>NC_042998.1:61261495-61546495 GCF_006345805.1 Octopus sinensis | reverse complement strand
CCAGACCATAACCTTGAGGTTTTAAACATCATAATATAAGTGGCAGCATGTGTTTCTTGTGGGGTCCGGGAGTAGCAAATAGAAGGGCTGCCCCGGGTGGCACACACTCTAGCTACACTATTGGACACGCATACACATATATTTGATATGCTTCCACACATGCACATATATATATGATACGCTTCCATGCCAGATTCAGTTACAAGGCATGGCTTGGCCCAGGGTTATAGCAGAAGACACTTGTGCAAGGTGCTACACAGTGGGGTTGAAGCAGAAACCATATACTTGGGGAACCAACTTCTTAATCACTCAACCACACCCACACCCATAAAACTCAATTAACTTTCTGACGCCAGGAATCAAACCCAAGCCAACAATGTGAAAACTAATAATCCCAACCATTACCCACATCGGAAGTTGGATATGGAAAAAAAAAAACAAATCGTTTTTAACACAAAAACAGGCATTTTGAGCAGACAGCATTCATTGGATAACAACAGGATACCTGGTGATGGAGTGATTAAAAAAAAGCTGGGCCAGGTGGGGAAAAAAACAAAACATAGCAACCAGCTATTCTGTATGTATAGTCCAAGGTTAACTTTGATCAAAGGTATTCCAGTTATGGCCACTCCATCTATTTTTCGACATATTGTATCAAGGACTGTTGTTGTTTATTCCTTCTCAAGCTATGTCTGGCACATAAGGGCCAATTCCCCCAGTTTCATTAGCGTATATGTTCCCCACCTGGACGGGATGCCAGTCTATTGCAGGTGAGCTGCTAGATACCGGAGGAAAGAGTGAGAGAAAGTTGTGAAAGAGTCAGCAGAAGCTCACCATTAACATCTGGTAAAGCCACGTGGAGCTTAGGTGTTTCACTCATAAACCCACACATCGCCTGGTCTGAGATTCGAACCTACATTCCATCAACCATGAGCCTGCTGCTCTAACCACTAGGCCATGTGCCTCCACTTATGAAGGACTACATTATATAATATATTCCTTTGTTTTTTTTTATTTTTAGATGGTAGACAATGATTTAAGGAAGATTTGACTACTACTGTTGGCAGGTCAAGCAACTCAAGCTACCTTGGGGTGGTTTGACAACTGGCGTTGGGAGTTGGGTGAAAATATCAAACAATTACTTTGGTGTGACTGAAGGGGTGAAGCTGGATTAAGGGGCAAAATTCCATCATATTTATTGAGAAGATTCAAGCTTTCTCTAAATCATTTTTGGATGACTTTAATGCTTCTTTAGAGAATTCTGTTATGTATAGAAGATCAACAATCTACAAGAAATGGAAAGAAATTATTATATTTTTAGACATTTATTATTATTATCATTATTAATTATTATCATTATTATTATTATTGAGTGAGAGAGAAGTACTTGCCATCAAAGTGACACCGGGGTAAAATATACGAAGCCCAGAATACCCATCATGACTACTCATCTGATAAGGGTACACCAGGCACAAGTATCACAACCATGTGTGCGACATAGAGATCTGATATCAAGATAAACAGAGCATGGCTCGACAGGTGGGGCCCAGTTAGAATTTTCAACAGGTTGAGTAGCCCATCCCCCTCAAAAGGTCCCTGAATAAAGGTTGTTTAAAGATGATGAACAAAACACCCATGTTTCCAGAGGTGAATTATTTAAACTCCAAAGAATTCCTCTCAACACATGGCTATGATGTTTCCCCACTATTTCTGCTTGTGATCAGAGATGCACATATCATCAGTCACTAAGGGAGATGCTCAACTGGTTATGGTCAAACAATTGACAAGTAAATCTGTGGTATTGAGCAGAATATTTGCTGTAGCCCATCTTTTATACCAAGACAAAACAAGTACATGATAACACTTCCAATCAGTTAAGATCAGAAGCCATGAAAGCCACTACATAAAGGCGTTTATTATTATTATTATTGGCACGATTATTATTATTATTGGCACACTGAGCAAAATGCCTGGTCAAGGTCGACTTTGACTTTATCCTTTCAGGATCGAGAAAATATGTACCAGTTGACTACTGAGGTCAATGCAATAATCTCATCCCTGCCCACAAAATTGCTGCCCTTGTGGCACAATTTGAAACCATTATTATTATTATTATTTGGGCAATAATCTTTGCAAAGACCTGTTGAGACGAGTGAAACCAAAATTGCTGACGTGGGTGATGACAGGTCTGCCTGATTAGCAATCATGCCAGTGGAACGTTAAAAGCACATCCGAGCGTGATCGTTGCCAGAGCTGCTGTTGGCATGTAAAAAGCACCATTCGAGCATGATCATTGCCAGTGTCGCCTTATAGGCACATGTGCTGGTGGCACATGAAAAACAACATTCCAGCATGGTCATTGCCAGTGCTGCCGGACTAGCTCCCCAGCAAGTAGCATATAAAAAACACATTTTCTGCGTGGTCGTTGCCAGAATCCCCTGACTGGTCCTCGTGCTGGTGGCACATAGAAGCACCCCTACACTCTGGGAATGGTTGGCATTAGGAAGGGCATCAAGCTGTAGAGACTTTACCAGATCTGATTGGAGCCCCGTGCAGTGTTCTGGCTTACCAGTCCTCAGTCAAACTCCCTTTTTTCTAACGATCCCTTCTGATCAAAATTCCACCCCGCTATATTTTTCTTCTCTTCCCCAAAAGAAAAGCTCTACTTTGTATTTTGTCCCCTCTGTGTTCAGCCCTGTGTGGCCAATAAAGAAACATATCTACCTATCTAATTGCAGTGACACATAGCATTCGAAATCCTGATTGGTAATGAAAAAATTAGGCCACGATATATTTGATGGTTTTATCTCCATCGTATTTCAAGTGCAGTCGTATGATCACTTGATTCAAACGCTCTCCAAAGTATGGAGAGAATCGACAATTTTCGAAGTCCTTTCTTCACAATGAACATTGTTCTGCCTGTTGCTCTCGTACCGTCTGTTTTGCCAGGTCTTAGGACACTTCCATCTGCCCATCTTGCATTTATTTGTTTCTTATGACATTCTTTGCAGAACTCTACACATTGCAGTTTACCTCCCTTTTCTCTTCTATTAGATGAAACATTCCTGTTGTTCTTGCCAAATACCTGCATTTGTAGGTATGTATGGCAAAGTTTATTATCCGATTCATTGGCAGTTTATGGCCACTTTTGATTCTTAGCAGCATTTGGTCACTCAGATTCCGCTATCCCATTGTGGAGTGGTCAGATTGACTATTGCCCATTTCCTCGCATTGTTAAAGCTTTCAAGTGAAGTGACCCCAATGGTTAAGCGGACGTGTCATGATTGCTTCTTCATTTTAGCTGGCTGTTAGTGCCTAGGGAATAGACTCCATGCTCAGTGAACCTGTCATTCCCTAGGATTAATAGTCTGGCACCTTTGTAATTTGGCTGGACATGTGTGGGCAAAACCCAACTCCAGTGCTTCGTAGTGGTGCAACAATGACTCAGAATATATACACACACATATCGTATTTGTATGGGTGTGTATTCTTTTATTTGTGTCAGTCATTTGACTACAGCTACTCTTTCGCCTATTTTGCATGCAGGAACAGCTTATCCTTGACCATCTTGTTTATGGTAATTTGAACAAAATACCCATACATTTCTTGCATATTTTAACAATACCTACGTCCTGTTTAAGACAGCTGGCAAAGTATATCAGTACAAGCTTTACTTTTAGCAGTTGAATGAGTCATCAAAATATCTGCTTGGTATATCAACATTGACTTCTGTAAGGTAAAATGATAATTTTCTTTCCTTAAATCTTGTTTTATGTTGTAATTTCAAATTAACATTGGAAAGATTGCTGCTTTTAATGTTATAGATGCATACATGCGTACATATATGCATACATGCATGCAGTCACACATACATACACATACACACACACGCAGACACACGCATATACATACTTGGTTTGGTTGTCCTTTGGTGCTTAAACCTAAACACCTTTGATGTATCTTGACTGTTTCTAGACGCAAGTACCTAGCTCAAACTACACTTACCTTCACCTCTCAGCTCATCAATATACCACAAATGGAAAACAAATCCTTACTTTCTCAGAACCAAAGGAGGAGCCACAGAGGGTACTAGAAATTAGTTAAATATAACCGTACATATCTGCCTTATCGGCCCTCCCACAAGGTTATTTATAGGGGGTTACACTCAATAAATTACTCAAAAGGTTACTGCACAAGTCAGCAGGTATGGTTTATGCTGAGCCACTCCCATTCTCTCCTCCGTCAAACTTCTATTCGTTTGATATAACAGTGATACAAAGATAGTTTCATGCTCTTCGAAAACCTAAAATTCCCGAACCAAGCTACTTGATGTAGTTTAAAATTATACCTGGGGAACGTCTGTTTTAACAACGTCGCGTCTTGTCCCAACGTTTGAAATGCAGAGTAGATAAAACAGGGGGCAGCTGACGAAGGGAACGTTCTTCCTGTTGCATGTCTCGTATCTCTATTTGTTCGAAAAAAATTTGTTTTCCAGGTTTTGTTTTTTTATGTTCTCGTTTTTCATTTTTTTCACGTTTTCTTTAAGTCCTGTACCCACATATGCATGTATATATACATATATATGTAGGTATGAACATATATGTATGTATATATGCATACATACATACATACACACACATATATATGTATATATATATATATATATATGTATATGTATGTATGTATGTATATATATATGTATATATATATCTTTATATATATATATATATATAACTAATGAAGATAAAATTTTTTTCTCGAAAAAAATTTTATCAATGGCCAGCATATCAAAAAATACCTCTAAAGGTTAAATTTATAAATAATTTACAAAATAAGGGCAAAAGAAAAATTCTAATGCCAAATATGCCGAAAAAAAGACAAAATTGTCAATAACCATTATAATTTGTGCATCTCGAAACAAACAGATAGAAATTTCTAAAAAATCCGTTATTACCGTATTGGTCCCAATTTCGGGGTTAATTCATAAGAATTTTCCTCTCTTCAGCGATAAATACGTGAGATAAATGAAATACTTACTCATACCCATGGAAAAAGCAAGCACTAAGTCCAGAGCAGACCTAAGTACCCCAATATATCCAAAATAGAAAATCTTCGGCACATCTCGAGACACGTGTGATTCGAACTAGAAACTTTTGCAGAGTGAGAGAATCTGGACTGAACACTATTTAATTATTTTATATATATATATATATTATATATATATATATATATATATATATATATATATATATATATATACATATATATATATATAGATATAAATTATTTATATATATGTATGTATGTATATATATATGTATATATATATATCTGGTTCCGGGTTCAGTCCCACTGCGTGGCATCTTGGGCAAGTGTCTTCTACTATAGCCTCGGGCCGACCAAAGCCTTGTGAGTGGATTTGGTAGACAGAAACTGAAAGAAGCCTGTCGTATATATGCATATATATATGTGAGTGCATGTTTGTGTGTCTATGTTTGTCCCTTTAGCATTGCTTGACAACTGATGCTGGTGTGTTTACGTCACTTAGTGGTTCGGCAAAGAGACCGATAGATAAGTCCCGGGGTCGATTTGCTTGACTAAAGACGGTGTTTCAGCATGGCCGCAGTCAAAGGACTGAAACAAGTAAAAGAGTATATATCTTCATATATATATATATATATATATATATACAACTGTATAATAACATTTTATTCTCTGTTTTGAAGTGACAATTTATAAATACCAACAAATGACTGGATAATAATGAATTAACCCCAGCTAGAAACGAACCTACAAATTGACGACAATACGGATTCTTGTGTATCTGATTAGCCAAACACTCACCTATCAATTTCAGCCAAATTTAGTTAATATATACCGTCTAACATGTACTATATATAACCTTTTCTATGCTAAGCACAAGGCCTGAAATTGTTTTTTGGTGGGGGCAGTCAATTAGATCAACCCAATACGCAACAGGTATTTAATTTATCAACTCCAAAAGGATGGAAGATAAAGTCGACCTCGATGGAATTTGAAGTCAGAATGGAAAGACATACTACATATAATATTTGTAAAGCAACGCAGAAGGCTTTGTAAGTTATGGAGAGAAAGCTACAATGGAAGGTTCATAGTATACCGGTAACCGTATAATAACATACCGTAGCAATATTTTATTCTCTCTTTAAGTATATATTAACTAAATTTGGCTGAAATTGATGAATGAGCATTTGGCCAATTGGATGTTAGTGTTGATTTGTGGGTTTGATTCTGTGTGGGGTTAGCTCAACATTTTTAAGTTATTTGTTTGTATTTATAAATTGTTGCTTCAAACCAGGGAATAAAATATTATTATATGTTATACAGTTATTATACTATAAGCCTTCCATAGTAGCTTTTTCTCAGTAACTTACAAAGCCGTATATATATCATCATCATCATCATCATCGTTTAGCGTCCGTTTTCCATGCTAGCATGGGTTGGACGGTTCTACTGGGGTCTGTGAAGCCAGAAGGCTTCATCAGGCCCAGTCAAATCTGGCAGTGTTTCTACGGCTGGATGCCCTTCCTAACGCCAACCACTCCGTGAGTGTAGTGGGTGCTTTTTACGTGCCACCCGCACTGGTGCCAGACAGAGCTGGCAAACGGCCACGAACGGATGGTGCTTTTTATGTGCCACCGGCACGAGGGCCAGGCGAGGCTGGCAACGGACACGAAACGGGGCGGTGCTGGCAACGGTCGCGAAACGGAAAGTTCTCTTACATGCCACCGGCACTGGTAACACATCTGCAATTTCCATTGATCGATTTCCATTGATCGATTTCGATTCTGATCGTCACTTGCCTCAACGGGTCTTCACAAGCAGAGTTTTGACATGCCACCGGCACTGGTAGCACATCCGCAATTTCCATTGATCGATTTCGATTCTGATCCTCACTTGCCTCATCACGTCTTCACAAGTAGAGTTTTGTGTCCCAAGAAGGGAAGGTATGCATACGTAGGCTGGCTCCATCCCATGTAGAAGGCCACGGGTTATGGACTCACTTGTCCTGCCGGGTCTTCTCGCGCACAGCACACTTCCAGAGGTCTCGGTCTCTAGTCATTTCCTCAGTGAGACCTAAAGTTTGAAGGTCGTGCTTCACCACCTCGTCCCAGGTTTTCCTGGGTCTGCCTCTTCCACAGGTTCCCTCAACCGCTAGGGTGTGGCACTTTTTCACACAACTATCTTCATCCATTCTCGCCACATGACCATACCAGCGCAAACGTCTCTCTTGCACACCACAACTGATGCTTCTTAGGTCCAGCTTTTCTCTCAAGGTACTTACACTCTGCCGAGTGTGAGTACCGGCATTACACATCCATCGGAGCATACTGGCTTCATTTCTAGCGAGCTTACGCATATCCTCAGCAGTCACGGCCCATGTTTCACTGCCATGTAGCATGGCTGTTCGTACACACGCATCATACAGTCTGCCTTCACTCTGTGCGAGAGGCCTTTTGTCACCAGCAGCGGTAAGAGCTCTCTGAACTTTGCCCAAGCTATTCTTACTCTAGCAGTTACACTTTCAGCACACCCGCCCCCGCTGCTGACTTGGTCACCTAGGTAACGGAAACTATCAACTATTTCTAGTTTTTCTCCCTGGAAAGTGACGGAAGTTGGTCTCAGAGCATTTTCAGTGTTTATTGTTCCTGAGCATCTGCCACATACAAAAACCATCTTCCTAGTTAGCCTTCCTTTGACATTGCTGCATCTCTTATGTGTCCATAGCTTACACTTGGTGCATCTTATAGAGTTTCTACCTACACCTTTTCTACAGATCGAGCAGGGCCATCTACCTGAAGGTGTTTGTGATTTGTCTACCTTCCTACTGATTACGACTTTGGTTTTAGCTAGATTGACTCTGAGGCCCTTCGATTCTAATCCTTGTTTCCACACCTGAAACTTCTCCTCCAGTTCTGATAGCGACTCAGCAATTAGAGCAAGGTCATCAGCATAGAGGAGCTCCCAAGGGCATCCTGTCTTGAATTCCTCCGTTATTGCCTGGAGGACTATGATAAATATATATATATATATATATAGCATTTTTTCCGATGGCTGGATAACTGAAGAGAGGGCGGCGTGGATTTCCAGTCTGACATCTGAAACTTGGAGTTTTATCATGGCTACCGAATAATTGTCACATATTACATTTACAGACAAATTCCTCTATTTACATAATATCGAGGTCTCTTTCTTTCTTTTGTTGTCTTACCATTTGTATCAATATGTATATATATATTCCAGTTCTATATTTAAGAGATGAGGAATTTACAATTGATGGATATTTGTCCTCATCTTGTTTGTTGTTAACACAATGTTTCGGCTGATATGCCCTCCAGTCTTCATCAGGTGTCTTGGGAAAAGGTATTTTTTGATGTTGGTGTTGTTATTACCAAAGGCTTATAAATCTAATATTCTCCTATCCTTCCTTAATACCACTTTCCATATGCTGTTCCTAACTGCACTCAGTCTGCTTCGGAGGTTGTTGTGTCCTAGCATATGTGCTGCTTCTTTTAGTTTTCGTATTTCTCAGTGGTGTTCTCTGTCTATTATTTTAACTTCATCCCACAGGGAAAGTGGTCTCCATTTTTCCATACTTGATCAGCTATACCCGATTAATCAATATCTCCCCATGTCACAACTTTGCGATGTTCTTCTACCCTTATTTTGGGGTGGCAGCATATCTTGCCTTTGTATTACCTACCACAGCTGTATGGGATGGAGTACATGCAGTTCTTAGTCATATTCTCTTCTATTGGTGGTTTTACTTGAAGGAGATATTTGCAAAGTGTTATGTTACTTTTGAATACTGCCCTGATGTCATATAGGCCGCATATCTTTTGTATCTTTTCAGAGAGGCCTTTCACATAGGGTAGACAGACTGTGATTAGTTTATCAGTTTCATCCTCTCTTTTCTTCATGATTGGAGTGGAGAGTGATTTTGGGGTAGTTGTTGCTTAATAGATTGTTACTGAGCTTGATTGCTACTTATATTCATTGCTCGAGGTTTTAGGCACTGAGCAATCCCTCTCTTTACACTGTATGGATGTTGGGAGCTGAAGTTGAAGGATCGTCTAGCAAAGGTCGGCTTGCAGTATACGGATGTGCTGAATCCATACCTGGTGTGTGTTATTAACACGTCCAGGAATGCTAGCTGATTGTCTTTTTCTTTTTCCATTGTGAACTGTATGGATGGCTTTATTGAGTTCACATGATCTAACAACACTTGGACATCTTCCTGATGGGGCCAGAGTATGAAGGTGTCATCAACATATAGCAGCCATAGTGTTGGTTTTAGTGGTGTTGATCCTAAAGCCAAATTCTTAAAGTATTCCATGTATATATTGGCTATTATTGGTGATAATGGTGAACCCATAGCTAAACTCTCTTCATGTCGATATCTATCTATACTGTAGGTATATCTATCTATAGGTAGTTTCTGCACAGAAAGTCAACATTTTCATCAGGTTTCTTATTGGCATACTAGTGCGTTCTTTTATATGGATGTCTGTCCTTAGTTTTTCTTGAATCATTGATAGTGCTTCACCAGTTGGGACTTCGGTGAACAGACTTATAATATTATTTAAAAGGGCGCACTTCTTTTCTTGAGGGAGACATGTGTCCCTCAGGCCTCCCTTTGGGTCTGTCCCAGTTTTATTTACATCCCCTTAATGGTTCGCCAAAATCGACTGATAGAATATGCATCAGATTAAAAAGAAAATATGTCCTGGGGTTAATTTATTTGATTAAATCCTTCAAGGTAGTGCTCCAGCATGGCTGCAATCCAATGACTGAAACAAGTAAAAGATAAAATGATAACTGGCATTTTACATTTATAATCCTTTCTATTTTGACAGAAAATACTCAAGAACAAGACATGAAAGAGAAGGAGGTGTTGGATAATTTCAGGAAAATTCTACCCAGAGATTCTGAAGATTACCTTGATTTCTTACTTATAGAAGAATCACAGATCCTTTCAGATTATCTGAGTTTACTGGAACACGTCTAGCAGAACATCAGATGGAAAACTTGTTTGTTTGGAGATAAGACTTACTTGATACACAGGAAAGACAGAACAGGAAACTTAATTATTTGGTCATGTTTATTGCTACAATCTTACGAGTTGTTGAAAGATCTTTTAATATTTCATCTTGAAAATTAAGCCGGCTGTCATGGCATGGACTGATTATACTTGTGTTAGATTTTCTAAACTTAAAATTGAATTCTTTCTAAAATTAAAATTGAATTTTTCTAAAAATTAAATTTAAAATTTGTTTTGATTTAATAAATAGGTGTGATGTAAAGGTTTCAATATTCCAACAGAAATATTATGATAGAAGAATATTCTCCTGAGGAAAACACTTGGAAGGAATTAGTTTCATGATTCTATAGGAAATATGTTAGTGAAAATATTGATAACTAATTTTCTTAATAAATGGTTTATGGTTTTTCACAGTCATATATGCATATCGTGTGTGTATTATATATATATATATATATGTATATATAAGTATATGGGATAAAGAGAGCCTGCCGAATGTCAACCCAACAGAGGGACCAGCTATCCGAGTTGACAGTTCTTTGGTAGTTAAGGCAATTAGAAGCATGAAGATAGGGAAAGCCCCAGGCCCATCAGGAATTACTGCAGAGATGCTCAAAATATCTGGCAGTGTCGGCTATAGCCTAGTCGCCTTTATAGTTAACCAGGTGATACACGAAGGAGTCATACCCAATGACTGGTGTAGCAGCATAATAGTCAACTGCTACAAAGGTAAAGGTGACGCCCTAGATACAAATAGTTACAGAGGTATCAAGCTGTTGGATCAGGTAATGAAGGTTACGGAGAGGGTCATAGCCCAACTGATTAGGGAGAGAGTCAACTTGGATGAGATGCAGTTTGGTTTTGTGCCAGGGAAAAGAACCACTGATGCCATATTTCTGCAGGAGAAATACCTAGCCAAAGATAAGCCCCTGTACCTGGCTTTCGTTGACATGGAGAAAGCCTTCGACAGGGTCCCCCCGATCCCTTATCTGGTGGTCAATGAGGAAACTAGGGATAGATGAATGGCTGGTGAGAGCTGTGCAAGCCATGTACAGGGATGCTGTAAGTAAGGTTAGGGTTGGCAACGTGTACACTGAAGAATTCAAGGTAGAGGTTGGGGTCCACCAGGGTTCAGTCCTCAGCCCCCTCCTATTTATCATAGTCCTCCAGGCAATTACGGAGGAATTCAAGACAGGATGCCCCTGGGAGCTCCTCTATGCTGATGACCTTGCTCTAATTGCTGAGTCACTATCAGAACTGGAGAAGAAGTTTCAGGTGTGGAAGCAAGGATTAGAATTGAGGGGCCTTAGAGTCAACCTAGCTAAAACCAAAGTCCTAATAAGTAGGAAGGTAGATAAACCACAAATGCCTTCAAGTAGATGGCCCTGCT
Organism: Octopus sinensis; assembly: GCF_006345805.1. Classification (NCBI taxonomy): domain Eukaryota; kingdom Metazoa; phylum Mollusca; class Cephalopoda; order Octopoda; family Octopodidae; genus Octopus; species Octopus sinensis. The sequence continues at coordinate 61,535,024 of NC_042998.1, read as the reverse complement.
CGATCTGTAGGAAAGGTGTAGGTAGAAACTCTATAAGATGTACCCAGTGTAAGCTATGGACACATAAGAGGTGCAGCAATGTTAAAGGAAGGCTAACTGGGAAGATAGTTTTTGTATTTGGCAGATGCTCAGGAGCAATAAACACTGAAAATCTGCAGAAAACAACTTCCGTCACTTTCCAGGAGAAAAAACTAGAAGTAGTTGATAGCTTCCGTTATCTAGGTTACCAAGTCAGTAGTGGGGGTGGGTGTACTGAAAGTGTAACTGCTAGAGTAAGAATAGCCTGGGCTAAGTTTAGAGAGCTCTTACCTCTGCTGGTGACTAAAGGCCTCTCGCTCAGAGTAAAAGTCAGACTGTATGATGCATGTGTACGAACAGCCATGCTACATGGCAGTGAAACATGGGCTGTGACTGCTGAGGACATGCGTAAACTCGCGAGGAATGAAGCCAGTATGCTCTGATGGATGTGTAATGTCAGTGTGCATACTCGACATGGCAGAGGATGTAAAGCTGTTGTCCCTTATTAATTTCTTTCTTGGCAACTATTCTCTGGAAGAGTCTATTTGAAATGTTGGATCTTCCACTCTTCATGGCAGCTTCACTATACCTTTTTTTCACTGTACTGTAATTTTACTAATATACACTAATATTTTAATTTTACTAATATACATGCACACAAACACATATAAATACATGCAGCATGTTATGCATATGAAGTACACATGTAGACCAATACTCAGTGTAACCAGTAAGCATTGATAAAAAAGAACTGTCCACAAAGGCCTTATCATGTTAAGAGGAATATCTCATTGAGGGAAAAGTATTAGTGTGTGTAAATGTATAGTTGAAAATTGTACAAACAAAGACAGCCAAGAAAAGAACAAACAAGGAACAGAAAGGAATGAAGTAAAAAACGGAGAGAAGAAAATGTGTCTGGATTAATGATTGCACACACACATATATGTATGTAAGTGTGTGTGTGTACATATATACATGTGTGTGTACATATAGGTGCAGGAGTAGCTGTGTGGTAAGTAGCTTGCTTACCAACTACATGGTTCTGGGTTCAGTCCCACTGTGTGGCACCTTGGGCAACTGTCTTCTACTGTAGCCTCGGGTCCGCCCAAATCCTTGTGAGTGTATTTAGTAGACAGAAATTAAAAGAAGCCCATCGTATATATATATATATGTGTGTGTGTGTGCGTTTGTCCCTAACATCACCTGACAACCGATGCTGGCATGTTCACATGCCCGTAACTTAGCGGTTTGGCAAAAGGGACCGATAGAATAAGTTCTAGGCTTACAAAGAATAAGTCCTAGGGTCGATTTTCTCGAGTAAAGGTGGTGCTCCAGCATGGCCGCAGTCAAATGACTGAAATAAATAAAAGAATGTATACATATGTGTGGGTCCTGTTTTATAAGTGGATGAGATTTGTAGGAAAAGTGGGTCATGAAATGTCAAGAAACAAGACCGAATTATAATGTAATTAACAAAGACTGATCCTGATATTACTAAAACTTTACCAAACATGTACTTATATATGGCTGTTTTTTTTAAATAAATAAATATTTAAAATATTTGAAAACATCTTATTTCTTCTTATACAATGATTTAATCTACTTTGATCCTGTAGCACCACCTTTTGTCCATGTCTATGCCAAAACAGACCTCTCCAATGTTGGTGCTCCATGAAAAGCATCCAGTACACCCTGTAAAGTGTTTGGCATTAGGAAGGGCATCCAGATGTAGAAACCATTCCAAAACAGACTCAAACTTGACACAGTCCACTGGCTTAACTGCTCCTCTCAAACTGTCCAACCCATGCCAGCATGGGAGACAGATGTTAAATGATGATAATGATGGTGATGTGACTCCTTTGCTGATATTTTGTGTAACCTTGACACAATGGGACAACTGTAACTTAGGTTATTGGTTGGTAGACTGAGGTTTTGAGGGTTCCTTTTAACCTTTTTTGTTAAGGACTGCAGTATTGACCCCTGGCATGATTTCCCTCTTATTTCTTCCTAAATACCATAATAAAGATGTTGATATTTTTTGGGATGCCATGGCTATGTTTCTAAGCAGGAACTTTATCTCAAAGTTCCTGAAATACTTTACAAATTTAAACAAAAATATTCAATAGTCTTTTGAATCTCAGGAAATTGTGTTTTCATTCCAGAGGTTGAAACAATCATCTAGAAATCTTTTCCAATTTTCTTTTATGTATTGGGAAAGAGGGTTTCCAAATGTAGATAAAGATTCTTGGTATATTATTATTTCCAGATAGCTCATTGTTAGGTTCGCAATGACCGGGGCTACCCTAGTACCCATGGCAGTCCCGGATTTTTGTTGATAAAACATCTTGTCAAACAGAAAGTGGTTGTTTCATGGGATGAATTCAACGGATTCAATTATGAATTCTTTGCTGATTCTTTCCGGTATTTCTTCTGGATATTGGTTCAGCCAGAACTGAATTTCAGCTATAATGGATCGTAATTTTAGGTCCCCTGGATGCTCGGGCTGCCACCAAAACTACATAGGGTCCACGGGATTATCGCTCAGATGCAGATGCCCTCTGCATCTACAGCAGATTGCATTCCCAAAATACAGGTGATACCCTTTAGTAAACACATTGAGAAATGAGCAAAGTAACTACTGCCACAATTTCTAATCTTTCCATTTTATCAATGTGCCATTGGAACACCAACATAAGTTAGATTAAATAAGGAAACCTACTTATAATATAAGCCCAAAATTAACCTAGCATTTTTAAATGAGGAAACTTACCTCATTAGAATATATATATATATATATATATATATATATATATATATATATATATATATATAAATCAAAACCTAACCACTTCTAACATTCTATTCTTTCTAAACCAAATCATGTTAAATTAATAAAACCTAGTCATTCCCAATATTTATAATTAACTCTCTTATACCGAAAAAATCCCTGATTACCTTCCCCTGTCTAAAGCTCTCATACTTCAAATCATAGCGAAGAGATGACATAGTATCGATAAAAAAACTTCAAGAAACTTGAGAAGAAAATTCGAAACTGTTATTTCTCCAAAAACAATGTTACTATACACAAAATTCTATAGCACTTTTAAAAACAAAACGATTTAAATATATTCTTTAACCATATAAACAAGTCATCTGTAGATTTTCACTTTATTTTGTATTTTATATGTATGTATGTATGTATGTATGTATGTATGTATGTATGTATGTATGTATGTATGTATGTATATATATATATTATATACATACATATAACTTCAAAAATGAACACATATCCAACAACCCCTTCATAAAATTAAGCAAATCAAAACCAAATACCAATAGAACGGAACAACCACCAAGAAATCCTACCACACTCTACACCAGAAAAGTACACCTAAAACACACCCCACACTACCTACACCAACCCCAAAACACCTACAGAGGCCCACCACACCAGTTCGAAAATAGACATACCAACAGAGCAGAACAACCACCAAGAAATCCAAACACACTCTACACCAGAAAAATGCATTTAAAACGCACCCCACACTACCTACACCAACCCCAAAACACTTATAGGGTCCCACCACACCATTCCACGAACCTAAGAGCCACAACATACAATACTATAAAATACAACCCACATAACCAAACCAAAACGCTACTACCAAACATCCACCCCAGGAACCAACCATACAACCATAACAAACAACAAATGCACTACGGAGGAAACAACTACCAACACAATACACCTGAGGAACTAAGACGTAACACTAGGTTCAACAACAGACTCCAGAACAGAGCACCACAAACTCACTCTGACAATTATAACAACATGAGACAGATAAATAATAGCTTTGAACATAACTACACCAACCATTTTTTAGACCCCACACACAGGAACAGGGACACACGATGGCAAAGGATAAACAAAAGAAACCTCAGGTAATTAAGATAATCAATCTCTCAAACAAAGAACTTACACCTAACGAAATAAGCATACTCTCCAAAGGACTTAAATTTACACCCACCCCACAACGTTCTAATTATTATGAAATGAAAGATGATATTTCGGAATTTTGCAGAAAACTAAGACTCACCGAGGCATTTCAAGACAAACAAATAGAGGAGGACTCAATAGCTAGAAACAAGAGCAATTACACACCCACCAAAGGTAAGAATAAAGCCTTAGACCGCTATTGTGACTACATAACTAATTTCCCGTTTCAATTCATCAAGAAACAAAAACACAGCCCTAACTTCAACAAAAGAGAATGGAACGACCTCATCAAACTAAGAGAAGACAAAACAATAACAATTAAGGAGGCAGATAAGGGCAACGCGATAGTAATAATGAATACAAACAATTATAAAAATTTAGTGCTATCCCTATTAAGAGATGAAACGTATTATGAAAGGGCCCAACAGTATAACCAGCAAAAAATAATGCATAACCTTAGGACATTAATCAACACATACCAAGAAGGACTCACGAACAAGGAGTATGAATACATCACTAACTTCAAATGCAAATCGAGTTTGTTCTATGGTATCCCTAAGGTACACAAAAGCCAAACCATTAGAGAAACGTGCAAAACATCCACCGACACACTCATCAAAATCCCTTCACCAAATGATCTTAAACTAAGACCGATAATAGCAGGGCCAGCATGTGAAACTCACCGCCTCAGCAATTTCTTAGACACACTTCTTAAACCTTTCCTAAAACACATCAAAAGCTACGTAAGAGACGATATAGATATGCTCAACCACCTCCCTAAAACAGTCAATGAGAAAACCTTTCTAGTATCATTCGACGTAGTTAATCTTTATTCTAACATCCCTCACAACCTAGGAATAGAAGCAATCACCTTCTGGCTGAATAACTACCCCTTTGAACCCCCAACTCGCATAAACAAAAACCTTATAATAGAAGGACTTAGATTCATTTTAGAGAACAATTATTTTATTTTTGACAATGATTTCTACAGGCAAAGATCGGGAACAGCGATGGGCACGCGTACTGCACCATCTTTTGCCAACCTAGTGATGGGATACCTCGAGAAAATACTATACCGGATGACACTCGAGAAATATGGAAACACCTTCGTCACCTATATCCATAACAACTGGAAAAGATACCTCGATGACTGTTTCATCATCTGGGACAAAGGCATAGAGAAACTTGAGGAATTTAAAATTCTATTAAATGGAATAAATGACAATTCACGATGGACCACAACGAAAAAGAATTACCATTTTTAGACATCCTCATTAAGAAAACCGGCAACAAAATAGAGACAGATATCTACTATAAACCGACAGACTCTAAACAGTACCTACCCTTTGATTCATGCCACCCACGACACACTAGAATGAATGTCCCTTTTTGTTTAGCTAGAAGGATTTGCACCATAATATCAGACACAAACACCCGACACACACGTCTCCAGGAACTTAGAACCACACTCACAAATAGAAACTATCCACAGCCCCTAATAGACAGTGCAATCCAACGGGTACTTAAATTAAGTATAGAAGACCTGAGACAAACAAAACAAAAAAAGAAAGAACAATTAAAAACCCTTCCCTACATCTCTACACACAACCCACTCAACAATGAGGCCTTCAACACCATACTACAAAGCACAGCCCTACTAAAGGGAGACCCAAAGATGAACCGGATCCTCGAAACACACACCATCATTAAAAGTAAACGGCAACCAAAATCCTTGAAAAGGATTTTAACCCAAGCTACACTGCACTCAACATCAACCACAAAACCAGCAGTTAGAAAATGTGGAAGGCCCAACTGCGGAATCTGTGTCATCTTGAAAGAAGGATCAGAATTTATACTGGAACAAGGCCACCAGTTCACCATTAGAACAAACTTCACCTGCGCATCAGAAAACTTAATTTACGTCATAACATGCGCAGGCTGCAATAGGCAGTATATAGGCCATACAAAAAATAGCTTACGTAACAGGATGGCGGTGCATAAATCACAAATTAGAAACCCTGATTACCGCAAAATACCGGTCAGCGGACACATAGATAGATGTGCTGGAAATGTAAATCCGAAATTTACAACTAACCCGCTCTATAAATTCAGTGACAACGCAACCTTCACACAACGCCAAAATAAAGAACTATATTTCATAAAAAAATTTAGACCAAGTTTAAACACCCTGGGCCAGGAATACTAAAACAAAAGATAAGTCCTCCGAAAAGGAGAACCAAATTTCACCACGGCCGCTACTTCAAACAGACACTCACTCTGACGGAAATATGCCTTAGTAAAAAAGGGAAAAAAATTCTTTCGTGCAAATCTGACCCTGATACATACGATACAGCTAAGGGTCAGACCCGATTCTGATTGGTCAACAAGTTGATGACGTCTAGCTCTGCTAGAATGGACAGGATACAAACAGGGGACAGTCATTAGTCAGAATATTGATGACGTCCTTTTCTGCTTGAATAGTCACCTAACAAGTACAGACAGGGGGCAGATCTAATGTAGCTATAAGTCGTGATTGGGCAGAATCTGGATGACGTCCCGCTATGCTTGACTAACGAAGCGACTGGTCAAGACAGGAAACAAACAAGAGGGAGTTATAATGCAGCGATTGGTCAAAATAATGATGACGTCCCGTTCCACTTGATTAAAGCCACCTAACGAAACGATTGGTCAAAACATTGATGACGTCAGGCTACGCTAGATTGACCACCTAACAGGCATTATAAAACCGAGCATTTCACAAAAAATCACTAGAACCACCCAGCGAACTTCCACCATGGGTCATCACAATTGCTTAAGGTAAAAATGAATTCCTCGCTCTTTCGGAAACATCAATCTTCTGTATTGACCGCTTTCCACCACTTTGATCTGTTTTTTGTATTGAATACGTATCGCCACCGTGGGCCACTGCATCGAACACTTTGAACATATACTTCAAACTATATATCAACTATACATGAACTATATATCAACTATACATGAACTCTAAGATGTCTGACTCCGTTGTGTATTATAAATGAATTTCTTGTGTTTGACGGCATGAGCTGTCTCTTTTTATATATAACTTTTTTTGATAAGGTTCATTTCAGGAACTGAAACATGTTATAATGTATATATAAAAATTAAAAATTGTATAATACAGCAGCATTTTCGAACTTCATTTTTTACAAATATATATATATATATATATATACATATGCATACATACATACATATATATGTATATATATATATATATACATATGCATACATACATATATATGTATATATATATATATATGTATGCATATGTATATATATATATATATATATATATATATATATATATATAATATATATAATAAATATACTTTCGTCTCGAATCTATCCGAAATGTTTTCAGCTGGGATCTTTGACACAAAATATCTCATTGAATATGTAATGAGAATGTCGGCTTCGTATTTGCTTTATGTTTTCAAGAAATGTATTCGTGATAACAACAAAAGCAGCATCCACGTTAACAACAGCTTCGTGTCGACATCTTTCCTCAACTACCAGAACAAATGTTCCGACGTGACTTGCAGTTATTTTGGATTGCAGAAGAGACATTTTTCAGAAATTACACAGAAACTCTGCAAGACTGCCTGCGAAATGTTTGCCGCCCATGGTTGGTGTCGCAGTGGGCGTAAGTATACAAAAAGTAATGATGTGGATTTGATCCTGGATCTTGATGAACACAATCTGCTGAAGATAGAGGTGAAAAAGAAGAGGAAGCATGAACGGAAACAGAAGAAGCGCATGGCTTCGGCGCTTCTTGCGACCAAAAACTTGGCATCGGATGAGGACGATGCATCACCTGCAAAACACGTGCGTCCATCCGACGGTGGCAACAGGGAAGGTTTGTCGGATGCTAGTGACTGTGATAATGGTTGTTCCAGAGTCTCTGAAGAACTAAGCAATGGCAGTTCATCTCACACAATGGACATTGATGAAACGGTGTCGATGACAGCGGTGACAACAACAACGTCATTGACATCAACGACGTCATTGACATCAACAACGGCATTGACACCAACGCCATTGACATCAACAACGTCATTGACATCAGCAACGTCATTGACATCAACAACATCATTGACATCAACAACGTCATTGACATCAACACCGCCATTGACATCAACAACGTCATTGACATAAACACCGTCATTGACATCAACAATAACTACAGCAGCAGTAACAACAAGTAACAGTCCCCACCGTCAAGTCAATGGTGAACTGGAAGAAAGTCTGCAGCCTGATTCCAGACAGTCTTCACCTTATATGTTAGAGGAAATAAGAGCAATTACCGATTCTCTCATAAGTAGCGCTGTCCCCAAAGATGAAAAGCTGGGTAGTTCTCACAGCATGGAATCCACAAAAAATACAAAATCAGCCCCATGTGGACATTCATCTGGGTTTGACGCTTTCATGACTGGTTTCATATTTTCGGTTGCTGTTGCTAAGTTTGGTGAGGCGGATGTAAAAGACTGTAAACTAGCTTTGACCGGTGGTCAACTCAGACACTGGTTGAATAAAGTGTTCCTTAGTAACAAGGACGTTCCGTTGTCGGTGTGTAAAAGTAAATTCTCTCAGTGCTCCAACTTCCACAGAGATAAATACCGTTCTCTCAGATCAAATCCCAACACCTAAGCTGCTAAGAACTTTGTAAATAATTCAATATATCCAGATCTAGAGCTTCTGGAGACAAGGCCAATGGTGGTGTGTGTGCTTTATGCTTATGTGTGTAATTGTGTGTGTGTGTGTGCTTTATGCTTATGTGTGTAATTTTGTGTGTGTGTGAGTGTGTGTGCTTTATGCTTATGTGTGTAATTGTGTGTGTGTGTGTGTGTGTGTGAGTGTCTGTGCTTTGTACTTATGTGTGTAATTGTGTGTGCGCGTGTGTGTGAGTGTGTGTGTGTATGTTTGTGTAATATTTGTAATGTGTATATTTGTGTATGTTTGTGTGTACCATGTTACTTTTGTGTGTTTGGATATTTGTATATGTATTTCTTTTCACTTGCTGGACCCAGAGCAAGGGGCAGTGCCCATGGCCTCCCCACCCCCAAGGGTCTTCCAAACCAGTGATTTTGATGCCAGTAATGTGTTGTTTAAATTGTTGCACAGCAACACCTGCTCGGCAGACGAGAGCAGGGAAGGAATTTCCAGAGGTCTGACATTTTAGGAAGGAAGAACTGAGCTTAGTGATTAGTGCAGGGCCTGGGGAGTTAAACACAAATGTGATAAGAAAAGGGACGAATGGGTTGGCAGAAGACCCAGCTGCTACACATGTGATAGTAAAGGTCATATGAGGTCCTCTTTTTTTAAAAAAACTTACTGTGTCTGGGTATAGAGAAAGTATCCATAGCCTTTGTGGGTCTGACATTCTAGGAAAGAAGAACTGAGATTTGTGATTAGTGCAGGGCCTTAGAATTTGAACACAACAAGTGTGATAAGAAAAGAGATGAATGGGTTGGCAGAAGACCCAGTTACTACACATGTGATAGTAAAAGTCATTTGATGTCCCTTTTTTAAAAAAACTTGCTGTGTCTGGGGGAAAGAGAAGTGCCCATAGCCTTTGTAGGCCCTCCCCCAGGTCAGTGAGTTTGATGCTGTTAATGTTTTGTTTTAAGTGTTATGGGAGTGGCCATTGCCAGCCTCGTCTGGCCCCCGTGCCGGTGGCACATAAAAAGCACCATCTGACCGTGGCCTTTTGCCAGCCCCGTCTGGCACTTGTGCCGGTGGCACGTAAAATGCACCCACTACATTCATGGAGTGGTTGGCGTTAGGAAGGGCATCCAGCTGTAGAAACACTGCCAGATCAGATTGGGCCTGGTGCAGCCTTCTGGCTTCCCAGACCCCAGTTGAACCGTCCAGCCCATGCTAGCATGGAAAACGGACGTTAAGCGATAATGATGATGATGATATATATATACATACATATACACACACACGTATATACGTATCTATATATATATTTATATTAATCTATCTGCTACACAGACGCTATTCAAATGGGCTCCACGTAAGTTGGCCAAAACCACTAAAAAAAACCTGACACACGGAGACATAAAAACAAGCAACCACCGATACACAACACCACCAGAATACATTAAAATATTGCACATCACACTAACCCTGCATCACACTAAAATCCAATTACCCCTATGCGGTTGGAAGATGCCAGGAGTACTCTTCCAAAAACCTTTATAGTGATCTGCTCGTTGAAAAACCGAAGGAGGAGAACTTTCGAACGGTAAGTGACTCTGTTCCTATTGTTAGTGTTTACACACACACACACCTCATTGGTTGTGTGAATGTGCGTGGCTTGGGGTACCCTTGGAAACAAGGGCACCTCTTAAACAACATAAAGTCACATGAACAAGAAACCATAACCATAAGTGAGACCAGACTCCATAATCCACGGGCCCTAAAGTCCATGTTTGGAAGACAGTTTAACATTTATTTTTATCCCTGTCTGCTGAGAATAGGCTGTAGTGGCACAGCGGTACTTTTTCGGAAGAGTCTGGACTTCGATGTAAAAACAATATTCGTAGACCCGGAAGGAAGACTGGTTGTCCTGTATGTCGACGGCAGCAATGGGTGCGCTTTTCGACTCGTATCAGTCTACACACCGCCTTTAATAGGTCGGCCAGATATTTTTCGACGTCTAAAGTATTCCTAGGAATGTCTCATCCTTTACTTTTAGTGGGGGATTGTAATGCTACCTTGGACACGCATCAAGACTACATGGGCAGAGATAGGAATAGACGGGGATGCAAATGCCTCTGACACCTGCTCAGACGCTTTCAACTGTCTGATAGGTTCCGACTCGACCATCTGAATGCGCCAACGTGGACATGGAGTAACCGCATCGGGTCACCGTGATAGTATCTAGATAGGATACTGTGTAGAACAGTAGATAGAGATAGCGTAGGGTGTCCACAATTCCACATAGTCAGCTACACGGATCACAAATTTGTGACGTATACGCTAGACTTAGATAAGACACATAGGCACAGTCCCGGCTACTGGAAACTGAACGCGTCTTTCCCGTCGAGACAGGTTTTCAGAGACCGGATTAGCACGCTAGTAAAGAGGGCTTTGACGGGAGCCATCAACAACAACAAATGGTGGTTGGCCCTCAAGAGATCTGTAAAAGCAGAAGCGATTAAGTATGGCAAAGCACTAGCAATAGGTAGAAACAGAGTAGTTAAGAAGCTAGAAGTGGCGATTAGAAGTGGATTCGCATCCGACGTTTTGGTGGCGAGGTTGGCCCTCGAACAACAATTCAACGCTAAACACGAAGGGTGTGTTGTCAGGGCTAGGATGCGTGCTCTAAGGAACGAAGTTGTTGGAGCCGCGTGAGAGGCCCAGGTGGCGGAGGCGCAACAGAGAAACAAAGCCACCATTCGGTCTCTGGTAGATGAACAGGGGCGCAAATTACTTGAGCCAAGTAAAATGTGTGAGGCCTTTCAACGGCATTTTGCCCGACTGTTCAGGACGACTAGCAAGCGTGAACGCAGGGTGGACTTCAGTGTCTACCATCACAGCCTGCCATGACTCTCGACAAGAGAGTCAGAGGGCTGCGAAGGTACCATTATGGCAGCGCAAGTGCAGGACGTAATGGCAGAATGCTCGAGGGACAAATCACCGGGTTTGGATGGTCTACCCTACGAGCTTAACAATTGTATGCCAGACTTGTTTGGAGACGTCTTGGCAGCAGTGTACTGCAACTGGCAGCAAAACGGGAGCAAGCCCGGTTTTGGGAGCCGAGGAGCCGTAACACTGCTGAAGAAAGATCCAAACAAGGAGAACGTAATACATAACTTTCGTCCCATCACTATGCTAAATGCAGACTTGAACATTTTGGCTAAGGTGTTAACCAAGAGGTTGGCACTTGTAATTGAGAAACTGGTCGACAAGGCGCAAACGTGCGCCGTGTCAGGCCGGAGCATCCATGACAACCTCTATCTGATGCGCTACATCATAGACAGGGTAGTTAAGGAACCTGACATGAGTGGGGCCCTGATTAGTTTGGATCAATCCAAAGCTTTTGATAGGGTAGACCATCGATACTTGGAGGCTGTCCTCATAGTGGTTGGTTTCGGGCCCGTCTTCCACGGCTGGATAGCTGCTTTGTACAGAGGCATCCGTTCAGTAATTCGCGTGAATGGACATCTATTGAGACCTTTCGACATAGCATGTTCGGTCCGTCAGGGAAGCTCCCTCTTCTTGCTTCTGTACGTATTGACTCTCGAACCACTACTGCAAAAGCTGGCGACGTTGAGGGGCATCCCGTGAGAATTGGGATGCGGGACGAGCGTGTCCACATACGTGGACGACGTCACCATCATAGTGTCTAGCCAGGAGCACATCGAGCTGGTCGGCGAGACACTGAAAGACTACGAAACAGTAACAGCAGCAAAAAATCAACTGGGAAAAGTCAGTGGGCTTGCGGCTCAGCACCTGGAGAAGCAAGCCCATGCCATTCACCAGCGCCTCTGTCATGTGATGCTGGACCGACGGTCCGGTCGAGTTGCTCAGGGTCTGGTTTGGTCCAGACCTCCAAACGGCGAAGAAATGGAACAAGATAACGATTAGGGTGGCCACTCTCACCCGGCAATGGGCCAAGAGCAAGCTGTCCCTAAAAGCTCAGGCGGAAGTAGCGAACACGTACATCGCGTCTGTCATCCACTACCGCATGACCGTCGCACCTTGTCCCGACCCTACCATCACCAAACTGGAACGCATCCTCTTCCGCTTCTTGTGTAAAGGAAGCATTCTGATGGTCAGGTGATCCGTTTGCTGCCAACACCCGTTGAAAGGAGGGTTGGACATGCCGTGGTTGATGATGCGCAGACACGAGCTGCGACTGCGACAACTCCGGCTCTACGTAGACGACGGTAAATAGGTGTGGTCACCATTTGTACTAAGCGCTTTCCCGCAGCTCGTCTCCATGACCGAACTGCAGTCGTGGATCAAAAAGAGGCCGAGGAAGAGCAAATGGCACCGCGAGTATCACGTTGCTCTCGAGCAACTATGCTGTCCCGGGTCGACCTTGAGCAACTCCAACACAACCAAAGCATTTTATTGGGGATTAGTCGAAGGGAGGCACGACAACAATCTGGGGGCGAACCTGGGCGTCGACGAAGAATACCTGACCCGCCTGCTCAAGATGACTTTCGAGCTGGGAGCTATGGACAACTTTCAGAGATCCCTGGCCTGGCAGTGCTATCGAGAAACACTACCCATTCGGGATAAACTCTACAAGCATGGCTCGAGAAACACGAGGCCGAACTGCCCAAGATGCGGTCGGAGTGACGAAACCTTTCTGCACGCATTCGTGCAGTGTCCAACCATTTCCGACCTGTGGGCCTGTCGAATGATTTCTTTCGCATGTGTGATGAGTCAGTTTATCAACCGAGTCTATCATGAATATTGCCAGAGGTCCTTCCTTGAAACGGGAAGGAAGAACCATTTTCATCGTACTTGTGGCTTAAGCGAAAGAATGTGTATGGTGGACGTCTGAAAGATCTAGAGACACACTTTCCACTCTGGTGAATCTCTCATCAACTTCTTGATGTATCACTTGAAGAAAAAGGTGTGAGTAGAGAGAGAAGTTTCGTCTAGTGAATGTTTCAAAAAAAAAAGATGGGTGAATGTAGCAAGGATGGCACATGTGAATGTCAATGCCACCTTGAGCATAATCCTATGAACCAGAAAAAGAATGCATGACATTATTGCCCGAGGTTTTCGTGGTCTTTTCCATAGGCTTTTCTTTCTACGGATAAACCTAATCTGTTTTCCCTTTTACATTATGTCATTTCTGTGATACACGATCCCTTCTGATCGTCCCCCACTTTTTTCCACTTCTTTCCACAATCCTTTTTGATCGAAATTCTACCCCCCACTATATTTTTCTTCTCTTCCCAAAAGGAAAAGCTCTACTTTGTATTTTGTCCCCTCTGTGTTCAGCCCTGTGTGGCCAATAAAGAAACATATCTTCCTATCTAATTGCAACGACACATAGCATTCAAAGCCCTGATTGGTAATGAAAAAATTAGGCCACGATATATTTGGTGGTTTTATCCCCGTCCTATTTCAAGTGCAGTCGTATGATCACTTGATTCAAATGCTCTCCGATGTATGGAGACAATCGACCACATGTGTGGGCAAAACCCAACTCCAGTGCTTCGTAGTGGTGCAACAATGACTCAGAATATATACACACACATATCGTATTTGTATGGGTGTGTATTCTTTTATTTGTGTCAGTCATTTGACTACAGCTACTCTTTCGCCTATTTTGCATGCATGAACAGCTTATCCTTGACCATCTTGTTTATGGTAATTTGAACCAAAACCCACACATTTCTGGCATTATTTTAACAATATCTACGTCATGCTTAAGACAGCTGGCAAAGTATATCAGTACAAGCTTTACTTTTAGCAGTTGAATGAGTCGTCAAAATATCTGCTTGGTATTTCAACATTGACTTCTGTGAGGTAAAAATGATAATTTTCTTTCCTTAACTCTTGTTTTATGTTGTGATTTCAAAATAACATTGGAAAGATTGCTGCTTTTAATGTTATAGATGCATACATGCGTACATATATGCATACATGCATGCAGTCACACATACATACATACATACACACACACTCAGACACACGCATATACATACTTGGTTTGGTTGTCCTTTGGTCCTTAAACCTAAACACCTCTGATGTATCTTGACTGTTTTTAGACGCAAGTACCTAGCTCAAACTACACTTACCTTCACCTCTCAGCTCATCAATATACCACAAATGGAAAACAAATCCTTACTTTCTCAGAACCAAAGGAGAAGCCGCAGAGGGTACTAGAAATGAGTTAAATATAACCGTACATATCTGCCTTAACGACCCTCCCACAAGGTTATTTATAGGGGTTTACACTCAATAAATTACTCAAAAGGTTACTGCACAAGTCAGCAGGTATTGTTTATGCTGAGCCACTCCCATTCTCTCCTCCGTCAAACTTCTATTCGTTTGATATAACAGTGATACAAAGATAGTTTCATGCTCTTCGAAAACCTAAAATTCCCGAACCAAGCTACTTGATGTAGTTTAAAATTATACCTGGGGAACGTCTGTTTTAACAACGTCGCGTCTTGTCCCAACGTTTGAAATGCAGAGTAGATAAAACAGGGGACAACTGATGAAGTGATCGTTCTTTATGTTGCCTGTCTCATTTCTCTATTTGTTTCTTTCGTTGTTCGAAAAAAATTCTTTTTCCAGGTTTCGCTTTATGTTCTCGTTTTTCATTTTGTTCACGTTTTTTTGACGTCCTGTACCAATATATGCATATATACATATACATATATATGTATGCATGAACATATATGTATGTATATATGCACACACCCACACACCCCCACACACACACACACATATATATATATATATATATATACACACAACTGTATAATAACATTTTATTCTCTGGTTTGAAGTGACAATTTATAAATACAAAAAAGTGACAGGATAATGATGAACTAACCCCAGCTAGAATCGAACCCACATATCGATGATAACAGGAATTCTTGCGCATCCCATTAGCCAAACACTCACCTATCGATTTCAGCCAAATTTAGTTAATATATACCGTCTAATACGTGCTATATATAACATTTTCTACGCTAAGCACAAGGCCCGAAATTGTTTTTGGTGGGGGCAGTCAATTAGATCAACCCAATACGCAACAGGTATTTAATGTATCAACTCCAAAAGGATGGAAGATAAAGTCGACCTCGGTGGAATTTGAAGTCAGAATGGAAAGACATACTACATATAATATTTGTAAAGAAATGCGCAAGGCTTTGTAAGTTATGGAGAGAAAGCTACAATGGAAGGCTCGTAGTATACTGATAACCGTATAATAACATACCGTAACAATATTTTATTTTCTCTTTAAGTATATATTAACTAAATTTGGCTGAAATTGATGGATGAGCATTTGGCCAATTGGATGTTAGTGTTGATTTGTGGGTTTCATTCTGTGTGGGGTTAGCTCATCATTTTTCAGTCATTTGTTTGTATTTATAAATTGTTGCTTCGAACCAGAGAATAAAATATTATTATATGTTATTATATAGTTATTATACTATGAGCCTTCCATAGTAGCTTTCTCTCAGTAACTTACAAAGCCATATTATAATAATAATAATAATAATAATAATAATAATAATAATAATAATAATAATAATAACAACAACAACAATAATAATAATAATAATAATAATAATAATAATATTATTATTATTATTATTATCATTATTATTGCTGTTGTCGAAATATTATTTTTATTCATAGTTTCCTGATAGTTATTAGTTATGATATCTATTTATTTAATATGATTTAGTATTATACAAATAATCTAATTTGAGAATTAGTTTTGTTAGACAATACATTAGCATGCCGGGTGAAATGCGTAGCCGTATTTCGTCTGCCGTTACTTACTGAGTTCAAATTCCGCCGAGGTCGACTTTGCCTTTCATCCTCTCGGGCTCGATAAATAAAGTACCAGTTTCACACTGGGTCGATGTAATCGACTCAATCCCTTTGTCTGTCCTTGTTTATCCCCTCTATGTTTAGCCCCTTGTGGGTAGTAAAGAAATATATACATTATTTAATAATTAGGTGGTATTTTTATCACGTAGTATTACATTTAAGTAAATTAGTTTTTATATTAATTAATATTTTGGTCAACTATATTATTGAGTGAAATATTAAATCTATAGATACTACATATATATTAATAATATAGTTAGCTTATATAATGGATTTGTGCATATTTGAACCATTTCCTAGTTTTGATCCCAGTATTTATGGCTTGTACTAGCATTGTGTATATTAATTAAGATGCTAAGACATTCTTATGCATTTAAAATCCAGTTATATTGTTTTAATCGACAAGATTAGTAACGTTGTTTGTTTATTAATATTATTTGGATTTTGTATTATATTGGGTTTGATTGTTGTTATTATCATTGTTGTTATTGACTAGATTTGTAGTTGGACTGTTGGGTGTAGTTGAATGTCTTCATAGTGTATTGTTCATTTGTTCTACTATTTTTTTTACCTTTCTTTAATTCATGGGGCTTAGATGTTTTCCGTATTTTTCATTAATAAATAGTTTTCGCCATTTTCATTGATAATTTATTCTATTTGTTTACACAGTCTTCATGCATTTTAATTTTATAAACACTAAGGCCTATATATTTTTTTAACGTTTAAAATTCAGTTATATTATTTTCATCGACAAGCTAAGTAGCGGTTTTTGCTTATAAATATTATTTGGCTTTTGAATTGTATTGGGTTTGATTATCATTATTATTATTGTTGTTGTTGAAATATTATTTTTATATATATCTTATTGATAGTTGTAAGTTATGATAGTTATTAATTATGATATCTATTTATTTAGAATACTTTATTATAATTTTTATAAAGGGATTTAACGTATTACATATAATTTAATTTGAGAATTAGTTTTGTTAGACAATACATTATTTAATAATTAGGTGGTATATTTATGGAGTAGTATTACATTTAAGTAAATTAGTTTATATATTAATTGAGATTTTAGTCAACTATGCGGTGGATGGCACGATTCATCCACTGCATACAAAACGTAACATCCCATAATGCTTAGCCAGAAGAATCTGTACTATTGTAGAGGAAAATATCCATACAACAACTGAGGATATCACAAAGAAGAGAAAAACTAGAACAAATCATACCATTTATAGTGACACACAATCCATGCTACCAGAACATCTTCAATATTGCTAAAGCAAACCTACCAATCATTTCACAAAGTAAGGAATTGAGAAATATAATTACAGATCAAACCTTAACTCTCAGTAAGAGACAGCCTAAAAGCTTGACAAAGTTATTAACAAAGGCAAGGTTTGACTTTAGCAACAAAGATCAACCATTCACTGTGTCTAAACGCAATGATAGCCAATACGGTACATGCCAATTAATTCATACCGGCCCATATATGGACACAAAAACAGGGAAAATATTCACAAGTGCAAACATGAACTGCAAAAGCAGAAATTTAATCTACTGCATCAAATGCCCAAATTGTGAAGAACTGTATGTTGGCCAGACAGGTAATGCACTTTCAGAACACTCGTTTGTGCATTGACAACAAATTAAAAACCCAGAAGTCCGCCAAATACCACTGAGTAACCATCTGGCAACATGTGGTCAGAAAACTTTTATGATATTCCCATTTCATAAACTTTACAACCTGAATGAAATTGAGAGAAAACTGAGAAAAAAGGTCTTTATTAAGAAATTCAAACCCAAGCTTAACAAATAATGATTAAATTAATCTTATTTGGAGTTTATAAATCTTATCCCTATAACTAAAACATAAAAAATCTCTAAAAAGTACTGCTGTCATCAGTTCTAAAAATATACATTGAAAAATGGTTTGGTATCATTTCTAAAAATAGCCAAACAACTACTACTGCTGTCCACAGGAACGTATATAAAGGACAAAAGACCACCAGTCAGCCACAGTTGAAATACTTCTGTCACAACCTGGGACCTTGAAGACTGCTTTAATGCAAGAAAGTATACTAGTCACTTAATATTTAATATTTGATATTCAATATTTCATCTATTCAGTAAGACAATCAATACTTCATTTCATTTTACTATATATACTGTTTATACTATATATTCTATATTCTACACTAATATCATAAAGAATATAAATAAAACATAAAAAACAGAATTGGAATTCCTTTGAATAATATATATATATATATATATATATATATATATATATATATATATATATACATATATATATATATATATATATGTAAATATATATATGTATATATATATACATATATATATATATATATATATATATATATACATATGTATGTATATATATATATAATATATTCATATGTATCGGTGGCACGTAAAAGCACCATCCGTTCATGTCCGTTGCCAGCCTCGCCTGGCCCCCGTGCAGGTGACACATAAAAGCACCATCCGTTCATGTCCGTTTGCCAGCTCTGTCTGGCCCCCGTGTCGGTGGCACGTAAAAGCACCATCCGTTTGTGTCCGTTGCCAGCCTCGCCTGGCCCCCATGCTGGTGACACATAAAAGCACCATCCGTTTCGTGGCCGTTTGCCAGCTCTGTCTGGCCTCCGTGTTGGTGGCACATAAAAACACCATCCATTCGTGTCCGTTGCCAGCCTCGCCTGGCCCCCGTGCCGGTGACACGTAAAAGCGCCATCCGTTCGTGGCCGTTTGCCAGCTCTGTCTGGCACCTGTGCGGGTGGCACATAAAAAGCACCCACTACACTCACGGAGTGGTTGGCGTTAGGAAGGGCATCCAGCCGTAGAAACACTGCCAGATCTGACTGGGCCTGATGAAGCCTTGCAGCTTCACAGACCCCAGTTGAACCGTTCAACCCATGCTAGCATGGAAAACGGACGCTAAATGATGATGATGATGATGATGATATATATATATATTAGGTTGGCAACTAAGTTCCCAGTGCCTTTTTAAATTAAAATTTTTTAACAGGTTTAATAAAAAAAAAACTAATTAATCAATAATGTATTCACCCTTGTTGTTTACAACTTCCTCCTAACATTCAGGAAGATTTTCAATACCTCATTGGTAGAAACCACCCGATTTCGACTCGAAAAATTGATCCAATTGAGCTCTCAATTCTGCATCAGTATTGAACGAAACTCCGCGCATAACATTTGAAAGAGTTCGAAAGAGGTGGAAATCCATTGGTGCCAACTCAGGAGAGTACGGTGGGTGTGACAGCACTTCCAAGCCATGTGTTTGAATACCTTCCTTCGTCATAATGGCAATATGAGGGCGGGCGTTGTCGTGCAGCAGAAGAACTCCATGCTGATGATTAGGTCTTTTTTCTTGAATAGCTGTCTTGCGTTGTTCAATCTGTTGAACATAGAGTTCCGCGTTGACTGTTTGGTTCCGTTCCAACAATTCGTAATGGATAATCCCTTCCCAGTCCCACCATACGCACAATATCGTTTTACGCGGATGAAGATCTTGTTTCACACGCAGTGTCGCTCGTTTACCAGGGCTAAGCCATTCCTTACGCTGCTTCATATTAATGTACAGGCACCATTTTTCATTGCCAGTAACGATTCGGTAAAGAAATCTTTGCTTGTGGCCATGAGTTGAGCGGTGACGAGCAAGCAAATGAGCGAAGATTGTGGCCCATTGATTTTTGTTGTTGTCACTTAAAGCATGCAGAACCCATGCTCCATACTTCTGAACTTTCCCCATCGAGTGAAGATGCTTCTCTATAGCAGTGAGGGAGCGTTTTCTCTGCCAGTTCCATTGTCATTTGATGAAAATTTTCATGCAAAAGTTAGTTTAATCGCATTTCATTGAACTCAATTGGATGGCCAGAATGAGGTGCTTTTTTGAGGTTAAAATTTCCATTTTTGAATCTGGCATACCAATCATGAGCTATGGCACCCTCTCCATACACAGCACACATGTCGCGAGCAGCTTTTGTGGCCTTAGAACCTTGATTAAAAGCAAAAATAAGGAGGTGTCAAAAATGCATGTTCTTCTTAACTTGACATTCCCTTTTAATGATTTGAAAATAAACAAAAATTAAATAAAATCAACTAGAAAAAAAAAAGATTCCAAAATGATTCAAAATTAGAATTCTCAAAAAGAAAAAAAGATTCCAAAATTTGAAACGCAATAAATTCCAAAATTTAAAAAAATGGCAGGAACTTAGTTGTCAACCTAGTA
Organism: Octopus sinensis; assembly: GCF_006345805.1. Taxonomy (NCBI): domain Eukaryota; kingdom Metazoa; phylum Mollusca; class Cephalopoda; order Octopoda; family Octopodidae; genus Octopus; species Octopus sinensis. The sequence continues at coordinate 61,514,142 of NC_042998.1, read as the reverse complement.
TATATTTATATATAGAGAGAAAGAGAAAGAGAGGGGGGGAGATAGATGATAGATAGTTATATATTTATATATATATTATATATATATATATATATATAATATATATATATATATAGATAGATAGATAGATAGGTAGATAGGTAGACAGATAGATAGATAGATAGATAGATAGATAGATAGATAGATATGTTTCTTTATTGGCCACACAGGGCTGAACACAGAGCTGAACACAGAGCTGAACACAGATGGGATAAAATACAAAGTGGAGCTTTTCTTTTTGGGAAGGAAAGAAAAAAAGGGTGTAGTAGAATGTTGATTAAAAGGGATCGTGGTAAAAAAAAGAAACGATCAATAGGGATCGTGTATCACAGAAGTGTCATAGTGTAAAATGGGGAACAGATTAGGTTTATCCATGGAAAGAAAAGCCTATGGAAAAGTTCACGGTAACCTCGGGCAATAATGTCAATCAAAAAACACATTACAGTAAGTGACTCTCTTTTTCCTTTCTTTATCTGGTTCATAGGACTATGCACAAGGTGGATCCGTCATTCACACGTGCCATCCTTGCTATATACACCCATAGCTTTTTGAAACATTCACTAGACAAAACTTCCCTCTCTACTCTCACTTTCCTCTTCAAGTGATACTTGAAGAAGTTGAGAGTTTCACCAGAGAGGAATGTGTTTGTCTCCAGACCTTTCAGACGTGTCCACCATACACATTCTTTCACCAGGGATAATTTTGTATTAAATGGTAAACATTATTGTATTACTAACTTCAAGCTTTCAGTAGATAGATAGATAGATAACTTTCTTTATAGGCCACACATGGCTGAACATAGAGGGGACAGATATAATGTAGAGATTTTCTTTTGGGGGGAGGGGGGGGCGAAAACAAAAGAAGGTGAAAAACAAAATTAGGGACAGTGATCAATAGGGATTGAAATCGTTTTGGGATATATAAAGTAATACAAAAAGTTTCCAAAAAATGGGGAGGTTTATCTGTGGAAACAAAAACCTACAAAAAGACCACGGTAACCTCAGGAAATAATGTCACATATTAACACATTTATTTACAAGTAAGTAACTCTATTTAAATTTTTTTGTTTTTTTCCAGTTCATAGGATCATGTTCAAGGTGGCTTCATCATTTACATGTGCCATCCTTGCTACTTTCACCCATCTTTTTTTTTAAACATTCGCTAAACAAAACTTGCCTCTCAGCACTCATCTTCCTTTTCAAATGCTACTTGAAAAAGTTGATGAGAGATTGACCAGAGAGAAAGTGTTTGTCTCTAATCCTTTCAGACATGTCTACCAGATACATTCTTTCACCATAGCCACAAGTACGATGAAAACAGCTCTTCTTTCCCATTTGAAGGAAGGAGGCATGAAAATATTGACAATAGGTTCGGCTGATAATCCGAACTGTCCCCACATGACAGCAGTCATTCAACATAAGTCCACAGGTCAGAAATGGTTGGACACTGCACGAGTGCATGCAGAACGGTTTCGTCACTCTGATAGCATCTTCCATATTTCTCAAGCCGTGCCTGTAGAGCTTATCCCGAAAGGGTAGTGCTTTTCAATAGCAATGCCAGGCCAGTGATCTCTGGAAGTTGTCCATAGCTCCCAGCCCAAAAGTCGTCTTGAACAGGCGGGTCAGGTATTCCTTGTTGACGTCCAGGTTCGTCCTGAGATCGTCGTTGTACCTCCCATTCACTAATCTCCTATAGAATGCTTTGGTTGTGTTGAAGTCACTCAAGGTCGACCTGGGATGGCATAATTGCTCCAGAGCAATGCGACACTTGCAGTGTCATTCGCCCTTCCTCGGCCTCTTTTTTATCCACAACTGCAATTCGGTCATGGAGATGACTGCGGGAAAGTGCTTCACACAAATGGTGATCACACCTGTCCTCCATTGTCTATGTAGAGCCGGAAATGTAAATGAATACATGTATATGTGTGTTTGTGTTTCTCTGCATGTATGTATGTTTAAAGTCCTAATGTTTTGTGTGTGTGTGTGTGTGTGTACATGTTTATGTGTACGTGTATGGGGCTGAAGTTGCTGATATTTTGCATCTCTTCTTTTACAGATTAATTTCCATCTGGAAATATGCTCAGTCAAATCATACCATTTAGGCTGACTTTTGTGTTGATACTGTATACGAGGTTTCTATTAGAGAGTCATGCTGTTTCAACCATCTGCCAATCATGCACTTGCGATGGATTTCCAATGAGAGTAAATTGTCAAAATCGAGGACTGATTTCAGTCCCCCAAACGATTCCCCTAAATGTCATATCTTTGTAAGTAGCCAATTTTTACATATTTTCCACATCTAGTATTTTAAATCCTCATTGATTATGTTCTCAGCTGATTTCTTATGGCCTTGATCTAACAGCTACAATGTTATGATTGGAGTAAATTGGATCGATATGTAACATACCGTGAAGTAGACTGTTTCTCAATTCCTTTCAACTTCTATTGAATCTATACCTTTACAGTATTGCCAACAAATGTGGAATCAGACTAATATCTAAACTTTGATGATATTAGTCTGATCACATGAAAACTCTTTATGGCATATTCAGGGAAGCAAATATATGGAAATTCTGGTATCACAAAATATGTTGCATGTATCATAGGATTATATGATTTCCTCAATTAGTTGAAGATGTTTACAGCTAGTGATATAATTCCATTTGATCTAGTCACAAAATGGTATTTTTTTATTGAGTGTTTGTATTATTTTACATTAAAAATGATACTGTCAGACTGGTTAAACTTCAGATAATAACAAGATCCTCTTGAATTGCCAGATTCATAAATTTATAAAGGAAGGATGGCAGTCTTGGTGGGATAAGTTTTTTGAAATATATGATAAAATAAAATATATTAATTATCTAATATATCTTCAGCCAATCATAATATCTAATCTATTCCCAGGGATAATTTTGTATTAAATGGCAAACATTATCGTATTAATGACTTTAAGCTTTTGGTTTAAAGCAAATATTTGAATAATACAATGAAATAACTCAATTGACCAAACCCACTTCTCGACAAATTTGGGACATTTCTGTTGAAATGAGAAATCCATATATAATACAAGACCAGGTTTGAATCATGACGTTAACTAAATCTCGTAAACCTAAGTCAATACTTTATTTAAGAGGTCTGGTATTTTCAGAGTTTAGTTAATAATTTAGGCAAAAATTAGCAGAATCTTCAGACAGTTAATGTAGCATGATAGCTCGCAATATCTGTTCTGATGCTTGGCTCTCTGACTACAAATACCACAGAATTTAACTTTACTTTTCAGTCTTTAGGGTTCAGTAAATAAAATATCCATCTAGAGCAGTGGATTTGTAGATATGTAACAATGTTGGATTCCATGTGCTTTCAATATTTGTTAAAACTCTCTGCCTTCTGAGTTCAAATCCCACCTTAACCTACTTAAGTGTCAAACCTAAATGCCCCTTGGTATATCATCACCTTATGACAATTTGGGCCTCTTTAGTAGAATCCACTCTGTTGTAAGCATTTGAGTCAAACCTCCAGTTTAAGAATCCCTTTCTCTATTTTTTCCACTAGACTTGGAGGTCCTCTATATATAATTATATGCAAGGGGCTAGTCGATTAGATAAAAGGATAAAAGGCAAAATCGACCTTGGCGGGATTTGAACTCAGAACATAAAGACAGACAAAATACCTATTTCTTATTTCCTTACTACCCACAAGGGGCTAAACACAGAGTGGACAAACAAGGACAGACAAATGGATTAAGTCGATTATATCGACACCAGTGCGTAACTGGTACTTATTTAATCGATCCCGTAAGGCAAAGTTGACCTCGGCGGAATTTGAACTCAGAACGTTGTGGCAGATAAAATACCTATTTCTTTACTACCCACAAGGGGCTAAACACAGAGAGGACAAACAAGGACAGACGTAGGTATTGAGTCGATTACATCGACCCCAGTGGTACTTAATTTATCGAACCCGAAAGGATGAAAGGTAAAGTCGACCTTGGCAGAATTTGAACTCACAAAGTAATGGCAGACGAAATACCACTAAGCATTTTGCCCAGCGTGCTAACGTTTCTGCCAGCTCACTGCCTAGAGAATGAAAATAATAAGAAAATTGACTTGTATGTCTGAATAAAAAGTGAGTTGTTCCAATCAGTGATGAAGAAAGTTCGTTCTCAATGTTATTTCTTGTCAGACTCCTGTCAGCAACTGATATATTTTTAACTGCATGCTACAATGTATTCGACTGGGAAAAGATATTGGCACTGCCTTGCTATGACTCAAGAAAGCACCACGGCAAAATAAACTGACTAAAGACAAGCTAGTCACATACAAGGGTGAGTCAAAAAGTAATGCCATTTTGTTTAGGACAGGTATAATTACCAACACTGGAATATGTATCATATATCAAAATGAATTTGGTCCTCTGTGGATCACATCTCTACTTCTGAACATAGTCAGCGTTTCTCACAATAGCAATGTTCCACCTTCAAATGAGAGCATGTATCCCTGCCACATAAAATTCTGTTGACTGTTCTTTGAGCCACTTCTTCACTACAGTTTTCACTTCCTCGTCACTGGACTATCATCTCTTTGGCCCCATGAAAGAGGGTTTGAGAGGCAAACATTATTCCAGAGGACCAGTTCCGTTTTGATGTATGATACACATTCCAGTGTTGGTAATTATACCTGTCCTAAACAAAATGGCATTACTTTTAGACTCACCCTCGTGATTATCAAGGGAAATAAGCAGCAGTTGCTACAGTATAATCGTACACTATGAAATACATAAATCCCGCCTGGGTGTTGCACAAAGGACATTAAAATTTTCTTTAAACTTGAAAAATTATTTCTCACAGGCTGAGGTATAAATACATTTCTGACATACCAAGCAAAATACAACACGAGATATATAAACGCATGGAAAGTCAACTAGGTGAACAATAATACCTGTTTACGTAGTAGCAATAAATATTGTATGACAGATTACTATCAACGAAAATCATTGTTCTCAATGGCGACAATGAGACCACTTCGTTGCAATTGCTGCAGATGTGTGTGTGTGTGTGTGAAGACAAGATAAACACAACGCATAGTTTATACCAATAGTTCCCCATTATACCTATTTGCATCTCAATATTTATTAATAAAGGCGGCGAGCTGGCAGAAATGTTAGCATGCCAGGCGAACTCCTTAGGGGCATTTCGTCTGCTGCTGCGTTCTGAGTTCAAATTCTGCCGAGTCGACTTTGCCTTTCATCCTTTCGGGGTCGATAAATTAAGTACCAGTTATGCACTGGGGTCGATGTAATCGACTTAATCTGTTTGTCTGTTCTTGTTTGTCCCCTCTGTGCTTAGCCCCTTGTGGATAGTAAAGAAATAGGTATTTCGTCTGCCATTACGTTCTGAGTGCAAATTCTGCCGAGGTCGACTCTGCCTTTCATCCTTTCGAGGTCGATAAATTAGGTACCACTTGCGTACTGAAGTCGATATGATCGACTCTCTCCCCCAACAAAAAATGTCGGGCCTTGTGCCTAGAGTAGAAAAGAATAAATAAGGCAGGTAGTTGGTAGAAATGTTAGCACGTGGGCAAAAAGCTCAGCGGTATTTTGTCTATATTTACGTTCTGAGTTCAAATTCCGCCGAGGTCGACTTTGCCTTTCATCCTTTCGGGGTCGATAAATTAAGTACTATTTGTGTACTGGGGTTGATCTAATCGACTGGCGCCCTCCCACAAAATTTCGGGTCTTGTGCCTAGAGTAGAAAAGAGTATTTATTAATAAATATAAAATATTAAAATCAGTTATGTGTAACATATATATAATGTTGGTGTATACAGATCTGTTTATCCAATATCCAAAAATAAAAATGGAAAAAGCGGAATAAGGAAAGAAAAAGAAAGAGAAAAAAGATGACAAAGAGAAAAAATGGGTAAAAAAACCATCAATGCAACATCAAGTGCCTCACTTGGTTGCACATCACAAGATTGGATGGAACTTACAGGAGCAAGCAAACATGCTCACAGCATTACCATGGGCAATGGCGAGGCTAAAACATTGGAACAGCCAAGTACCCTCCCGAACATCACCTAGCACCTAGGTAAGGTGAGTTGCTAATGATGACAAGAATTTCACCATTAGCGGCCTAGTCCCTCCAAATATCTCAAACACCACAGGCTGGAAGAGATAGTTCACTGAAAGGTCCCCATACTTAAGGATTTTGTTCTGTTCGGCTACATCCAGGATGTGGGAGGGAACAAAGGATTCACAGACTGTGGCATCCCAGATGAGGCACCGAGCTCTTATCCAGGGACAGAGAGTGAAACCAACTCTTTCTATCACTTCTGCATAATTCCGCCGGTTCCAGAACTGAGGGGCTACTAACCCAAGCCTGAGCCCGCTTAACGATTAAGTTTAGCTCGGTGTGATGAGTGAAACAACCAGCATTTAGGTGGCAAGACAGACCATGATGACCTTTGGAGTTGAGGGGCCTACCAAAGTGACATTTCAATTTCCCACAGATGCTGGTTCCAACTCTGAGTGCGATGGAGATGCAGAGCTCATCTTGACTGAGTAGACCACCAATGTTGGCCACAGGCAGAGCATCAGTCCAGTCCCCTGAGAATTTTGCACTAGCAGAAAGTAGGCAACACCTTGAAAATTGGTGAGATTGATTGAAGAGAGAGTTGAAAGTAGTACCTGATTGTCCCATATTCTCTGCTTCTATCTATCCTCCACTGTAACAGGAACTGACAAACCCAGCTCTCTCCACTGTAACAGAGCTTCATCATTTCTCTGTTGGAACACTGTTAGAGGGGAGAAGATGTTGCCTACCCAAGCGGAGCAAGTGTGGATGGAGGAAAGAAAATAGGAAAAAGACAGAGACGAGCACTTGTGCAGACTTAGACCTCCAAACCATTTGGGCAAAGCAGTTTGGTCGCGGGACTCTGAAAAGAGTTTGACATTGACCAAGCATTCGAGTTTCCTGAAGATTCGGTCGTCCAAGCACTGGAGAAACAATGAGAATCCATAAGAGGGATCACTCTGGAAAAATACTTTAACGAGGGAAGTAGCTAATGAAGATATTAACACCTTAAAGACAAGACAGAGTCATTAATCCAATGGCTGTAATTATACCTCTATTGCAGTAAGTAAAAACAAACACTTGTGTCAGTGCGCGAACAACTTCGTATCCAATGTTTCATGCAGATGCGTAACAAACGAATTGACACTCTGAGTATAAAATGTTCAATCAAGTAATCTGGGATTGCAGTAAAAGGTTCTGAACATCTTGTCATGTTCCACGATGACAGTGAAAAAACAGGAGGAATTCAAACTACAAAAATTACTTTCAGACAACCACTAGGCGTAGAATACCAAACCGAGTTAGCAAAGGAAAGAATAACGAATCCGTATGCCTGGCTCCCTCGCTCTCTCTCTCTCTCTCTCTCTCTCTCTGATGTTAACTTCGATTGGAAATCGCTTTCAAGCAGGCGATATAACTTCGAACGCCCTCCTGTGAGTACTCTAACAGTTACGCCTTGCATGCTAGCAAAGGAGGAGCTAACCACTGCTTGCTTGGAATGCTTGGAACATTCGACAGGGGAGATAACTGTAGTTGATTCCCAACGAATATTTTGCCTGCTACGAACCTGTTTCAAACAGCGTTGCCTGCAATAACTTAGGAATTGACAAGTAATTCCTAAGTACCAGAAAACTTCGGTGGAGCTCAGTTATTTCAAGGTTTTTAAAAAGTTGCTCAAGATGGTTAACCATCTTGGATCGAAAGCTCTGTCAGTAATTGGGGCTCCAAGAGGGCACCACGCCGATGAAGGAGGAACCGTGATAGAGGAGGAGGAGTCTGTAAACAGGTTTACAGTCTGCTGATGTGGAGCTGGATGGACGAGGAGCCAGCTCGCATTTAGGACTGTTAGCGCTAAGGCCTCTACGATCAAGTTACTCAATCATCGTCTTGGCAGTTGCAAAGACCTTGTCAGAAACACACCACCACCCACAAGCAAGCATCATGAAGATACTATATATTCAAGTTTAGGTCAACGTCCATCAAGGTAATATCATTAATAATTAGAGCAAACAGGGCAGGTCTAAGCGGGTCAACCTTGATCTCAATGGATTTGGATGAAAATATACAACGGTTCTTCAGGGAAACACTTTATTACAATAATGTTAACACACACACACACACGGAGTATTGATTTCAAATTTTGGCACAAGGCCAGCAATTTCGGGGGAGGGAGAAAGTCGATTACATCGACCCATGTTTAACTGATACTTGTTTCATCGACCTCAAAAGGATGAAAGGCAAAGTCGATGCCGGCAGAACCAAATCTCTGAACGCAATGACGGACGAAATGCCGCTAAGCATTTCGCCCGGCATGCTAACGAATCTGCTAGCTCGCCACCTCCATACATATGTAATATTGATTTCAAATTTTGGCAGTAGGCTAGCAATATCGGGGGAGAGAATAGTCCGATGACATCGATCCCAGTGCTCAACTGGTACTTATTTTATCGACCCCGAAAAGATGACAGGTGAAGTCAACCTCGGCGGAATTTGAACTCAAAAATACATAAAGCAACGAGCTGGCACAATCATTAGCACGCCGGACAAAATATTTAGCGATATTTCATCGGTCTTTATGTTCTGAGTTCAAATTCTGTCGAGGTCGATTTTGCCTTTAATCGTTTCGGTATCGATAAAATAAGTAGCGGTCGAGTACTAAAGTTGATGTAATCGATTTACTTACTCTGCTGAAACCAATATTAAATACAAACATAGAGAACTCAGCAGCCACAGATATGGACCGATTTCCAATGGGTAATCAACGGATGTGTCACCGTTCATCAACGATAGTGAGAGAAGAAAGCTGCTAATATTATCCAAATATGTAACCAAAGCGATTATCTATTCAGGGGGAACAACTCGGCTAGACTTAATTATGAGATTATTGTTAAAAATTGTTATGAATGCGTAAAGGTTGTCAAGTTAAGATAAAAATTTAAGAATTATAAAATCGAAAAGTAAAGCCTTAGATTAAAAATAAAAAATTTCGAACAAAAGAATCTAATGGCAAAGTTAAAAATCATACACGAAAAATTTATAATTCAAAAAATTAAATATTTTTAAATATTGAAAGATTAAAAATCAAACATTACAAACATTGGAATATTAACATTGAAATTCTAAATAAGATTTTAAAATATTTTTTTAAATATATACATAAAATATATGAAAATTATAAAAAAAATTGATATAATCCTCTGATTTCAATAATACTGAGGTCTACATGTTGCAGACATCATCATCATCATTTAGCGTCCGTTTTCCATGCTGGCATAGGTTAGACCAGTGGTTCTCCAAGGGGTCCATATGTAAGAATTTTATGGAGCATGACGCAACAAAATAGTAAATTGAGGATCCACAATAGTATTTTAAGGGCCCCTGAAAAAATTTTGCTCTAGTTATATGTACTGGTAGGTATTTCAAGAAACAGCCAGGATTCTTTCTCTAACATTTTACATAGTTCAACCTACAGATGGGAATGTGTGAAAAACAAAATAGGAATTTTGAATAAAGTTTCTATAAAACTAGTTTTAAAACATTGAATGATTATGGGGTCCACCAGACTAAAATAGTATTTAAAAGGGGTCCATAGATTAAAAATGGTTGAGAAACTCTGGGTTAGACAGTTTAATTGGAACTGGTAAGCCGGAGCGTTGCACCAGGCTCCAGCCTGATTTTGACTTGGTTTCTCCTTTATGTCAAACAATCCAAGAGTGTAGTGGGTGTCTTTTACATGTCACTGGCATCTGATGTTACCAAAATGTTGATCTCATGTGACCCGTCTTGATCAATGGCAGCCTATTTTCCAGTACCCATCTCGGAATTCTTGTACTCCCCCATGCAATTAACAGAGTCTAATGAGTTACGTTTGTGTAAGACACTTACAAAACATTTAGTTGCGTGGGACCGAATCAAACTGTTTTAAATAATAATAATAATATTCTGCTCAATACCACAGATTTGCTTGTCAGTTGTTTGACCTTAACCATTTGAATATGTCCCTAAGTTGCTGATGATATGTGCATCTCTGATCACAAGCAGAAGTAGTGGGGGAACATCATAGCCATATTTTGAGAGGAATTATTTGGGGTTTGAATAATTCACCTCTGGAATCTTAGGTGTTTCAACACCCTTATTCAGGGACCTTTTGAGTGTGATGGGCTACTCAATTTGAAGAAAATTCTAACTGGGCCCCACCAGCAAGGTCATGTGCTGTTATCTTGATATGGAATCACCATGATGCACACATATGGTTGTGATGTATGTGCTTGGTATACTCTTATCTGATGGGTAGTCATGATGGGTATTACTGGGCTTCGTATATTTTACCTGCTCTCTCACTCAATAATAATAATGATGATGATGATGATGATGACGAAAATAATACTCCACCCACAAAGATTTAAGAAAAAAGATGAAGAAGAAAGAATAAACAACTGGAAAATGAAACCACTGCAAGGGAAATACCTCAGAGAAATTGAAAGAGAAGACAAGATCAACACTTGGAGATGGCTAAGAAAAAGTTATCTGAAAGGATGCACTGAGGCATTGATATGCAGTGCACAGGAACAAGCTCTGAGAACTAACTACACAAAGTTCCAAATAGATAAGAGTAGTGAATCACTCCTTTGTAGGATGTGTTGCAGGAGAAATGAAACAATCTGATATATTGTGAGTGAGAGTAGCAAGCTGGCCTAAAAACACTTCAAAAGGAGGCACAATAACATGGCTGAGTTCATCCACTGGAGGCTATGGGAAAAGTACGGCTTGAGCAGAACACAGGAATGGTATGAACATGAACCAGAAAGTGGCACGGAGAACAAAGAACATAAGACACTGTAGGATTTTACAATCCAATGTGAGTCCCTAATCAAGGCTCAGAGACCAGATATTGTTGTAGATAAAGGAAAAAAGGAAACCAAGATCATAGATATTGCAATACCTGGAAATGAAAGCATAAGTGACAAAGAACTAGAAAAACTTGAAAAGTACTGACTACCAGAAGATGAAATTGCAAGAATGTGGAGACTATGAGGAGAGTGTCTCACTTTTCAGTTGTTGTAGGGTCACTCAAAGCACTAACAACCAAGTTCAAGAAATATGTCAGAGAAATTGGAAGTGACATGAGAGCAGAGCAAACCCAAAACACTGCTCTGCTGGGGGAAAGCTAGGATTTTGAGATTGGTACTTGGATGCTGAATGTGTCCCCTGATAATCAACAACCAAGTATCAAAACTTATAATGCATGGAAAGAGACTCTGTGAGATCTCTAACAGCAGGCTGCTGCCTGCTCTGACAGAATCTACCAGAAAAAAACAAGACCAAACATTCTGAGAAGTAAAACAATAATGATGATGATGATGATGATGATGATGGTAATGATAATAATCATAATAATAATAATCATAATAATAATAATAATAATAATAGGATGAGCAAAAGGAGTTGGATAGGTTGACAAGAAAGCTCTTAATGATGCATGGTGCCTACCACTGATCACCTATATATGAAGGGAGCGAATGGGAAAACAGAATTGATAAGTGTGGAGGACTGCGTACATATCACACATGGGAGCTTATTGAGATACCTGTCCCAAAGTAAGAAAAAAAAGGAGAAACAATGGAAGGAGTACAAACAGGACACGAAGAAGCATTACACAGCAAGGGACTACACAATCAACTCTATATAGCCACAACTTAAGTTGCTGGAAAATACAGGTGGGATTGGCTGAAGAAAGGGACACTGAAAAAAAAGACTGAGAGCATTATATTGGCAGTGCAAGACCAAGATTTGGCCACAAGTCGATGAGGCCATACCAAAGAGGAATGTATTTGTCTTCATGCCTTTCAACCTTGTCCACTAGAAAACCTCTTTTGCCACAGTCACTGGGCAAAGGAAAACTGCCTTGCCTGTCTGATTAAAGGAGGGCAACAGGGTAATCATCACTCAGCTGATAGATGGATCCATTCTACATGTTATAGCAGCTGTTCAATATAACCTCACAAGTCAGCAACAGCTGGACACTGAACAAGTTCATCTCGAACCAGTAGCACCACCAGGTCAAGGACACTGGGAATTATTCATGATGGTTCCCAACTGGAAAATCCTCCAGGACAGACTAGCCAGTTGGTTTTCATCAAGGCCCAGAGCATCCCCGAGAATGTCATCACACTTCCCTACCACTAATCATCTATGAATTGCTTAGGCGGAATATGCACCAATCCCATTGCCCAACTGGTAGAGGGTTGTGAGTGTCTGACAGCATTCTGGGTGCCAGAATAATAATGATGATGATGAAGACATCGCCACCGCCGACAATAATAATAATAATAATAAATATTTCAAATTTTGGCACAATGCTAGTATTTCAGGAGAAGGATATGTTGATTATATTGACCCCAGGGCTCAACTGGTACCTATTTTATTGTTCCTGAAAGGTGAAAGACAGAGTCAACCTAGGCAGAATTTGGATTCAGAATGTGAAGATGGACAAAATGCCATTAAGCATTTTGCCTGGCATGCTAATGATTCTGTCAGGTTGTCACCTTGATAATACCAGGCAGTGGCTCTCATGGCTCCTGATCTTAACTGATTGGAAGTGTTATCATGTACATTATTTTGTCTTGGTATAAAAGATGGGCTACAGCAAATATTCTGCTCAATACCACAGACTTGCTTGTTAGTTGTTTGACGTTAACCAGTTGACCAAGTTCCTTAGTGGCTGACGATATGTGCATCTCTGATCACGAGCAGAAGTAGTAGGGGAACATCATAGCTGTGTGTTGAATGGAATTCTTAGAGGTTTGGATAATTCACCTTTGGAAACATGGGTGGTTCGTTCAACATCCTTAAACAATCCTTATTCAGGGACCTTTTGAGTGGGATGGGCTACTCGACCAGAAGAAAATTCTAACTGGGCCCCACCTGCAAGGTCATTCGCTGTTTATCTTGATATGTGATCACTATGTCGCGTACATATGGTTGTGATGCATGTGCCTGGTGTACCCTTATCAGACGGGTAGTCATGATGGGTATACTGGGCTTCGTGTATTTTACCCCAATGTCACTTTGATGGCATGCACTGCTCGCTCACTCAATAATAATAATAATAATAATGCCTGATGCAGTACCAGGCAGTGGCTCTCATGGCTTCTTATCTTAACTGGTTGGAAGTGTTATAATGTACATTGTTTTGTCTTGGGTTACAGCAAATATTCTGCTCAATACCACAGATTTGTTTGTCATTTGTTTGACCTGATGATATGTGCATCTCTGACCACAAGGAGAAGTAGTGGGGGAGCATCATAGCCATGTGTTGAGAGGGATTCTTTAGGGTTTGAATAATTCACCTCTGGAAACATGGGTAGTTCATTCAACATCCTTAAACAACTCTTATTCAGGGACTTTTGAGCGGGATGGGTTACTCGACCAGAAGAAAATTCTAACAGGGCCCCACCAGCAAGGTCATGTGCTGTTTATCTTGATATGAGATCACCATGTCGTTCACATATGGTTGTGAAGCATGTGCCTGGTATACCCTTATCAGATGGGTGGTCATGATGGGTATACTGGGCTTTGAATATTTTATCCCAGTGTCACTTTGATGGCATGCACTGCTCTCTCACTCAATAATAATAATAATAATAATAATAAAACATTGTGTACAGTGCTCAGGTGCACTACAACTCATCTAAAGTGTATGTATAGTACATAGGGTAATGTACAAGCGTCAGGAAAAGAACAGTGCATGAGTCATGACATACACATATGTGTATGAGTATGGAAGGGGGGCAATCAGGTGTAGTTTTGGCGGATTTCGGAAAGCATGAAGGCCTTAAAGGATGCAGTGTCATGGCAGTCAACAACTGACGCAGGCAGTTTGTTCCATGCTTCAGCAACTCTGAGCATGAAAAAATGTTTCCGAAAGTCATGGGAGCTGTGCAGTTTTCTGACTTTGTAGGCATGTCCACGTGTGTTGGAAACATGGAGATCAAAAAGGTGTTCAGTGTTGTTGTTGGTGAGGTGGTTGATAACTTTGTGGGTGTTTACCAAGTCCATCGCCAGATGCCAGAGCTTCAGTGAATCCATGCCCAGGGAAACAAGGTGCTCAGAGTATGGTAGGTGTCTGATGGAGGGTATGCGTTTGGTTGCACGTCTCTGAACAGATTTCAGGAGGTCAATGTTCTGAGCAAGACAGGGGTTCCAAACTGATGATGCGAATTCCAAGTGTGATCGTACCATAGCTGTATACAGCTTTAAATAGATGGCTGGAGAGCGGCTAACAAAAGTCTTGCTGAGTGATGCCAAGACACCCTTGGCCTTCTTGACAATTTTAGAGATATGCTTTGTCCAACGCAAATCACTCCTGACAGTGATGCCTAGGTCACGCTCGCAAGAGGATTTCTTGATATCAGTGTTGCGGAGGGAGTATGTGGACGCAGGGTTTTTTCTCCCAAAATGCATGGTGGTACACTTGTCCACAGCCAGTTTCAGTTGCCAGTCTGTGATCCATTGCTGCATTGTGTCCAGGTCTGATTGCAGGAAAGAGCTGTAAACAACAGGATCTATCCTCTTGATTTCAAGGTACAGCTTGATGTCATCTGCATATTTCAATACTGTGGCATTCTTTAAATTGGCATCTATGTCATTAATGTATGCCACAAACAAGAGGGGACCAAGAACAGATCCCTGTGGTACATCCGATGACATCTCATATGGTGTAGAATGCTGTCCTAGAACTGTGACTACCTCCTTTCAGCTGAGAATGAAGGATTTCAACCAGTTAAAAAGATTATCCCTCAAACCCATTGCAGAGAGTTTCACCATAAGCCTTTTGTGTGGCACAGAATTAAAAGCCTTAGCAAAGTCAAGGTAGACAACATCCACCCATGAGCCACTGTCAGTGATCTGAGCAATGTCCTCAAGGAACTCGACAAGCTGATCACTGCAGCTGGAGTTAGGGACAAATCCATATTGTGAGGGTCGGATGAGACTGAGAGCTCCAGAAGTTCCAAAGTGTTTCTCTGACACACGATTCCATCAGTTTTGCAATACAGCTAGTGAGACTGACTGGCCGATAGTTGACAGGTGATGTGCAGTCGCCCTTTTTGAACAGAGGAATGACACTGGCAGTTTTCCACTGCTCTGGAGTAGCACCATTGTTGAGACAGTACTGGAAAAAAATAGAAAGCTGGTGTAAAAGGAAGTACCTGCCACGTTTGAGAAGCAGGTATGTAACGCCATCAAGACCAGGGGAGGCATAGTTGCGCTTATTTTGAAGGTGAATAATAATACTTTTCTATCTTTACATTGTTGATTCTAGAAATTTTAAATTCATTAATAAACATTGTATCTTTATTGCCCTAGTTCCAAGCCATCTCCATCTTTGTATTTCTCATTTAGTACGCTGGTGTAGCAGCGTACTAGTCAACTGCTACAAAGGTAAAGGTGATGCCCTAGATACAAATAATTACAGAGGTATCAAGCTGTTGGATCAGGTAATGAAGGTTACGGAGAGGGTCATAGCCCAACTAATTAGAGAGAGAGTTAGTTTAGATGAGATGCAGTTTGGGTTTGTGCCAGGGAAAAGCACCACTGATGCTATATTCCTGGTAAGGCAGCTGCAGGAGAAATACCTAGCCAAAGATAAGCCCCTGTACCTGGCTTTCGTTGAGATGGAGAAAGCCTTTGATAGGGTCCCCCGATCCCTCATCTGGTGGTCAATGAGGAAACTAGGGATAGATGAATGGCTGGTGAGGGCTGTGCAAGCCATGTACAGAGATGCCGTAAGCAAGGTTAGGGTTGGCAACATGTACACAGAAGAATTCAAAGTAGAGGTTGGGGTCCACCAGGGTTCAGTCCTCAGCCCCCTCCTATTTATCATAGTCCTCCAGGCAATTGTGGAGGAATTCAAGACAGGTTGCCCCTGGGAGCTCCTCTATGCTGACGACCTCGCTCTAATTGCTGAGTCACTATCAGAACTGGAGGAGAAGTTCCAGGTGTGGAAGGAGGGTTTAGAAGCGAGGGGCCTTAGAGTCAACCTAGCTAAAACCAAAGTACTAATAAGTAGAAAGGTAGGCAATCCACAAATGTCCTCAGGAAGATGGCCCTGCTCGATCTGTAGAAAAGGTGTAGGTAGAAACTCTATAAGATGTACCCAGTGTAAGCTATGGACACATAAGAGGTGCAGCAATGTCAAAGGTAGGCTAACTGGGAAGATAGTTTTTATATGTGGCAGATGCTCGGGAGCATTGACCTCCGAAAATCTGCAGAAAACAACTTCCGTCACTTTCCAGGGGGAAAAATTAGAAGTAGTTGATAGCTTCCGTTATCTAGGTGACCAAGTCAGTAGTGGGGGTGGGTGTGCTGAGAGTGTAACTGCTAGAATAAGAATAGCCTGGGCAAAGTTTAGGGAGCTCTTACCTCTGCTGGTGACTAAAGGCCTCTCGCTCAGAGTAAAGGGCAGACTGTATGATGCATGTGTTCGAACTGCCATGCTACATGGCAGTGAAACATGGGCCGTGACTGCTGAGGACATGTGTAAGCTCTTGAGGAATGAAGCCAGTATGCTCCGATGGATGTGTCAAATCGAATCAAGTCAAACCAAATCAAAATAGATGAACATCAATGGAATTTGTATCCCTGTGGTACCAGTGCCGGTGGCACATAAGAAAACCATCCGAACGGGACCGTAGCCAGTACCGCATCGACTGGCCTCCGTGCCATGGGCACGTAACAAACACCGTCCGATCGTAGCCGTTTGCCAGCCTCGTCTGGCACCTGTATTGGTGGCACATAAGAAAAACACCGAAAACACCATATCCGAGCGTGGCAGTCTGCCAGCCTCGTCTGGCACCTGTGTCGGTGGCACATAAAAAAACACCATCCGAGCGTGGCCGTCTGCCAGCCTCGTCTGGCACCTGTGTCGGTGGCACATAAAAAACACCATCCGAGCATGGCCGTCTGCCAGCCTCGTCTGGCACCTGTGTCGGTGGCACATAAAATCACCCACTACACTCTCGGAGTGGTTGGCGTTAGGAAGGGCATCCAGCTGTAGAAACACTGCCAGATCTGACTGGCCTGGTGTAGCCTTCGGGCTTGCCAGACCCGAGTTGAACCGTCCAACCCATGCTAGCATGGAAAGCGGACGTTAAACGATGATGATGATGATGATGATTTAAAACTATGTTTGTTGAATTCAGCCAATTGTGCCTGTGCCCCCATTTTGTATATATTATATTATATGCAGGTGGCACGTAAAAAGCACCCACTACACTCACGGAGTGGTTGGCGTTAGGAAGGGCATCCAGCTGTAGAAACATTTGCCAGATAAGACTGGAGCCTGGTGCAGCCTTCTGGCTTCCCAGATCCCCGGTCGAACCGTCCAACCCATGCTAGCATGGAGAATGGACGTTAAACGATGATGATGATGATGATGATGATATGTAACATAGGAGAATTAACAACTGTGTTGTAATGTTTACCCCATCACTTTAATCACCACACCTCCACCTCCATCTTCAATTTTTCCATTTCCCTTATTTAATTCCCTCTATCTAATCTAACCGCTGTATCTCTGTTCTTTCAACCATTTCTCTCTTTCTCCCTCTCTCCTCTCTCTGCTTTCTCTCTCTGTCCCTCTCCTTCTCTCCCCTCCTTGCCTCTCCCCTCCTCATTCCCCTCTCCTCTCTCCACCTTCTCTCCCCTCCTTCTCATTCCCCCTCTCCTTCTCTTCCCTCTCCCTCTCTCCCTCTCTTTCCACTCTGCTCCTATCCTCTACCACTCTTTCCCTTCTTTCTCTCTCCCCCTCCATCTCTCCCCTTCTCATTCCCCTCTCCTCTCTCTGCCTTCTCTCCCTCCTTCTCTCTCCCTCCCTCTCCTTCTCTCCCCTCCTTCACATTCCCCCTCTCTCCCCTCCTTCTCATTTGCCCTCTCCTCTCTCCGCCTTCTCTCTCTCTCTCTTCTCGTTCCCCCTCTCTCCTTCTCTCTATTCCTTCTCATTCCCCCTCGCCTCTCCCTCTCTCTCCTTCACTTCCCTCCTTCCCTCTCCCTCTCTCTCCTTCACTTCACTCCCTCCCTCTCTTTCTCTCCCCTTCTTCTCTCTCCCCCTCTTCCTCTATATACTCTTCTCTCAATCTCTCCTGTCCCATAACACATTTTATAAGTTTATATATTTCATTTATTTATATTCAGCATGTTTTTTTTTTACCTGATCTATGTTTCCTAAAATGATTTTTGCCAATTTTTTTGTAAGCTAAACCAAGGTTTTAATTGATAAATACTCTTATTACACTATCATGGTTTATTGTAATCAATTTTAATTAACTCATTGACTATTTTTTCATTGTATTTCTCAAAGGGCAGTCATTTTGTCAAACAGATTCCTTCGAATTTGAAATTATAATCACCCTTATTGTAATCTATTCTATGTTGGTGATTAGGTGAGCTTTTGACTGAATCTTTCACCTTTTATTTTTTCAGTCATTAGACTTTGGCCATGCTGGAGCATCACCTTGAAGAATTTTAGTCAAATGAATCAAGCCCAGGACTTTTTTCTTTATGCTTGATACTTATTCTCTCAATCTCTTTTGCTGAACTGTTAAGTAATGAGCTCGTAAACGCATGAACACTGGTTGTCAAGTGGTGGAGGGGACAAACATAGACATGAACACACACCTACATACATATATGTGTGTGTGTGTGTATATATATATATATATATATAAAATATATGTATAGGCACAGGAGTGGCTGTGTGGTAAGTAGCTTGCTAACCAACCACATGGTTCCGGGTTCAGTCCCACTGCGTGGCATCTTGGGCAAGTGTCTTCTGCTATAGCCCCGGGCCGACCAAAGCCTTGTGAGTGGATTTGGTAGATGGAAACTGAAAGAAGCCTGTCGTATATATGTATATATATATATATATTTGTGTGTCTGTGTTTGTCCCCCTAGCATTGCTTGAGAACCGATGCTGGTGTGTTTAAGTCCCCGTCACTTAGCGGTTCGGCAAAACAGACCGATAGAATAAGTACTGGGCTTACAAAGAATAAGTCCCGGGGTCGATTTGCTCGACTAAAGGCGGTGCTCCAGCATGGCCGCAGTCAAATGACTGAAACAAGTAAAAGAAAGTATATATGATATATGGCAGACTTCTTTCAGTTTCCATCTACCAATAAATCATCACCATACTTTGGTTAACCGGAGGTTATAGAAAAAGACAGTTGCCAAGTTGCCCAGCAGTGGGACTGAACCCAGAACCATGTGGTTGGGAAGCAAGCATCTTAATACACAGCCATGCCTGCACCTATAATTGACAAAAGTAAAACTTTATGTAGAATATAACAAAAAAAGAGAAAAATAACCATGGTGTATTAATAATGGTGGTATAATAAACTAAATTAAACATAGAAATATATGTTATTTTGAAAGATACCAGGATTTACTGTTTTCTTATTTAAATCCAACGTTTGGAATTTATGAGCAATAAAATTCTGTAACTCACTGCTGAATAATCTGAATAGTTTGACCAGGGCTGACAAACTGGGAGGCTACACCAGACTAACTACTCTGAGAGTGTATTGGGTGCTTTTATGTGCAACTGGCATGGGTGCCTTTTACATGACACTGGTATCTGCCATCAGTGTGGTTTTACAACAGCTTATAAGAAAATGTGATTGAGAAGTTCCTGAAAGATCAGCCTAACGGATTCAGGAATATAATTGTTCTGAAACAAACATCAATGACTTTTAAGGAAATATGAAAAATCCTTAATTAAAAAGATAAAACTTGAACATTATTAATGCAATATGTTTGAAAACAAAGCTGTAGCAGTTAATTAATGCTGTAAAATATGAAGTCAGCAAGCAAGAAAATATTAACAAAATGTGGTTTAAGAAACTATGGTACAATTAACAACAACAATTGACAGAATAGATATTTTCCAGAGTAGACTATTGGCTTCATCCAGTACTATGCCTGTTACTGTTATTAGTCTTCACAGTTTCTCATTTTGAATAAATGTCTCCTCATTTGTTTTATATCATATGATAAATGTAATTATTTAACCATAATTTTTAGTATCTCATCAAGGTAGTGGGCTGGCAGTAATGTTAGCATGCCAGGCGAAATGCTTGGTGGTGTTTTGTCTGTCTTTATGTGCTGAGTTCAAATCCTGCCAAGGTTGGCTTTGCCTTTCATGCTTTCAGGGTCGATAAATTAAGTACCAGATGCGTACTGAGGTCAATCTAATCAACTGGCCCCTCCCCAAAAATTTGGAGCCTTGTGTCTAGAGTAGAAAAGAATATTTAATATTTAATCATAAATTTCCATAATTCTCATATATACAATTACTTATGAACTATTTTTATATTTCAGAGATCTGAGTGAAAATGAAATCACGAGTATTGAAGAAGAGTCTTTCCAAAATGTTAGGTATTTAAAATACTTGTAAGTTGGATCAGACTTGTTGAAAATATTTCATTGACGTTTCTGAATTATTTCTCTTATTTCTTATTATTTCTCTAAATTATTTCTCTTATTCCTTTCTCTGTCTTGGTCTTTCCCTATCTCACTGTCTTCCACTTTCACTTTGCCATTATTTGTTTCTATACACACATTCACAATCAAAGTACAAGCAAATGAATTTAGAGATAACTGATATATTCAAAAGTTCATACTTACATTTATCCATTCGTACTTCTAATCATATCACATTTCATAACATTTTCTATGAATATCTTGTAGTTTCTATACCTTATGATAAACCTAATTGTTTAGTTATAATATTCAATATTTTATCACTTTACATGTTACAGGTGGCTGCATGATAATAACATCATGAATATCGAAGAAGGGTCCTTCCAAAACCTTTCCAATCTAGAAAGATTGTAAGTTAAATTAGTTTTGTTGATAGAATTTCGTTGACAATACATTTTTAAATATTAAAGATTTAAGCATTTTCTTTCTTCCCCTCTCTTTCAATCTATCACGCATTTTACATATATGCATCTGTGTGTATTTTCATCTTATTTCTTTCTTTATATATTCAACTAAGTGTGATCACCCACCATACTTTCTATCTCATAATAAGTAAAAAGCACCATTTGAGTGTGGTCGATGCCAGTACCGTCTGACCGGCCCTCGTGCTGGTGGCACATTAAATCCAGCTTTAGAAACTAGCCGTCAGTCAAACGTGTATATGTAAATGCATACTTACATACATACATAAATACATACATACATACATACATACATACATACATACATACATACATACATACATACATAATATTCTCTTATAAGGATTCTTAAGAATCAAGGCACATCAACTCGTAGGGTGCCAGAAATGGCTAAGTGCATAACTGTTTACCATAGACACTGATGGATGCTAGTGAGTACAGGTACATACATACATATGACTATTAACACATTTATATTGTCTTTGCTTCCATACATATATACACATAGATCTACATAAACACACATATAAATATATGGAACTTACATTTGTAGCTATGTATGTGTAACGTTTTCAAAGGAATCTAGCTTACACAAAATACAGCTATATTATTCAGTTGAATAAGAGAATATAACTTTTCAAAACTATGGAACAAATTAAGTACTCCTTTATGGCTGATGCAATAGATATTTTCCAGAATAGACACTTGGATTGGATTCAACCATTAGTACTTTTAATAGTATCAAATTTCTTGATATTTTCCTGTTTTCTGTAATTATAACTTAAGTTTAAATTAGTATTAAGCTTAATTTTTTTAGCCATAATTTTTAATATTTTATCACAAATCAACTCTATATAATTTTTTATGAATTTCCTCTTATGTTACAGATCACTTATTAACAATAATATAAAGGATATAAAAAAAGAAACTTTCCAAAATCTTACCAATTTAGAATTCTTGTAAGTTGGATCAGACTTATTTATAGTACATTCATTACTAAATATTCTGTCTTCCTCTTTACAATTTCATTCTTGTAATCTATCTCTCACTTGGTGGTCTCTTTATCTCCTCGCTAATGATATAAACAGGTATGAATTTTGCACCAAAAGACTATATGAGAGTTTTTCTCATATATATACCACAGTAAATGTTGTTCTAAAAGAACATCCATGTTTAAGTGGGAATAAACGTTACATCTCCGCAATATCTAATATTTTCTTATCAATCTGCTCTGCACTATTACTTATGAACTCACTTTCATGTTACAGATATCTGGAAAAAAATGGAATCAAGAAAATTGAAAAAGGAACATTCCAAAATCTTGCCAATTTAAATGCCTTGTAAGCTGGATCTGATTATGTTATTATTTCATTAACGATGTATTTCTAAATATTAAATTCTTCCTCTTCTTCCTCTTTGCCTCTGTTTTCCTCTACCACTAAATTTATCTGTCATGCACATACACACACATATAAACAAATGAACATAACGGTAGAATTTACTTCATAAAATCATATTTCATTACGTTATCTGTCTATTTCTTTACTATTTTTCCTTTCTTTCCCCATATATATGTGTGTGTAATAGAGAAAGATAGCGAGAAAGAAAGAGAGAGAGAGAGAGTCTGTGTACTTATAAGCCTGAGAAAATGTTTGTGTCTAACGTATCTGGAACTGAGTGTGTGTGCATGTTTGAGGGAGTATCACCATGCATGTGCCAATCTGTTTATACATCTTGAGTATTTTATTGTGACACAGTTGAACATCAGCGCTAATTGAGTAGTATTATGCATACATATCTACCAAACAAAACTCTCTATTTTAATATATGTAGGTCTACATTTTTTAACGTATTTTAGAACAGTTCTGTGTGATTTGCATCAGCCTTTATGTGTATGCGTGTGTGTGTGTGTGTGATAGCGGTGTTCATGTGTGAGTGTTTATATATACACAAGCATACATATATACTTATATACATGCATATATATATATATATATATATGTATATATATATTAATAAATTCCAGGGTAACCCCAAAAATTAAGAAGATTTCTTTGCTAGCTGGGGTCTAGCGAGCAGAAAAAAACTGGTCAAATAGAGTGTATATTATTTATATAAATATACAGTGTACATTTAAACACATAAGAGATGGCCTTAACAGGACATTTGACTTGCTAGAAGGAGTAGTTAAACTCCAAACCGCTATTAGGGGTAATTTAGAAAGGGAATGAAAAATAAAGCAAAGCTATACTTTAGTAAATAAAATAATTTACCTTGGTGAAGCTATCGTCAGTAGGAAAGCCAAGATTAACATATAAAGATGAGGCGATACAGAACACAATAACTAAAAAAACTACAGCAATCTCTACCCACAATAACTAAAAAAACTACAGCAACTCAGGGAAACTAAGCCAGAACAACCTGCCATCCTCTACACACCATCATAAACTGCGAGCAGGGTACAAATTGTTGTCCTTAAATGCTCGCAGTTTATGCAACAAAATACATTTGTTCAACGCCTACGTCAGAAGTGTTGACCCTGACTTCATCACTGTCACGGAAACATGGGCGCATTCCTTACTCTGTGATGGGGTTTTCAACATTACGGGATACAACTTCTTCCGTAAGGACCGCACTAACCGCCGTGGTGGTGGTGTGATGGTCTACGTTCGTTCAAATTTTTTGGTAATTCCTTGTGCCGATTTGAACGAATCACAAGAAGAAGTTTTTTTCTGTGACGTGCGTATGACCATGTCAACACTCCTGCTTGGCGTTGTTTATCGTCCCCCAAGTTACCGTCGGGACACACAGCTTTGCAATGTCCTCCGAGCTGCTGCCAGGAAAACAGCCACTTATGTGTTTATTGCAGGCGATTTCAATCATCCTGAGATCGATTGGGAGACCTTCCATTGGCCACAGAGTGCAAACAATTTTGTTGAGCTTGTGCTGGACTCAAACTGGTCACAAGTAGTCACCTCTCCAACAAGAGGCGACAACACCTTGGACCTGCTCTTCACCACAACTCCTGAAGCGGTTATCAATTGCACTACGGAGGAACCTCTAGGTGACTCTGATCATGCTATGATCATCGCCAATCTGGCTCTTGCGGGCAACAAAAACCTGAACCATCTCCAATCTGCTTCCTTCGATTGGAAGAGAGCAGATTGGAACCTGTACCACACTGAACTACAGCACCCAAACTGGCGTGAATTCTACAACTCTGGAGATGTGAATACTATACTCCAGAGTATCCTGGACTCAATATGGGCAGCATGTGCAGCATCAGTGCCACGTAAACAAAAAGAGAAGAACCGCCCCAAAAGGGCAATTTTGGAAACTTCAGCGGTCCGACTTGCCAGGAGGGAACGTCGGACTGCTGAACGGGAATACAGGTTACATAAATCAGACACCAACAGGAAGAAGCGGAATAAATCCTCCAACCATCTCAAGCAAGTGACAAAAAAAGCAGTGCTTGAATTTGAACAGTGCATAGCAGCCAATCCTGACAGCAAGGTTTTCTGGAAATATGTGCACTCAAAGCAGAGACCTCACTCTCCAGTGGGCCCTCTTCGCAACCCTCACACAACCAGATCACTGACGACCCCAAGGAATGCGCAGAACTCATTGCCGAGTGCTATGCAAACATATTCACTGTTGAAAGTCAAAATGTGCCATCTTCACCATCACTAACAGCAAACTCCATAACAACTATGGAATTTACACCTGCAATGCTGCGACGTCACCTTCAAAATAAGCGCAACTATGCCTCCCCTGGTCTCGATGGAGTTACATACCTGCTTCTCAAACGTGGCAGGCACTTCCTTTTACACCAGCTTTCTATTTTCTTCCAGTACTGTCTCAACAATGGTGCTACTCCGGAGCAGTGGAAAACTGCCAGTGTCATTCCTCTGTTCAAAAAGGGCGACCGCACATCACCTGTCAACTATCGCCCAGTCAGTCTCACTAGCTGTATTGCAAAACTGATGGAATCGTGTGTCAGAGAAACACTCTGGAACTTCTGGAGCTCTCACAGTCTCATCCGACCCTCACAATATGGATTTGTCCCTAACTCCAGCTGCAGTGACCAGCTTGTCGAGTTCCTTGAGGACATTACTCAGATTACTGACAGTGGCTCATGGGTGGATGTTGTCTACCTTGACTTTGCTAAGGCTTTCAACTCTGTGCCACACAAAAGGCTTATGGTGAAACTCTCTGCAATGGGTGTGGGGGATGACCTTTTTAACTGGTTGAAATCCTTCATCCTCAGCTGAAAGGAGGTAGTCACAGTTCTAGGACAGCACTCTACACCATATGAGATGTCATCGGGTGTACCACAGGGATCTGTCCTTGGTCCCCTCTTGTTTGTGGCATACATTAACGACATAGATGCCAATTTAAAGAATGCCACAGTATTGAAATATGCAGACGGCATCAAGCTGTACCTTGAAATCAAGAGGACAGATCCTGATGTCTACAACTCTTTCCTGCAATCAGACCTAGACACAATGCAGCAATGGATCACAGACTGGCAACTGAAACTGGCTGTGGACAAGTGTACCACCATGCATTTTGGGAGAAAAAACCCTGCGTTCACATACTCCCTCCACAACACTGATATCAAGAAATCCTCTTGCGAGCGTGACCTAGGCATCACTGTCAGCAGTGATTTGCGTTGGTCAAAGCATATCTCTAAGATTGTCAGGAAGGCCGAGGGTGTCTTGGCATCACTCAGCAGGTCTTTTGTTAGCCGCTCTCCAGCCATCTATTTAAAACTGTATACAGCTATGGTACGACCACACTTGGAATTCGCATCATCAGTTTGGAACCCCTATCTTGCACAGAACATTGACCTCCTGGAATCTGTCCAGAGACGTGCAACCAAACGCATACCCTCCATCAGACACCTACCATATTCTGAGCGCCTTGTTTCCCTGGGCATGGATTCACTGAAGCTCCGGCGTTTGGCGACGGACTTGGTAAACACCCACAAAGTTATCAACCACCACACCAACAACAACACTGAACACATTTTTGATCTCCATGTGTCTAACACACGTGGACATGCCTACAAAGTCAGAAAACAATACAGCTCCCATGACTTTCGGAAACATTTTTCACGCTCAGAGTTGCTGAAGCATGGAATAAACTGCCTGCGTCAGTTGTTGACTGCCATGACACTGCATCTTTTAAGGCCCTCATGCTTTCCGAAATCCACCGAAACTACACCTGATTATATATACACTTTAGATGAGTTGTAGTGCACCTGAGCACTGTACACAATTATTATTATTATTATTATTATTATTATGTCTCGTGTTTACATGTTATAATTTTTCAAAACCACTGCGCAAGGGCGGTTTTTTATCTGCAGCAAATACAAAAAATGGCGATTTTCTTCCAAAATTAGCCAAAAAATCATTATATCATTACCCTGGAATTTATTAATAATGATATTTTTTGGCTAATTTTGGAAGAAAATCGGCATATTTTGTGTTTGCTGTCGATAGAAAACTGCGCTTGAGCAGTGGATTTTGAAAATTTATAAGATGTAAACATGTGGAGTGTTCTGTATCGCCTCATCATTATATGTTAATCTTGGCTTTCCTACTGACGATAGCTTCGCCAAGGTAAATTATTTTATTTAATAAAGTATAGCTTGAAACCATAGTATAGTAAATAGAGGGTAAATGATTTTATTTTTCATTTCCTTTCAAAATTACCCCTGATAGTGGTTTGGAGTTTAACTACTCCTTCTAGCTAGTCAGATGTCCTGTTAAGGCCATCTCTTATGTGTTTAAATGTACACTGTATATATATATATATATATAATTGAAAAAATTTAGAGTCAATCACAAGGAGTATTGTTGGACATTATTTTCAATCAGTACTATTGTTTCTATGAAACGTAGTTCTCCAAGCATTAAGTACTTGTTCATGCAACTGTTTCCCTGCATTATGACTCCTAGTTGTGTTTCCTCATGTGATATGTAAATATTGTCTCCATAAGTGCAAATTATTGGCTTCAAGAATATTCCCTCTGTTTGTTGTGGCCTGTGTACCATTTGGGGTCTTTCTCTCTTTACACTGCAATGGCTCCAATCTAACGTTTTATCACAAATTTGCTCGATATGATTTCTGACAAATATTTTTTTGTTTCAGACATTTGGATAATAATGAAATCACGGTCATTGGAGAAGGATCTTTTCATAACCTTCCCAGTTTGGAAATCTTGTAAGTTGGGTCAGCCTTGTAAGTTGGCTGCTATATTTGATAGTTTGAATAACTATATATTCAGGGATAATTACCACACTGTCTCGCTAAATAAGTCACATCGTGGTTGATTCTTTGTAGCAATCTTTCTCTTACTCTATGCCTTCACACACATACATGCATACATACATACACACAAATACATATAAGCAAATTTATGGATAAGCAAGTTAGACAGATCAATATATAAAGTACATTAAATACATGAAATACAAAAATGTATATATGTATGCATATAAAAAAGTCCGACGTACATAGAATACAAATGATATATAGAGTCAAGGAGTTGAAGAAAAGTATTACAAATCTAATGGCTGTTTCTGGGGGCTTGGTAGTCCACAAAAATGTTTGTAGATTGATTCCATCATAGGATGAGACGATTGTCTGTCTTCAGGGAAGAGATCTTACATTTGAGATGCTAAAGGAAAGAAGTTCAAAGATGGAACTTCTTTGAACTTCTTTTCACAATCGTAAATAATTTCACCTGTGCATCTGAAAACTTTATGTAAGAAGTTACAAGCTCAGGATGTGAACAAACCTACACAGTGCAAATTGGGGTGTCCTTAAGAAAATGCATGATTTTACATAGATCACCAATTGAAATACCGACATTTAGGCAAATGGGTAATATATAAGCATAAGTACCACTAAGAAACAACCAAATTTTACAATATTCTTACATCAACTTACCAACTGCACAACACAACAGCAAAGCATCAGCAAAGAGACAACTTTCATAACCAAATACTGTGAGAGAGAAAAGATGACATCTAACAAAACTACTATTACCACTACAACTTCCACTACTACTACTTCTACCACTCGTACAACCACTTTCCCACATTTAGTACTGAGTGAGATAGGGAAAATAGACTGTGGTGGTGGTGGAAAGGGAGGTGGTGGATAGTGAAAAGTGTATTTTTTTAACTGAACTAATTTTTTCACTAAAGGTTGTAACATATGTACAGTATATACTTTTTTGCTTATAGGAAAATAGAAAAATAAGAGTGAATATATATTTCATGAGTGTTATGTATTAATTCTACAAAACTGTGCATAAAGTATTAAGAGTGTATATATAAAGTACATTAAGTAATCATTGTATTCCAATTTCTTTCACTTTTCAATGAGTACCAGATGAGCAACTATCTTACCATACAGACACAACACTGGCTACGCTTTCAGGATTTTGAATTAAGTTTTCAGAAATAACCCAATAAGTTTGCCATTAATTCCGTGAAATATTCATGGGTTCTGCTTGTTGATAATATACTCTTTACAGACATGGCTGGGTTACTGTTACTGACTCCTTTTGATCATAACTGACCATGGAATTGCACCTAGAAAGTCACCCGCCCAGGCACAAGACACGGCAAGGTTGTTTATGGAAGACCAGCAGTCGCCCATGCATACCGGCCTACCATCTCCATGCCACCAGTGTCATTCATGGGAAAGGCAAAGGCTGATACAGCTTGGCACCTGTGACGTCAAAACTCATTTCTACAGCTGAGTGAACTGGATCAACATGAAATAAAATATCTTGCTCAAGAACACAACACGCAGCTCGGTCCGGGATTTGAACTCACAACCTCACGATTATAAGCTTGACGCTCTAACCACTGAGCCAGGCATCTTTACTGTAAACTATAAATATATTGACAAGAAATCATCGGGCACAGGGAGAACAGCAAGAGTCAAAACAATGAAGTACATCATCATTATTAATACTTTCCCACAAATTCAAATGCTAATTGATTCTGAGAACTTCTTTTCACATGGTGTATTTTCACAACACACATGATTTATTGAGGTAAAAAGAAACTTAGATACACCACATGTATGGTTGCTCTGTTTTTTTTATATAATATAGCAAAGAAAGAATTTACTGAATCGTGTTTATGCATTGAATTCACCCATTGGTACTTCTAATCATATAACATTTCATAACAATTTCTATAAATGTCACATAGTTTTTATGTTTTATGATAAGTTTAATTGTTTGTTCAATATTTTATCACTTTACATTGTACAGGTGGCTATATAATAATAGAATCACGGATATAGAAGAAGGATCCTTCAAAAGCATTCCAAAGTTAGAAACCTTGTGAGTTGGATTATTTTTGCTGATACTCTTTCATTTTCAATACATTCTGACATCTCTTTCTCCCCTGTTTTGATCACCCGTTTTATGTGCCTGTGTGTGCACGTGTGTATGTTTGCATGTCTGTGGATCTGTGTGTATTTGTGAATGTATTGTGTGTGCCAATTCTGTCTGAAAATCTTTTACAGTGGATTAGCTCTTAATCACTGTAGAGTAGAATTCTGACGAAACGCTTGTCAGACATGAGCCACACTTGTAAATACATATTTAGGACTACATTTGTAAATATTTTAATAAGTGTTGTGTGATGTGTAAGGCATTTAGTTCCTATTTTTAAGAGTTCGAAACAACAGGTTTATACTCACTCCTCAGTACCTTATACAATCAATGAATATATTACATGGATGTGTATTATTTATAACACTATACACACAAACACATACACATTTTCATCCATACATACAAATACAAAAAGCATAGACTGAAGACCTTGCCTGTACCTAGCTACTTATATATTGTTACATGTATGTATTTATGTATGTATGTATGTATGTATGGAATTATGTATGTATGTGTGTATGTATGTAATTATGTATGGCAAAACTTATCACCACTTACAAGTGGATGTTGTGTTGGATATTTACCACAAGGGGACTCTCTCATACAGTCTTGTGATGTGTATAAGCACTTCTTGTTTCTATCATCAGACAATCAATGCCACCTTTGTTGCCAGTACTACCAGGTCACATGATTTCATCCTTCTTTGGCCTTGCTAATGGTAGATATCTGACTGCTGGTAATAGCAGTATTCGCTCCACCACTATACTATGTATATTGTTGGTGGAGCAATTACTGCTACTTAGATGATTGAAGATTTTTTATGGCCGAACATCATGAGGTATAGCAAACCGTTAAGTGGCTATGTAGACAGATCCTTGAACGACTGGTTCTGGCGTACTTGGAGCAATCGTGTATCGTTTGATCAGATGGAGTTGGGTCGTGATGGTGATTCTTTCCTTCTTTGGCATTTCTTATCTGCCATTGTTGCTTCTTCAAGTGTCTACAGAAGCGTATATGGTGGAACTGTACACTCATCGAAGGAAGACATAAACAATGAGATCCTCCAGCAAGCCAACATCCCTAACTTTGAAACTTTACTGTTGCTCAGACATTTCAGATGAGTGGATAACATCTCACACAAGACAAAATCCAGAAGATGGAGGACCATATTCTATAGAGGTATAAGGCAGGGCAAAAGAGACAACGTTTCAGAGACTAGCTGAAATGCCAGCTCAGCCTTTTCAAATAATTTTCGAGATGAAGACAGACATGTAATTCTATGGTTAATGTTCAGAATTAGGTTCCTAAATTCAATTGGTGAGCAGCAAGCATGCTTATTGATATATTTTATATTCGTTAGGCATATTATCACTACTATCCGATGAAAAGTTACATGAAATTTTGAATAAACTGCTTGAGAAATTGTTTTGGCTTCAATGAAATAGAATATTATTCTATCTTTCGCATTCAAGTACAATTTTTCTTCTTTGTTTGTGTATATGTATGTCTATATATATGTAGGTGTGTGCATATATGTCTGTATGTATGTAAATATGAGTGTGTATGTGTGTATGTGCATGCAGTAATTTTTGATATTTTATTGTAAATCAGCGCCATACAATAATTTATGAACTCCATTTCATGTTACAGATCACTTCTTAAAAATAAAATCACGAATATTAAAAATGGAACCTTCCAAAAACTTGCCAATTTAAGGACCTTGTAAGTTGGATCAGGCTTGTTTTTGCTATTATATTGAACGATATATTTCTAAATAATATACGTTTTCCTCTTATCTTTTCTTTCTCTTAATCTCTCTCTATGTATATATGTGTGAGTATATAACACACACACATATATATATATATAACTCTCTGGATTTTGCTTCCTATTTCCTATATAATTATCACTTAATTAGTTCATGATAACCGTAATCCTTTAGTCATAATGTCTTAATAATTTATCACATATATGCTCTGTATTTTTACTTTTACTTTCATGTTACAGATATCTGGAATATAACAAAATTAATAAAATTGAAAACGCAACATTCCAGAACCTTGCAAATTTAAAGAACTTGTAAGTTGAATCTAACATGATATATTTCGTTAACAATGTATTTCTAAATATCAACTGTCTTTTTCTTCTATTTTTCTCTTTGACCCACTTGCTCTATCTCACAATCTTTCTGTCTGTTCTCTCTCGCTCTTTCCTTCTTTCTCTCTCTTCTTATCTCTCCCACTTAGACAGAGAAAGACGAAGAGCTAGTTTGTGAGTTTTTGTACGTATAAGTGTGTGTATATATGTGTATTTGTGTTGAAATGTATCTGTAACTGTGGGTATGTATGTGGGAGTATCAGCATAATACATGTCAGGGAATTAAACATCACAAGTCATTGAGAGTTTAGCAAAATTATATCTTTCCCCACTGATATTCATGTCATTTTGTTACATATTGCCTATGATTTAGTAGTATTACTATAGTATTGCTTTTTAATATTAGCATCTTCATATTATTTAATATTAGTATCTTTATATTAGCTATCCTTTTTGTGGCTGTTCAGTTATTATTGTTGCTAGTGAAAGTACGTAATTCCATGATGAGGAATTACTTTGTTAGTATTTGTAATGTTTGGGTTTGCAGAAGGTAGTTTTATCATTCCTTCCCCTATTTCTTGAGTTGTTAGAATTACCTTGTCCTAAGTTGGAACTAGTTTCATACCTACATTTACATTTAGGTTTTAAGCCGTTATTTCTACTTTTATTCCCTTGGTTGCTAACCATAGATTGAGAAATAGGAATTTTATATAAGCTTAGGTGTCTGTTAGTATGTTGATAAGTATGATTGGTTGCATTTCACCACGAATCAAGGTTACATTTTGTGTATTTGTAAATGTTTGATATATAGGAGAAGCCAGTGTTATCAGGTCTAGTTAAAAATGAGAATTTCACCATAAATTTATCAATGCAATGATGCTGTGATATTTATGTTTCGGTGGAAAGAGTTTCATTAGTATACCAAGAAAAAATTTGGTATGTTTCATTTTATGTCCTTGGTGTTAGGAGTGTTATACCAAGTTATGTTTCTTTTAGTATTAGATTTTTTAGTAATTATTCCTTGTGAAGTATTTTAATTGCTGCAAATAATTTAATTAAGATCTATCATAGTGATTCATTATAGTTTCTGGTCGACAATACCTCTGTCATATGATACAGTTATAGCACATTAAAGATAACTCTATATCCTTAACATTAAAATTATCATTAACAATTGTTTTTTCATTGAATAGGTGTGGAATATATTAGAGTTATCGCAATAAATGGATGCAGTCATAATGCTACTGATATTGATTATTTACACTTGATCACAATTAGGGCATTTTCTTGTATTATTATCTCCATATCTATTATAAAGTTGTAGTCATTAATGATCATAAGTTCAGTATTATTCAAATTAGATTTTAATTCTCTTTTTCTCTTGTTACTTAAATATTGATTAAGAAGAAATCAAGATGTATTTGTATTATTTTTTAGCTTTTAAATTATGTAATAAACAGTCTGATCAATAGAGTAACCTGAACTGTGTAGGAGGAACCACTCTTGCCTTCCGTTTCCAGTGACTCCTGTTGAATTTTATTAAAATCTTCCTTTCAGCCATTATGGTATTAATTTCCTGCTTGACAATGTCTATTATTTTTAAGCGAAACTTAAAACCTTATTCAGCAATATAACTGAAATGAAGACTAAGAGTTATCAATGTTGAGTTGAAAGTATTTTTATAGTATATGTCATTTGATAGCATGGTGGGACTTTATGGGACAAGTTGGACAATTTCTTTGATTTTAATGATAATTCTGTCTTGTATCAAAATGGAATGGACATATGAGTCGGATATTAGAAGTGGCATCCTTATCATCTTTCAAATTACATTTTGGATTTCATGATTCCAGGACTCTGTAATATCAGTAAGTTCAAGGAATTTGTAATAGCGTATCATTGTCATTGACTTTATTTAAGGTCATGTTATTCTATAAGTACTTTCAGCTGTTTTGTATTTAACTCATTATGTATGAACGTGCATGTGTATATGAATACATGTATATATATATATATATATATATATATTTATATATATGCACATATGTATATGCATATGTGTGTGTGCTTAAATACACACAATATATAATTATATACAACCCGTGCTAGTGCGGAAACCTGTCGTTAAACGATGATGATGATGATGATGATACATGTATATATGTCAACCACAAGGAGTATAGTTGGACATTATTTTCAATCAGTACTATTGTTTCTATGAAACGTAGTTCTCTAAGCATTAAGTACTTGTTTATGCAACTGTTTCCCTGCATTATGACACCTAGTTGTGTTTCCTCAGGTGATATGTAAATATTGTCTCCATAAGTGCAAATTACCGGCTTCAAGAGTATTCCCTCTGTTTGTTGTGGCCTGCATACCATTTGGGGTCTTTCTCTCTTTACACTGCAATGGCTCCAATCTAACGTTTTATCACAAATTTGCTCGATATGATTTCTGACAAATACTTTTTTTTTTTTTGTTTCAGACATTTGGATAATAATGAAATCACAGTCATTGAAGAAGGATCTTTTCATAACCTTCCCAGTTTGGAAATCTTGTAAGTTGGGTCAGCCTTGTAAGTTGGCTGCTATATTTGATAGTTTGAATAACTATATATTCAGGGATAATTACCACACTGTCTCGCTAAATAAGTCACATCGTGGTTGATTCTTTGTAGCAATCTTTCTCTTACACTATACACCCCCACACATACATACATGCATACATACACACATATATATATAAGCAAATGGATGGATAAGCAAGTTAGACAGATCAATATATAAAGTACATTAAATACATGAAATACAAAAATATATATATGTATGCATATAAAAATGTCCAACGTACATAGAATACAAATGAAATATAGAAACATGGGGTTGAAGAAAGGTATTACAAATCCCACGGCTGTTTCTGGGGTCTTGGTAGTCCACAATAATGTTTGTAGATTGATTCCATAATAGGATGAGACGATTGTCAGTCTTCAGGGAAGAGATCTTACATTTGAGATGCTAAAGGAAAGAAGTTCAAAAATGGAACTTCTTTGAACTTCTTTTCACAATTGTAAATAATTTCACCTGTGCATCTGAAAAGTTTATGTAAGAAGTTACAAGCTCAGGATGTGAACAAACCTATATAGGGCAAATTGGGGTGTCCTGAAGAAAATGCATGATTTTGCATAGATCACCAACTGAAATACCGAAATGTAGGTAAATGGGTAATATATAAGCATAAGTACCACTAAGAAACAACCAAATTTTACAATTTTCTTACATCAACTTACCAACTGCACAACACAGCAGCAAAGCATCAACAAAGAGACAACTTTCATAACCAAATCCTGTGAGAGAGAAAAGATGACATCTAACAAAACTACTACTACCTCTACAACTTCTACTACTACTACTTCTACCACTCGTACAACCACTTTCCCACATTTAGTACTGAAGAAAAGGGGGAAATGATTGTAGAACAGTGTGAAATGAAGTATTTTGCTGCTCCAGAAGATAATGCACACCCCAGTACGGGAAACGAAACAACAACCTTGTGATCGCGAGTGCAAATGCGAACAGCTAGACCACTCACTTTCAGAGACAAAAAATATACAGATAAATTATTCAAAACACTGAAATATAAAATCAACATAGAAGAAATTAAAGGAATGTTAAGTACTATGGTAGAATTTGATACTAATTATTGATAGAGTCAATTGATATATTCAAGAGTTCACACTTGCATTTACCCATCTAATCATAT
Organism: Octopus sinensis; assembly: GCF_006345805.1. NCBI lineage: Eukaryota > Metazoa > Mollusca > Cephalopoda > Octopoda > Octopodidae > Octopus > Octopus sinensis. Next base: position 61,478,787 of record NC_042998.1, on the reverse strand, counting down.
CACATTTCTTTCTTTAAATGTCACACAATTTATTTTGTGATAAACCTAATTGTTTAGTCCTAATATTTTACCACTTATCATGTTACAGATGGTTGTATGATAATAAAATCATGAGAATTGAAGAAGGGTCCTTCCAAAATGTTCCCAGTCTAAAAACCTTGTAAGTTGTCCCAGTCTTTTAATAGTATTTCATTGACAAATATCAATGGCGTAAACATTAATTTTTCTCTCTTTCCCTACTCTCTCTCTCTCTCTCTCTCTATCTATCATTATCATGCTCATTATATATACTTTTGCTTGTGTGTGATGGCTGGTTATGTATATGCTTGTATATCCATGAATCCGTTTGTGTGTGCGTGTGTGTGTGTGTAGATATATGAAGAGCATTAACATGAATGTACTGTGATTTAGATCTTGATCATTAGTTGAGTAAAGCTGTAACCAAATGTTTGCCAGCCATGACATTCACTCCTGACAGTGTATTTGGGGCTACATTTTTATACCTAATATAAAACAGTGATGTAAAGGATTTTCTTATATATTACATGAATGTTTTTTTTGTTTCAAGCAGTTAACACGCACATACATATTGATATGTTATTATTATATTTTAATATTATGAATAGTTTTAAGTTGGCACAATCATTAGCATGCCCAGCAAAAATGCTTAGCAGCGTTTTGTCTGTCTTTATGTTCTGATATCAAATTCTGCAGGGGTCAACTTTGCCTTTCATCCTTTTGGGGTCGATAAAATAAGTAGCTATTGAACACTGGGGTTGATGAAATCAACTTGCGCCCTCTCCACAAATTGCTGGACTTGTGCCAAATCTTGAAACCAGTATCATAATTAGTTTTTTAGCGCAGAAAATTGGCAGAATCATTAGCATGCTGAACAAAACTCTTAGCAGCATTTCATTCATCTTTATGCTCTAAGTTCAAATTTCTCCGAGGTTTACTTTGCCTTTCATCCTTTCGGGGTCAATAAAATAAGTACCAGTTGAATACTGGGTTTTGCCTAATTGACTTAGCCCCTTCCCACAAAAACTGCTGGTTTTGTGTCCAAATTTAAAATCAATATTATAAATATTTTTGTCATTATCATGTATATTTAAAAAGAAATTTTCCAGTTATAAATATTTGAAAGGCAATATTTCAGGATGCTAGTTTTTCTTTAATTCTCTTTATTTTCACATTAAATCGATTATCACATTTTTTGCAAAAATCCAATGGTTTCATCATAGTGTCAGCAATTTCAAGGGGTATCTATGTAACCTGTAATTTCTTTGTGGATGACCAGAAAATCTATATTAAAATTTTTACAAATTCTAAAATACAGCTGGAATTAATAATGTTTTCAGTTGACATAACAATAGAATTTGGTCAAAAGAAATGTTCAAAGTTGGTTGTTGAACAAGGAAAATCAGTTCCTCAAACTCAAAACCTGTTCATCAGCGGTTTCTCTACCTTTGCTGTTTCATACAAGAAATGTTAGAAATACCCAAGCATTTATGAAAACATATGGAAAGGTGACCTAGGAAATATGGTGGTCAGAACTCTCCTCTTAGAAAACAATATCCTACAATGAATTTTCGATATCAGTGCTGATGCCAACATTTAGGATGCTTGACTGGTCTGTAGAAAAAATCCACTCCAAACTCATTAAAACCTGCATGACCTTTATATCAACTGGAAACGTTCACAGAAACAGTGATGCCGATAGTCTCTACTATAGAAGAGATGAAAGAGATCGAAGCTTGACATTAGTGCAGTCAGTCTAGCATATCCATTTCTCTGATATTCATTGGCTTTATAAAATAATATGTTTTAATGAATCTAGCTTACAGAAAATGTGGCTAATACAATTATTCAATTTTATAATGAAAGGTAAGTTTTCAAACCTATGGTACAATTTAGGTGTTCATTTGTGGCAGATACAATCAATGTTTTGCTGTGGAGGCACAAGGATTCAACTATTAGTATACCTGATAATTTCCTCATATTTCCTTATTTCTGTTAAATTCAGATTTGTATTACACTTACTTGTTGAACCTTAATTTTAAAATGTTATCATAAATCAGCTAAATACAAATTCTTATGAAGCCTCCTTCATGTTACAGATCTCTTCTTAGAAATGACATCAAGCACATTGGAGAAAGAGCCTTTCAAAACTTCCCTAATTTAATGATCTTGTAAGTTTGACTAAACTTTTTAACACTATTACATTAACCATACATTTCTAGATATCATTTCTTCTCAACCTCTTTCTCTCCCTCTCTCTCTCTCTTTCACACACATGTTTTTGTATGTGTGTGTAATATATAATATTTGTATATGTACGCATGCATTGAGACATATTAGTTTATCCTACTGATGCATTGCACATACACAGTGCTCCAGCTCATCGAGGGTTTGGTGCATAAAGGCAGCACACTCACACTTTTTCCACCACCACTGAGGTTTCCACCAACCTGCCCGTATGAGAAGAACGGTGAGATCAGAGCAACAGTTTGCATGTTCACTTGACTGAGTGGTGACGCCAAGCTGCTGCTGTGCAAGAACAGAACCATAGCCAAGTTGTTTTCCAAAAGCATCTCAACCTCAAAGTGTATGCCTTAACTCAGCAAGTGTTGTCTGCCTGTTGTTTCTGAGAGGAGAGCAGCAGCGTTGCCCGTGGGTTTGCCACTCTGGAGCATTACTTCAGCGCTGTGCCACCCTACTTGTTTCAAGTGATCAAGATGAAAAGGATCACTTGCATATGACTTGAGTTGATGTTTGAAGTGATGTGCTTAGTAGAGCAGCTACCACATTGCACAGGCGGCATGATTAGTTTTGTTATGTATGTGCATATCACAAATCTGCTCTGTAATTTTACTTATGAACTCACTTTCATATTACAGATACCTGGAACAAAACAAAATCAAGACAATTGAAAATGGTGCCTTCCAAAATCTTGTCAATTTAAGGAAATTGTAAGTTGAATCCAACACCAGACTAGACTTGCTTCATCTGTCAGTTGTAGACTCATTACACAGATGGTTTGGCTAAATTGATCTGTCAGTGTACATATTTGCCATATGAATTTATGGTTGATTTAGTGAACTGCTAATGCGTATAGTAAAAATTAATCTAATCAGCTAAATGCAATATAAGACCATAAAAATAAAATTTGATCATCACTAAATGTGACTGATGGTGCCAAATAGCACTTCTATTACAAGAAATAAGAGTTAAAAGTCCTTACTACTGTATGAATTACACACTATATGTATACACTGACAAGGGAGATAACCATCCCATGAGTGAAGCTAGGAGCACTGGGCTTGTTTAAATTAAGATAAGCACCAGTACACAACTATAATTTATTACTTCCTACCTAAGTTTTGCCATTACAGTTATATAGACAGCTGCATTTGATATTCCAAGTGTAGTTGGATTTTTAACCGCAATGGGATCATCAGGGGAACACTTTATTGCATTCCGTTACAGAGCTCTAATAACTGAAGTCAGACACATTGTGAAGTAATTTATAAGTACTTAGAGGTGGAAGTAGAAAGACGGCAAGTGGCAAAAAGAAAAAAGAAAGAAAAGACTGCATTACATGGTAATAAAAATGATAAAATGTAAGACTAAATAAATAAAGCACAATAAGTAATGGCTGTGGGGGAATTTCTGCTTCACTAGACCCAAGTTCTGGCCTCCTACCCTACCCCACCCCGATTGCACTACTCTGTGTGGGCATGTTTGAGAAAGACACCATCTGTTGTTCCAGAAATATTTCTCCTAGTATCGATTTTAATCGCATATTTTAAATTTCTTATAAATATATTTATTTTATTTAATGCTAGACCTAACTTTCAATCCATAATATTTAATATTTTGTCTCAAATTTGCTTGGTATATTTCTTATGAAAACCATTTTGTTTCAGACACCTGGATAATAATGAACTCACGATTATTGAAGAAGGAACCTTCCAAAATCTTCTCAATTTAGACACCTTGTAAGTTGAATTTCATTGACATCGAAATAGCATGGATTTAGTGACAACCCTAATTTCTACATTTTTATATGAACCAGAATATAAGTATAGAGTGCAATAATGATTAATAAATGGGGGACAAAAGAACATGAGATACATAATTACATTGACTTACAGCTATTTCCAGTACATTTGAGATATTTCCCTGGTCTGAAGAGGAAATTCAGTCAGTCATTAAAATCGTAACTGTGTATAGCAAGGTTTTTATTGTCCAATAGTTAATGTCACATGATTCCATCTGCTTTCTAGAAACACCACTGATGACTATTAACATGAGTGTAGTAGTCTTTCCTTTTTCTTTAAGCACAACTGTCACTCAACGACAACTTAGAAACTAAAAAAAGTGCTTTTACAAATTGTGGTTTCAAGTTACTCTTAAGTTGAATATATTCTACAGGTATCTCTATCAAATCAGTTGCATGTGGAAGTATATCATCATCATCATCATCATCATTTAACGTCCGCTTTCCATGCTAGCATGGGTTGGACGGTTCAACTGGGGTCTGGGGAGCCCGAAAGCTGCACCAGTCCAGTCAGATCTGGCAGTGTTTCTACAGCTGGATGCCCTTCCTAACGCCAACCACTCCGAGAGTGTAGTGGGTGATTTTATGTGCCACCGACACAGGTGCCAGACGAGGCTGGCAAACGGCCACGCTCGGATGGTGTTTTTTATGTGCCACCGACACAGGTGCCAGACGAGGCTGGCAGACGGCCACGCTCGGATGGTGTTTTTTATGTGCCACCGACACAGGTGCCAGACGAGGCTGGCAGACGGCCACGCTCGGATGGTGTTTTTATGTGCCACCGACACAGGTGCCAGACGAGGCTGGCAGACGGCCACGCTCGGATGGTGTTTTTATGTGCCACCGACACAGGTGCCAGATGAGGCTGGCAAACGGCCACGATCGGATGGTGCTTGTTACGTGCCCACAGCATGGAGGCCAGTCGATGCGGTACTGGCTACGGCCACGTTCGGATGGTTTTCTTATGTGCCACGTGCCACCGGCACTGGTACCACAAAGATACAAATTCCATTGATGTTCATCTATTTTGATTTGTTTTGATTTTCACTTGCCTCAACAGGTCTTCACAAGTGTCACAAGAAGGAAGGTATGCACAGGTGGACTGACTACGTCCCAGGTAGGGGCCATGGGTTATGGCCTGACTAGTCTTGCCGGGTCTTCGGATGGTGTTTTTATGTGCCACCGACACAGGTGCTAGATGAGGCTGGCGAACGGCCACGATCGGATGGTGTTTGTCATGTGCCCACCGCACTGACTACGGCACTGATGGATTTCTTGTGTGCCACAGGCACTGGTACCACAAGATACAAATTCCATTGATGTTCATCTATTTTGTCTATTTTGATTTGATTTGATTTTTTGATTTTCACTTGCCTCAACCGGTCTTCACAAGTGTCACTAGAAGGAAGGTATGCACAGGTGGACTGACTAGTCTTGCCGGGTCTTCGGAAGGTGTTTTTATGTGCCACCGACACAGGTGCCAGATGAGGCTGGCGAACGGCCATGATCGGATGGTGTTTGTTACGTGCCCACAGCACGGAGGCCGGTCGATGTGGAACTGGCTACGGCCACGTTCGGATGGTTCTCTTGTGTGCCACCGGCACTGGTACCACAAAGTGTGTGCCACCGGCACTGGTACCACAAAGATACAGATTCCATTGATGTTCATCTATTTTGATTTGTTTTGATTTGATTTTCACTTGCCTCAACAGGTCTTCACAAGTGTCACAAGAAGGAAGGTATGCACAGGTGGACTGACTACGTCCTAGGTAGGGGCCATGGGTTATGGCCTGACTAGTCTTGCCGGGTCTTCGGATGGTGTTTTTATGTGCCACCGACACAGGTGCTAGATGAGGCTGGCGAACGGCCACGATCGGATGGTGTTTGTCATGTGCCCACAGCACGGAGGCCAGTTGATGCGGTACTGGCTACGGCCACTTTCGGATGGTTTTCTCTTGTGTGCCACCGGCACTGGTACCACAAAGATACAAATTCCATTGATGTTCATCTATTTTGATTTGAGAACTTTAAAGATGGTGGAAGTTGCTTGCATTTCTTTTTTCGATCTTTCATACAGCAAATGCTCACCGATTCTCAATATTTTGAAAATATCGATTAACATTATGAGATTTTGAATTGTAATTACTAATTGCGATAGTCATTTTTTGCAGGGAAAAATGCTTGTTGCCAAAACAGTTTTGCTGTGAAATAGTTTAAGTTCAGATGAGTTTCAAATCAATATTTTTAGCTGCTTCATATAACCAATAGAAGAGTCATTGCAGGTTTTTTATAATACCGAAGCAGATTTTGATTTAGAAGTAATAACCAAACAAACTGAGGCGAATTACATCATCTTAAATAATTTAACCATGTGTTGGTACCAGGTGGTGTTGTTATGAATACCATCCACAAGATTCCACGTGGTGTAAGATAAATTTCCTTACACGATCTGAATAAAGCTAAGTTGGTAAACATTAACTGTTTGTCTTATACATAACAGAGGAAATAAACCAGTTAATGATCTGGGCTGAAAGAGTCGGCATCAGTGTAGAAGGAAACGTTGAAAAAGGCATTTCTAAACGATCCTCTACCCTGCATGTCTTATGCTGATGGCACCATGTCTTATGTACATACGTATGTATGTATGTATGTATGTATGTATGTATGTATGTATGTATGTATGTATGTATGTATGTATGTATCTATCTATCTATCTATCTATCTATCTGTCTATCTAATCTATCTGTCTATCTAATCTGTCTGTCTGTCTGTCTGTCTGTCTGTCTATCTATCTATCTATCTATCTATCTATCTATGAATGCATGTATACGCACATGCATTTATTATGTATATATCGTAAAAACAAAATACTGCATGATAATGAATGTAATTATATAACTCCTAATCTTTTATCGCTCATTCTTAATCTTATGATAATTTTGCTTGTTATAGTGTTACTTAGCCCCTCGGTAACACTTTCACGTGATTAGAGAAAAAGGAGAGCACAAAAGAGGGAAAAGAAAAGGCGGGAGGGAGAAAAAGAGGGAGAGAAAAGAATCCATATTATGAGGTAGAGGGATTGTAATTGTAAGGCCTTCGCGTGAGTAGTTGAAGGGAAAGAGAGGAGAAGAAAAAAGAGACTGAAATGAGGATAAGATAAAGAGGGAGAAAGAAAGAGAGGGAGATAGAATCATCCATGACGTGAGGTAGGAAGTACATAATGTTCGGTTAAAAAAGTTAGCTAAAGTTAGAGGAAGAAAGTTAAATTATGATTTTAGCAGAGGGGTGAGGTTCAGATGGTCAGGATAAAGAAAAGCTGGAGAGAGGGGAGGGAGGGAGAGAGGATAGAGAGAGGGAGGAGGGAAAGAGCAGGAGAACCAAAAGAGAGAGAGGAGGAGGGAGAGAGGGGAGGAGGGAGAGAGGGGAGGAGGGAGAGAGGGGAGGAGGGAGAGAAAGAGGGAGGGAGGGAGAGGTGGAGGGAGAGAGGGGAGGAGGATGGAGATATAGGAGGAGTAAGAGAGAGAAGGAAGAAGGGAGAGGAGGAGGAAAAGAGAGGAGGAGAGAGAGAGGGAAAATAAATGGTGGTGGTTGTGGTGGTGGTTCAGCTGGTGCTGGTGGTGAATAGTGAAAAGTGTATTTTTTTAATTGAACTAATTTTTTCACTATGTACAGTATATACTTTTTTGCTTATGGGAAAAATGGAAAATTAAGAGTGAATATATATTTTATGAGTGCTGTGTATTAATTCTACAAAACTGTGCATAAAGTATAAAGAGTGTATATATAAAGTACATTAAGTAATTATTGTATTCCAATTTCTTTCACTTTTCAATGAGTACCAGATCAGCAACTATCTTTCCTTACAGACACAACACAGGCTACACTTTCAGGATTTTGAATCAAGTTTTCAGAAATAACCCAATAAGTTTACCATTAATTCCGTGAAATATTCAAGGGTTCTGCTTGTTGATATTATACCAGTGTCATCCAAGGCAAAGGCCGATACAGCTTGGCACCTGTGACATCGAAACTCATTTCTACAGCTGAGTGAACTGGAGCAACGTGAAATAAAGTATCTTGCTCAAGAACACAACACGCAGCTCGGTCCGGGATTTGAACTCACAACCTCACGATCGTAAGCTCGATGCTCTAACCACTGAGCCAGGCGCCTTTACTGTAAACTATAAATATATTGACAAGAAATCATCGGGCACAGGGAGAACAGCAAGAGTCAAAACAATGAAGTACATCATCATTATTAATACTTTCCCACAAATTCAAATGCTAATTGATTCTGAGAACTTCTTTTCACATGGTGTATTTTCACAACACACATGATTTATTGAGGTAAAAAGAAACTTAGATACACCACATTGAGTTACTGAATCTAAACAAGTATGGTCGCTCTGTTTTTTTATAGAATATAGCAAAGAAAGAATTTACTGAATCGTGTTTATGCATTGAATTCACCCATTGGTACTTCTAATCATATAACATTTCATAACAATTTCTATAAATGTCACATAGTTTTTATGTTTTATGATAAGTTTAATTGTTTGTTCAATATTTTATCACTTTACATTATACAGGTGGCTATATAATAATAGAATCACGGATATAGAAGAAGGATCCTTCAAAAGCATTCCAAAGTTAGAAACCTTGTGAGTTGGATTACTTTTGCTGATACTCTTTCATTTTCAATACATTCTGACATCTCATTCTCCCCTGTTTTGATCCCCTGTTTTATGTACATGTGTGTGCATGTGCGTATGTTTGCATGTCTGTGGATCTGTGTGTATTGGTGAATGTATTGTGTGTGCCAATTCTGTATGAAAATCTTTTACAGTGGATTAGCTCTTAATCACTGTAGAGTAGAATTCTGACGAAACGCTTGTCAGACATGAGCCACACTTGTAAATACATATTTAGGACTACATTTGTAAATATTTTAATAAGTGTTGTGTGATGTGTAAGGCATTTAGTTCCTATTTTTAAGAGTTCGAAACAACAGCTTTATACTCACTCCTCAATACCTTATACAATCAATATTACATGGATGTGTATTATTTATAACACTATACACACGAACACATACACATTTTCATCCATCCATACAAATACCAAATGCATAGACTGAAGACCTTGTGTGTACCTAGCTACTTATTTATTGTCATATGTAGGTATGTATGTATGGCAAAATTTATCACCACTTACAAGTGGATGTTGTGTTGGATATTTACCACAAGAGACTCTCTCATACAGTCTTGTGATGCGTATAAGCACTTCTTGTTTCTATCATCAGACAATCAATGCCCTCTTTGTTGCCAGTACTACCAGGTCACGTGATTTCAGCCTTCTTTGGCCTTGCTAATGTTAGATATCTGACTGCTGGTAATAGCAGTGTTTGCTCCACCACTATGTATATTGTTGGTGGAGCAATTATTGCTACTTAGATGATTGAAGTTTTTTTATGGCCGAACATCATGAGGTATGGCAAACCCTTAAGTGGCTATGTGGACAGATCCTTGAACGACTGGTTCTGGCGTACTTGGAGCAATCGTGTATCGTTTGGTCAGATGAAGTTGGATCGTGATGGTGATTCTTTCCTTCTTTGGCATTTCTTATCTGCCATAGTTGCTTCTTCAAGTGTCTACGGAAGCGTATATGGTGGAACTGTACACTCATCGAAGGAAGACATAAGCAATGAGGTCCTCCAGCAGGCCAACGTCCCTAACATTGAAACTTTACTGTTGCTCAGACATTTTAGATGGGTGGATAACATCTCACACAAGACAAAATCCAGAAAATGGAGGACCATATTCTATAGAAATATCAGGCAGGGCAAAGGAGACAACGTTTCAAAGACCAGCTGAAACGCCAACTCAGCCTTTTCAAATATTTTTCAAGATGAAGACAGACATGTAATTCTATGGTTAATGTTCAGAATTAGGTTCCTAAATTCAATTGGTGGGCGGCAAGCGTCCTTATTGATATATTTTATATTTTCGTTAGGCTTATCATCACTGCTATCTAATGAAAAATTACATAAAATTTTGAATAAACTGCTTGGGAAATTGTTTTGGCTTCAATAAAATAGTATATTATTCTATCTTTCGCATTCAAGTACAATTTTCTTCCCTGTTTGTGTATATGTATGTCTATATATATGTGGGTGTATATATGTATGTGTGTATGTATGTAGATATGAGTGTGTATGTGTGTACGTGCATGCAGTAATTTTTAATATTTTATCGCAAATCATACAATTCTTTATGAACTATTTTGTGTTACAGATCACTTCTTAATAATAGAATTACGAATATTAAAGATGGAACCTTCCGAAAACTTGCCAATTTAAGGACCTTGTAAGTTGGATCAGGCTTGTTTATGCTTATTACATTGAATGACACATTTCTAAATAATTTACGTCTTCCACTTTATCTTTTCTATCTCTTAATCTCTTCCTACGTATATATGTGTGAGTATATAACACACACATATATAATATATATATATCATATATATATATATATATAGATATATATATATAACATATAAATATATATAAATATATTATATATATATATATATATATATATATATATATATATATATATATAATATATATATATATATATATATATATATATATATATATATATATATATATATTATATATATAATATATAATATAATATATATATATTATACATATAAATATATATTATATATATATATTTATATATATACATGTATATATATATATCACCATGACCGACCAGGCTATCAGATGTTGTTACACATAGCTGGTGACAATGCACTTCGCATTGTTTAGCCTTTAAATTACACCACCCCGCTGGCTAAGCGAGCAGGCCAACAGAAGAAAGAGTGAGAGAAAGTTGTGGCAAAAGAGTACAGCAGGGCTCTCCACCATCCCCTGCCAGAGCCTCATTGAACCTTAGGTATTTTCACTCAATAAACACTCTCAACGCCCAGTCTAAGAATCGAAACTGTGATCCTACGACTGCGAGACCACTACCTTAACGACTGGGCTATTGCGACTCCACACACACACATATATATATATATATATATTTATATTTATCTATATATATATATATATAATCGAGGTAGTCAGAGTAAGTGACAGAGTAATTAAAATTAGATTAGTCCTACACCATAGGACAGCTACCATCATCTCGGCATATGCCCCTCAACCAGGGCTACCGAAAGGACAAAAAGACCAATTCTATGACACCCTATTGCGGACTACCTCATTGACAAATGACAGTGACCTTCTCTTCGTGGCAGGTGATTTCAATGGACATGTTGGACGACATGTTGGGGGCTTCCATGGCGTCCATGGAGGCTACGGTTTTGGCTCTCGTAATGAGGAGGGAACCAGGCTGCTGGAGTTCTGTGATGCAAATGACCTTATGGTCTGCAATACCAACTTCAGGAAACCCACCTCTCACCTAGTCACCTACCGTTCTGGCAGACACACCAGCCAGATTGACTACATCCTTGCCAGAAAAAGGGAAAGAGGGCTGATTATAAATGCCAAAACCTTTCCAGGCGAAGAATGTACTCCTCAACATAGATTAGTAGTTAGCGACATCAGGATCAGAGCTAAATGGTTGCCCAGAAGAAGACCAGCTTGGAGGAGAAGGGTCTGGAAGCTTAAAGATCCTGCAAATGGACAGAGATTTAGAGACATACTACGCGAAGCCTTTGACGAAATAGAAGGGGATATAGCTTCACTTAATGTGGAAGACAACTAGAGATTCCTACGAGACAATCTGCTGACAGCCACTGAACAGATCTGTGGATGGAGCAAAGTACCATCTCGACCCAGAGTAACATGGTGGTGGAACACCGTGGTTGACAGGGCTATTAGACAAAAGAGACAGGATTGGAAGGACTGGAAGAACGGTGGTAGCAGGGAATTGTATCAGACAGCCAAAAGGGAAGCTAGGAGACAGGTTTATTTAGCCAGAGGGGAAGTGGATAAGAAAAAATTTGCCAATGTTCTGAGCCGTGAGGATGAAAGACTTGAGGTATTTCGTGTTGCAAGACAGTGTGTGAGAGAGAATCGTGATGTGGTAGGAGAGAAGTGTGTTCGCATGGATGATGGTTCACTTGCGCTAAATGAAGATGCAAAGAGAGAGGTTTGGAGATGCCACTATGAAAGGTTGGTGAATAAAGAAAATGAATGGGATAAAGAGAGTCTGCCGAATGTTGACCCAACAGAGGGACCAGCTATCCGAGTTGATAGTTCCGTGGTAGCTAAGGCAATTAGAAGCATGAAGACAGGGAAAGCCCCAGGCCCATCAGGAATTACTGCAGAGATGCTCAAAATATCTGGCAGTGTCGGCTATAACCTAGTCACCCGTATAGTCAACCAGGTGATACACGAAGGAGCCATACCCAATGACTGGTGTAGCAGCATAATAGTCAACTGCTACAAATGTAAAGGTGATGCCCTAGATACAAATAATTACAGAGGTATCAAGCTGTTGGATCAGGTAATGAATGTTACGGAGAGGGTCATAGCCCAACTAATTAGAGAGAGAGTTAGTTTAGATGAGATGCAGTTTGGGTTCATGCCAGGGAAAAGCACCACTGATGCTATATTTCTGGTAAGGCAGCTGCAGGAGAAATACCTAGCCAAAGATAAGCCCCTGTACCTGGCTTTCATTGAGATGGAGAAAGCCTTTGATAGGGTCCCCCGATCCCTCATCTGGTGGTCAATGAGGAAACTAGGGATAGATGAATGGCTGGTGAGGGCTGTGCAAGCCATGTACAGAGATGCCGTAAGTAAGGTTAGGGTTGGCAACATGTACACAGAAGAATTCAAAGTAGAGGTTGGGGTCCACCAGGGTTCAGTCCTCAGCCCCCTCCTATTTATCATAGTCCTCCAGGCAATTGTGGAGGAATTCAAGACAGGTTGCCCCTGGGAGCTCCTCTATACTGACGACCTCGCTCTAATTGCTGAGTCACTATCAGAACTGGAGGAGAAGTTCCAAGTGTGGAAGGAGGGTTTAGAAGCGAGGGGCCTTAGAGTCAACCTAGCTAAAACCAAAGTACTAATAAGTAGAAAGGTAGACAATCCACAAATATCCTCAGGAAGATGGCCCTGCTCGATCTGTAGAAAAGGTGTAGGTAGAAACTCTACAAGATGTACCCAGTGTAAGCTATGGACACATAAGAGGTGCAGCAATGTCAAAGGTAGGCTAACTGGGAAGATAGTTTTTGTATGTGGCAGATGCTCGGGAGCATTGACCTCCAAAAATCTGCAGAAAACAACTTCCGTCACTTTCCAGGGGGAAAAACTAGAAGTAGTTGATAGCTTCCGTTATCTAGGTGACCAAGTCAGTAGTGGGGGTGGGTGCACTGAAAGTGTAACTGCTAGAATAAGAATAGCCTGGACAAAGTTTAGGGAGCTCTTACCTCTGCTGGTGACTAAAGGCCTCTCGCTCAGAGTAAAAGGCAGACTGTATGATGCATGTGTACGAACAGCCATGCTACATGGCAGTGAAACATGGGCTGTAACTGCTGAGGACATGCGTAAGCTCATGAGGAATGAAGCCAGTATGCTCCGATGGATGTGTAATGTCAGTGTACTTACTCGACAGAGCGTTAGTACCTTGAGAGAAATGTTGTACCTAAGAAGCATCAGTTGTGGTGTGCAAGAGAGACGATTGCGCTGGTATGGTCATGTGGCGAGAATGGATGAAGATAGGTGTGTGAGAAAGTGCCAATCCCTAGCAGTTGAGGGAACCCGTGGAAGAGGTAGACCCAGGAAAACCTGGGACGAGGTGGTGAAGCACGACCTTCGAACGTTACGTCTCACCATGGAAATGACTAGAGACCGAGACCTATGGAAGTATGCTGTGCGTGAGAAGACCCGGCAAGACTAGTGAAGCCATAACCCGTGGCCCCTACCTGGGACGTAGTCAGTCCACCTGTGCATACCTTCCTTCTTGTGACACTTGTGAAGACCTGTTGAGGCAAGTGAAAATCAATCAAATCAAATCAAATCAAATCAAACCAAATCAAAATAGATGAACATCAATGGAATTTGTATCCTTGTGGTACCAGTGCCGGTGGCACATAAGAAAACCATCCGAACGTGACCGTAGCCAGTACCGCATCGACTGGCCTCCGTGCTGAGGGCACGTAGCAAACACCATCCAAGCGTGGCCGTTCGCCAGCCTCGTCTGGCACCTGTGTCAGTGGCACATAAAAACACCATCCGAGCGTGGCCGTCTGCCAGCCTCGTCTGGCACCTGTGTCGGTGGCACATAAAATCACCCACTACACTCTCGGAGTGGTTGGCGTTAGGAAGGGCATCCAGCTGTAGAAACACTGCCAGATCTGACTGGCCTGGTGCAGCCTTCGAGCTTGCCAGACCCCAGTTGAACCGTCCAACCCATGCTAGCATGGAAAGCGGACGTTAAACGATGATGATGATGATATATAAAACTTAGACTTAGATAAACTTAGATATGTTTCAACCAAAGATTGGTCCAGGCCATGTCTAACTTAATAGCACCACCTGATAGGATTATTCGAATCCTGTTTAAGTCAAGTTTTGTTTATGGTCCTTTCAAGTAGTGAGTTTTTGTTGGGTGAGTTGTATCCAATTATGGGTGGCTTATATGGTATTCCTTGAAGGAATCTATCTAGACTCCGTTTAAAGTTGATAGGATCCTTTTCCTCTTTGATCTCTTTCGGGACAATGTTAAATAGGGCAGGGCCTGTTGAGGAAAAGAAATTATGTTGCAGTGTACATGTATGCTGTGATCTTGAATTGGGCAGGGGACGTATAGCCCGTGGTCCCAGTCTTGGATGAACCTTGAAGCTAATGTTCAGGTCGTTTGGGCAAAGTTGGCGGTATATTCTCCACATCGTACAAATGATGTACCACTCACGGCGACGCTAGAGAGAGTAGAGTTTCAAGGCTTTAAGGCGATCCCAATAATCGAGAGCAGCCATGCCTTCAATTTGTTTAGTGAGTGCTCTCTGGGGTGATTCAATCCTCGAGATGTTTTGTCTTATATGGGGAGACCACAGTGGGCAGCAGTATTCGTGGTGTGGCCGTACAAAAGAGGAGAAAAGTGGCATGATGACGCCTTGTTCTCTGGACCGGAAAGTTCTTAAGATCCAGGAACTCATCCTACGAGCTATATCGACCTTCTTGTTGATGTATGCACTCCAACTGAGATCGTCATCAACAATTACACCCAGGTCTCTGATATTGTTAGAGGCTGTGAGCGGTTCCCCTGAAGGAAGAGAGTATGGCTGTTTTAGTGAGGAATTTCTTCCAAAATGCATCAGCTCAAATTTTCCCTCGTTCAGTTGCATTTTGTTTCTGTCTACCCATTGACTCACAGCATATAGATCAGACTGGAGTTGAGTTCGGTCTGCTTCTTCATTGACGATTTGCTGGAGCTTAGTGTCATCAGAAAATGTTTTCACTTTGCGGTAATGCACGACACTGGAAAGGTCGTTTATGTAAATTATGAAGAGTAGCGGACCCAAGACAGTCCCCTGGGGGACACCGCTGGTGATTTTGCTGGGCTTGAGTGGACTCCATCAACTACAACATGTTGTGTTCTATTCGCCAGGAAATACTTAATCCAGTGTAGAACTTTTCCACGATTCCAGCATTTGCCAATTTTGAGAGTAGGATATTATGGTCTACCCTGTCGAATGCTTTACTGAAGTCAAGATATATAACATCAAAGTTCAAACCTGTTCCCAAGGCTTTGAGTACATCTTCAATGTGGTGTAAGAGCTGTGTTAGACAGTCCCTGCCACAGCGAAAGCCATGCTGATTTGCATTTAGGAGTTTGTGGGTCTCTAGGAAGTCAGCTATACTTGATCTTAACACTCTTTCAAACACTTTAATGATGTGGGAGGTGAGTGAGATTGGGCAATAGTTGAATGCGAGGGATCTGTTTCCCTGTTTGAAAACCGAATATATATATATATATATATATATATATTACATTGTATAAAAGGGCTTAGTAAAATAAATTACTTTGCCACATACTGAACTCATTAGAAATAGCAGCCAAAAAAAGATTTTTTAGCCATTTCTAATACTTAAAGAAAATTTCTCTCAGATAGTGTTTAGGAATTCTTCGCTTGCATATTTTGAATTTGTTGGCACTGTTAGTTTGAACGGTTCTTCTGAGGTGAAAAGTCGCCAAAAGGGTATGCTCCTACTTTCAGTGTTTCCAAATCCGAATTAAGAAATTTTGGGCTGACGAAAGAAATGTCGAATTGTATTTGGCTGATCTAGAAACGTACGTTCTCAAATAATCTTTGCACTTGTGATTTTTTAATGTTTTTACCCCCATACCTTCGTGGGTTATTTTGAGTAAACAATATCTGAGAGAAATTTTCTTTAAGTATTAGAAATGGCTAAAAAATCTTTTTTTGGCTGCTATTTCTAATGAGTTCAGTATGTGGCAAAGTAATTTATTTTACTAAGCCCTTTTATACAATGTAATATTTTGAAATCGCCTTAAATGGTCCCTTTACATACTGAATACTTGGTGAAATTGATTAATAGCTAATTAATTTTACTCTCAATTTTTGAAATTATATATATATATATATATATATTTATATATATATATATGTATATGTATATATATATATATATATATATGTATATGTATATATATATATATATATATATATATATATATATATGTATATATATATGTATATATATATATAACTCTCTGGATCTTGCTCCCTATTTCCTATATAATTATCACTTAATTAGTTCATGATAACCGTAATTCTTTAGTCATAATGTCTTAATATTTTATCATATATATGCTCTGTATTTTTACTTTTACTTTCATGTTACAGATATCTGGAACATAATAAAATTAATAAAATTGAAAAAGCAACATTCCAGAACCTTGCAAATTTAAGGAACTTGTAAGTTGAATCTAACATGATATTATTTCGTTAACAATGCATTTCCAAATATCAACTGTCTTCCTCTTTTTCTGTTTTTCTCTTTGACCCACTCTCTCTATCTCACAATCTTTCTGTTCTCTCTCACTCTCTCCTTCCTTCTCTCTCTTCTTATCTTTCCCACTTCATTTTCCTCTCTCTGCACACACACCTACACACACATACGTATGTGTGTGTGAGAGAGTTAGACAGAGAAAGACGAAGAGCGAGTTTGTGAGTTTTTGTACGTATAAGTGTGTGCATATATGTGTATTTGTGCTGAAATATATCTGTAACTGTGGGTATGTATGTGAGAATATCTGCATGATACATGTCAGGGAATTAAACACCGCAAGTCATTGAGAGTTTAGCAAAATTATATCTTCCCCCACTGATAGTCATGTCATTTTGTTACACATTGCTTATGATTTAGTAGTATTACTATAGTATTGCTTTTTAATATTACCATCTTAATATTATTTAATATTAGTATCTTTATATTAGCTATCCTTTTTGTGGCTGTTCAGTTATTATTGTTGCTAGTGAAAGTACGTAATTCCATGATGAGGAATTACTTTGTTAGTATTTGAAATGTTTGGGTTTGCAGAAGGTAGTTTTATCGTTCCTTCTCCTATTTCTTGAGTTGTTAGGATTACCTTGTCCTAAGTTGGAACTAATTTCATACCTACATTTACATTTAGGTTTTAAGCCGTTATTTCTACTTTCATTCCCTTGGTTGCTAAACATAGATTGAGAAATAGGAATTTTATAGATGCTTAGGTGTCTGTTAGTATGTTGATAAGTATGAGTGGTTGTGTTTCACCACAAATTAGGGTTGCCTTTCGTGTATTTCTAAATGTTTGATATATAGGAGAAGCCAGTGTTATCAGATAGGTGAGGTCTAGTTAAAAATGAGAATTTCACCGTAAATATATCAATGCAATGATGCTGTGATATTTATGTTTCAGTGGAAAGAGTTTCTTTAGTATACCAAGAAGAAAACTTTGGAATGTTTCATTTTACGTTCTTAGTGTTAGGAGTGTTATACCAAGTTATGTTTCTTTTAGTATTAGATTTTTTTAGTAATTATTCCTTGTGAAGTATTTTAATTGCTGCAAATAATTTAATTAAGATCTATCATAGTGATTCATTATAGTTTCTGGTCGACAATACCTCTGTCATATGATACAGTTATAGCACATTAAAGATAACTCTATATCTTTAACATTAAAATTATCATTAACAATTGTTTTTACATTGAATAGGTGTGGAATATATTAGAGTTATCGCAATAAATGGATGCAGTCATAATGCTACCGATATTGATTATTTACACTTGACAGTATTTAAGTTTCTTTTACTACTAGTTATAGTAGTTCTCCCTATTCTTTTTGTATTTGTCTTTTAGATGTATTTCTTTACTATATGAACCATGCTCTCTTGATCACAATTAGGGCATTTTCTTGTATTATTATCTCCATATCTATTATAAAGGTGTAGTCGTTAATGATCATAGGTTGAGTATTATTCAAATTAGATTTTAATTCTCTTTTTCTCTTGTTACTTAAATATTGATTAAGAAGAAATCAAGATGTATTTGTATTATTTTTTAGCTTTTAAATTATGTAATAAACAGTCTGATCAATAGAGTAACCTGAACTGTGTAGGAGGAACCACTCTTGCCTTCCGCTTCCAGTGACTCCTGTTGAATTTTATTAAAATCTTCCTTTCAGCCATTATGGTATTAATTTCCTTCTTGACATTGTGTATTATTTTAAAGCAAAACTTAAAACCTTATTTAGCAATATAAATGAAATAGAAGACTAAAAGTTATCAATGTTGAGTTGAAAGTATTTTTATAGTATATGTCATCTGATAGCATGGTGAGACTTTATGGGACAAGCTGGACAATTTCTTTGATTTTAATGATAATTCTGTCTTGTATTAGCTTGCTAACTCAACTTATATCAGAATGGAATGGACATATGAGTCAGATATTAAAAGTGGCATCCTTATCATCTTTCAAATTACATTTTGGATTTCATGATTCCAGGACTCTGTAATGTCAGTAAGTTGAAGGAATTTGTAATAGCGTATCATTGTCATTGACTTATTTAAGGTCATGTTATTCTATTAGTACTTTCAGCTGTTTTGCATTTAACTCATTATGTATGTGCAGCATGTGTATATGAATACACACACACATATATATGCATATATGTATATGTGTATGTGATGAATACATACATACACACACACACACACAGAGATATATATATATATATGCATATATGTATATGCATATGTGTGTTTGTTTAAATACACACACTATACGCACACAAACAGGCACATGTATATTTCTTTCTCTCTCTCCCTCTCCCTCTACGTGCGTATGTAATTGTGTAACTACAGTGTCTAAATGAGGAAATAATTTCGAATTTCATCCAAGTCTTTACATCGACATACAAGATGACTACACACCTATGTACTGGAACCCAAATATACAGATGTACATATACACATAGAAGGAAAATAATACGTTCCACACTGAGTTATGTCATCCACCATAAGTCAGATGTTGTTACTCATTACCATAATCCACAGGAGTAATCAGTAAAACTATGATTTTGTACATCCGACATTAAACTAGATTTCTCACCTATTAACTATTCGTTGTCTTTATAAAATAGTGTTTGATAAATAACCTACAAAATTTCACACATAGATAATATGATACAGAAAATTTTAAATCAACAAGCAAGAAAATATTAAGGCACTGCAAGTTTTAAAATGCTATGGTACAATTAACTACTCGTTATTGATAAATACAATAGTTTTGAAACAGGCATTTGTATTTGCATTTATGTCAGTTTTAATTCTGATTTTTTGTTTCTTGTAGGCATCACAGTTTTTCTTCATTTTATACAAAACCTAATCGTTAATCCGTAATATGTAATATTTTATCACAAATTTGCTCGATACCATTTCTTATGGGCATTTTTTAATGTTTCAGACATCTGGATAACAATGAAATCATGAGTATTGAAATAGGAACATTCCAAAATCTTAGCAGTTTAGAAGCCTTGTAAGTTGAATCAGACTTGTTGATATTATTTCATTGACAATACATTTATAAATATTGAATATCGGCATCTTCCCTTTTATCTCTGACTCTCTCTTTCATTATAAATATCTCTCTCTATCCATCAATTTGATTTCCATTCCCCCTTTCTTTCTCTAGGTAGATAAATAGATAATTTAATAACTGGTTGTCACAGGTCCATGCAACCTAAACTTTGTAGCTATCACTATTGTCCGGAAGTTATGGTATATTAGCAATATCCTTAGATCTGGCTGCTAACCCATGACAACCAGAGCTACTAACCCATTACACCTCACCCTCTCATGAATTGATGTCGTTAATATACCATACAACAGCTTGCAAATACAGTGGCAAAAGCTACCTACCAACATCCTGTCCAAGCATGCGAGCCTAAAGATAAAAAGAATTGTTGTTTTCAACCAAATGTAATTTCTAAATGAGAAGTGTTCACGTGCATAAAGAGATGGAGGCAAACTGCTGCTTTACTCAGTGATTACTCCTCAAGAAAACAACAGGACAAGGGATAAACATATAACTGAAATAGTCTATAACCTGCAGAACAATATGAAGAGGTTATGTGAGCTGTAGTGTTTGAATAACATATTTGTAAGTGTTGCACAAAAGATATTAAACGGCTAACATGGTTACAAACGAAACTGAACCAAAGCCATGCGAACCACATACAAGATCACAGCAAATAATAAACAAAGAATTATCATCATTGTCACCAAACCAACTTGCACACCAATTTTACTATTAAACATTAGAAGCCTGTAATAGTTCAATAATTGAAACAATATTTCATATTTAAGAAGGCAGCGAGCTGGCAGAATCATTAGCACGCCGGGCGAAATGCGTAGCCATATTTCATCTGCCGTTACGTTCTGAGTTCAAATTCCGCCGAGATCAACTTTGCCTTTCATCCTTTCGGGGTCGATTAAATAAGTACCAGTTACGCACTGGGGTTGATGTAATTGACTTAATCCATGTGTCTGTCCTTGTTTGTCCCCGCTGTGTTTAGCCCCTTGTGGGTAGTAAAGAAATAGGTATTTCATCTGTCTTTACATTCTGAGTTCAAACTCCGCCGAGGTCAACTTTGCCTTTCATCCTTTCAGGGTCGATAAATTAAGCACTTGTGCCTATCTATAGTAGAAAAGAATATTTCATACTTAAGAGATCTTCCTGCATGCAATCAAACAATATGCATAGCACTTACAGAAATACATCTATTTGCGATCATAAATGATGTAGAAATTCACATATCAAAATATGCTGTATTTCAGTGAAACAAACAAGGGAAGAAGTTCTGGGAGAATTGCCATGTACATCCTCAATATTGTTGTAAAAATGAAGCTCGGTATATGACACACTAATAATGCATATAAAGTACCTTGATGATGTAATATGTACATCATATCATTTTAACGACATCCACAATCATGATAGGAAATTTAATGAAAGCCTTAAAAAATAATAGTAGTACTAAGAAAATTAGATCAATGCATCACTGTTGGATGACTTCAACTTTACCAATATCAAATGATTCGAAGGCAACACAATCTCCAACAATGTCACGTCATGAACAAAGTCAAGCAAAAGCTTTACATGATCTCACTATAAGACTAGAAATAATATAACTAACTAGGAACAATGCCATGTTGAACCTCTGCTTCATTAATAACCAAGAGCTCATTCATTTTGTGAAGGTGTCCGAATTTCTCAGATCGTAACATAACAGAACTAACGCCATATGATTCAAAGTAAACTGAAATTCTATATTATTCTGGAAACATTTGAAACCTTTTCAACCTGAACTTCTACAAGCTTAGTGGAAATCGGTAAGAAGTAAACCTGAATCTCAAGAATTTATGTAAAAAAAAAAACGGTTCATAAACGCTATCCCTTATGTGAGGCAAAAAATAAAGATCTCAACTTTCTTAAATAAGCAACTTAATGACAGTGAGAAGTCCCATCAAAAAGCCTGATGAGTTCTTCAACACCGCATCTCTAAACTGGAAACTGAGAGCCATCGATTAAGATATAAAAGAATGTAAGTCAGTCATTGAAGAGGTGAACTTGAACTTAGCAACAGGCTCTGACAGTTTTTCTAGATATTCTGAAAAAGAAATGTAAAAAGGTTTTGCAAAACCATATAATTTTCCACAGTTTCCTGGCATGTGGCAAACTTACAAAATGTTAAAAGAAAAGAGAATATACCCTATCAATACAAAAGTATCACAAGCATTCAAAACCCTGATGATAATACAAGACTACAGAAAGAATTGAACTCATTATACAAGTGGCTTGAAGAAAGTCCAGTATCATCCCACAGACAGATTACACAGGACAAGTGGGTATAACAATCCTTGAATTACAATCGGGGTGTGATCTTGGAAATGCATCGTTCTGCATGTGTATTGCCAAAATGGTAACAATGTGTAGGCAGCTGATTTGTCAGATTCTGAGATTATTGAGAACAAGAAGAAAAGGATATAATGTTAATCCTGTGGAGAAGATTTGCTCTTACGAGGGACGTTCAATAAGTAATGCCTCTGACCCACTTGCAATTGTTTGATCTAGCTGAAATTTTGCATGTGCAATTATTTATATCTCTATAGAGTAAGTGGCAAATTACAGCTCTGAATTAATTGTGGTTTCTGATTTACAGGTGTTTGAACCGAGTCAAGTGTGAAATGGAGCCTGTTGAGTGTCGAGCAGTGATCCGGTTTTTGTATTTGAAAGGACGCACACCATGGGAGACTTTTGATGAAATGAAAGTAACTTATGGTGATGATGCCCCATCATATGACATTGTAAAACGCTGGCATCGTGAATTCAAACATGGTCGGAACTCTGTGGAAACAGCTCCCAGATCTGGTCGCCCCCTTCTGCCATTGATGAGGCATCTGTCTGTCAAGTTGAGGCTGCCATTTTGGAAGATCGACGCATAATTATTTGCCAAATAGCCCATGAGGTCAAGATTAGTACCAGGTCTGTGGAAACTATCATTCATGACCATTTGCATATGCAAAAGGTGTCTGCCAGATGGATTCCCAGGTTGCTCATGCCTTTCCAGAAGCAAGAACGCGTCGAGTGCTCGAGGGTGAATTTGGAGATGTGCCAAGAAGATGAGTCAAAATTTTTCAAAAGACTGATTACACAGGATGAAACCTGGGTCCATCACGATGATCCAGAGACCAAAGCCCAGTCAATGCAGTGGAAGCACCGTGACTCACCCCCTCCAAAGAAGGCAAGGGTGCAGCCCTCCGCTGGCAAGGTCATGATTACAGTCTTCTGGGACCAGGACGGAGTAGTGATGACAGATTTCCTGGCAAAGGGTACCACAATTGCAGGAGCCTATTATGCTTCACTTTTGAGGAAATTAAGAGAAGTTATCAAAATCAAGAGGCGGGGCAAGATCAGCAAAGGCATCCTCCTCCTGCAGGACAACGCTCCGGTCCACAACTCGCTTGTCGCCAGATCAGAAGCACAGGCGTATGGCTATGAACTCCTCCTCATCCCCCCTACTTTCCTGACCTTGCACCCTCTGATTTTCACCTCTTCCCAATCATGAAGTTGTTTTTGAAAGGAAAGTGTTTCCCAGATGATGCAGCCTTGATTTCTGAAGTCACATTGAGGTTCGAGGACCAAGCTGGGTTCTTCTACAAAAACGGTCTCCAGAGCCGCATCAAACGATGGGAGAAATGCATAACTCTGGGTGGTTCCTATGTAGAAAACGACTAATAACTGTGCTAAATTTCGTTGCTCTACTGCTATGGGAAGTGGGTCGGGGCATTACTTATTGAACGCCCCTCGTAGTTGCCTGGGCTACTATTCCAAATTATGGTTGCCACATAATGTCAAACTAACAGTGGTATCCAATGCTGTCACACAAAGAAGATTGCTTCAATACAACCAATGAGCTCCAATCATATTTTTTTCTTAAATGGGTGAATGTATTGTTGAAAGACTTCCATCCATATTTTTGCATGTCAGTGACAGCATACCAGTTGGGTGTGTGATCTGAGGGGAAATTTGGATGGTTATTCTTTGTCTAATGAAACATTGCTGAAATGGTACTATCAGTCATTGAACATATTAGGGATCACTTACTCTAACGTATCCCCCAGCTTGCAGGTCGTAGTGTGTGATTTGTTGCTAGATTCAATATATTTAGCTGACTACACTACTACATAGTGGCTTTATAGTTATTGTTGTTCACTTCTGGGTTAGTTGTGAACGTTTAGTCCTATGACAAAAGGAGTTTAAACCGTGACTCTTCCTAACTTTTTTAAACATTAGGAAGTACATTGTGCAATATTTTCATCTTTATGAATGCTGACAGGGCCTTTGACGTTGGCTACAGCAAGGGAGTAACCTTTAGCTGCTGTTGGACAATCCCAATTCTATTTTCACCTAACACAGATACGAAAAAAGCTTTCCTGTTGTGACCTTGGAATTTTAATTATACATGTAATGTCCTTTTCTGATAAGTTACCATTGGATATATCAAATAGTATATCAACCAAATTGTCCACCAATTAACTTCAGGCTTCGTAATTTTTTTTCCTATAAATATCACTTAGTTCTATATTTTGTGAAAAAACTAATTCCGTAGCAATAATATTTTATCAAAAATCTACTCCCAAAAATTTTTACAATTTCATTTGTTTCAGATATCTGTATAAAAATAAAATAAAAAGTATTGAAGAAGGAGCCTTTCAAAATCTTGGTAAATTAACGATGTTGTAAGTTGGATTAACAATAATTTTCTAAATATCCTTTCTCTCTCTTTCTCTACGTATGTATGCATGTATGTGTATATAAATATATATATATATATATATATATATATATATATATATATATGAGGTGCAGCAATGTCATAGGAAGGCTAACTAGGAAGATGGTTTTTGTATGTGGCAGATGCTCGGGAGCATTGACCTCTGAAAATCTGCAGAAAACAACTTCCGTCACTTTCCAGGGGGAAAACTAGAAGTAGTTGATAGCTTCCGTTATCTTGGTGACCAAGTCAGTAGTGGGGGTGGGTGTGCTGAAAGTGTAACGGCTAGAGTAAGAATAGCCTGGGCAAAGTTTAGGGAGCTCTTGCCTCTGTTGGTGACTAAAGGCCTCTCGCTCAGAGTAAAAGGCAGACTGTATGATGCATGTGTACGAACAGCCATGCTACATGGCAGTGAAACATGGGCCGTGACTGCTGAGGACATGCGTAAGCTCGCGAGAAATGAAGCTAGTATGCTCCGTTGGATGTGTAATGTCAGTGTTCATAGTCGACAGAGGGTAAGTACCTTGAGAGAAAAGTTGGACCTAAGAGGCATCAGATGTTGTGTGCAAGAGAGACGATTGCACTGGTATGGTCATGTGGTGAGAATGGATGAAGATAGGTGTGTGAAAAAGTGCCACACCCTGGCAGTTGAGGGGACCTGTGGAAGAGGTAGACCCAGGAAAACCTGGGTCGAGGTGGTGAAGCACGACCTTCGAACTCTAGGTCTCACCAAGGAAATGACCAGAGACTGAGACCTATGGAAGTATGCTGTGCGTGAGAAGACCCGGCAAGACCAGTGAGAACAATCAAAATCAAATCATATATCAGAAAGCAGGGGTTAAGTGACCCATCCGTTCGTGTCCGCTGTCAGCCTCGTCTGGCACCCGTGCCGGTGATACGTAAAAGCACCATTCGCTCGTGGCCGTTTGCCAGCTCTGCCTGGCCCCCGTGTCGGTGGCACGTAAAAGCACCATCCGTCCGTGTTCGTTGCCAGCCTTACCTGGCCCCGTGCCGGTGACACGTAAAAGCACCATCCGTTCGTGGCCGTTTGCCAGCTCTGTCTGGCCCCGTGTTGGTGGCATGTAAAAGCACCATCCGTTCGTGTCCGTTGCCAGCATCGCCTGGCCCCATGCCGGTGACACGTAAAAGCACCATCCGTTCGTGGCCGTTCACCAGCTCTGTCTGGCACCTGTGCAGGTGGCACGTAAAAAACACCCACTACACTCGCGGAGTGGTTGGCGTTAGGAAGGGCATCCAGCCGTAGAAACACTGCCAGATCTGACTGGGCCTGACGAAGCCTTCCAGCTTCACAGACCCCAGTTGACCCGTCCAACCCATGCTAGCATGGAAAGCGGACGCTAAATGATGATGATGATGATGATGATGATATATACATATTATATTTGAGACATCAGATGATGGAGAGTTTCTGCACAGTAGAAGTGATAGAAAACTGTTCAATCTCTCGCGTCTGCGTGCCAAGACAAAAATCAGAAGCGTCCTGATCAAGGAGATGCTATTTGCTGATGATGCCGCTCTGGTATCACACACAGAAGAAGCCCTACAAAGGCTCATCAACTGTTTTGAGCAAGCATGTAGCGACTTTGGCTTAGTTATCAGCCTCAAGAAGACCAACATCATGGGTCAGGCTACATCGGACATCCCAAACATACATATTGGAGACCACAGATTACAGGAGGTGGAGAAGTTTACCTATTTTTGCTCTACCGTCACCTACAACCTATCCCTTGATGCTGAGGTCAATATACGCATTGGCAAGGCAGCTGCTGTGATGGCCCAACTCTCCAAATGGGCATGGAACAACAATAAGCTGACCAAGACCACAAAAATGAAGATTTACCAGGCATGTGTATTTAGCACTCTACTGTATGGAAGTGAAACCTGTACGTCATACACACTTCAAGAGCGTCGCCTAAATATCTTTCACCTGCGCTGCCTCCAGAAAATCCTTGGCATCAAATGGCAGAATCATGTCTCCAACAAAGATGTCCTCAAGCAAGCAGGAATACCAAGCATGTTTGCACTCCTCACACAAAGACGTATGAGATGGCTTGGACATGTTAGCCGTATGGAAGAATGGCAGAATCCCCAAGGACTTACTCTACGGAGAGCTTGCTAGAGGCACTAGGTCTGTGGGAAGACCGTTCTTACGATACAATGATGTTTGCAAAAGGGACATGAAGGCCTAAAACATCATTATTAGCAACTGGGAAGCAGAGATTGGTGTCATACCGTAAAAGGGGGAACACAAAGGAGTGACACAGAGAGAGAGAGAGAGAGAGAGAGAGAGGAGAAATGGAAAGACAAGAAAAGACATCAACAAGAAACTATGACATTACAACCAGCCAGGCAAAGTGTTCGATGCATTTGCGGCACCTGCCAGAGGGAGTGTGTGTCTAAGATAGGACTACACAGCCACAGCAGATGTAATAGAACATGAAATGTAAAAGCCGGACTAGATTATTTTATGTGCAACTCCATTGTCTCCCGAGAGAAAAGGATGCCAACAACAATTATATATATATATATATATATATATATATATATATATATGTATATAGATGAGTGTATTTTTCCCTTGTTAACAATTAACACGGAAAAAATAGATAAATAGTTACCAGGGTAGCAAAAAATCACACAAGTAAAAAGTTTGTAACTCCTTGTTTTTAAAGGAGTTTACGTGGACATTTTTTGTATAATATATAAATAAATAAATGGAGTTTAACGCAGGTATAATTATTAAAAAATATCCCTCCTCTTTCTATATGCTTCTTCTGACGTTATATCATATAACGTTTTTTCAAACATGATGATGATGAATATTAATAGCGTTCAGTAAATCACTATACATATCCATTATTTTCTGTTAAAATATCTTATTGACGAGTTTCCTTTCTTCACTTCCCTGAAGAGAAGATTACATTGCTTTACACCATTTATTCCTTTGGAATATCTGTGAAATCTTCGAAACATGTGTCGGAAGTAAAAGTATTTGAATTATACCTGCGTTAAACTCTATTTATATATATAAATATAAGCAAATAAGTAACAAGGATGTCAAGGTATTGTTACTCATTTGCTTTTTATTCACCTTATTTCGAGCTGTGCGGATAATACCAGACTGATTTGGTGCCTCAACTTAAGTATCTAATTCAACTGAATCTTATTTCTTAATTCGTCAAATATATATATATATATACATACATACACATATATTCTTTTATTCTTTTACTTGTTTCACCCATTAAACTGCAGCCATGCTGGGGCATCGCCTTGAAGGATTTTAGTAGAATGAATTGACTCTAGAACTTTTATTTTTTAAGCCTGGTATTATTCTATCAAATCTTTTTTGTTGAACCACTTAGTTACGTAAACACACCAACACTAATTGTCAAATAGTGATGGGACACTAACATATACAACAGGCTTCTTTCAGTTTCCATCTACCAAATCCACTTGGTTGGCCTGAGACTGCAGTAGAAGACACTTGTCCAAAGTGTCATGCAGTGGGACTGAACCAAGGGTCATGTGGTTGGCAAGTAGGCTTCTTACCTTGCAACCACTCCTATATGAATCAAAGTATACAATATTGTAGATACATTATGGCCAATCTCACAAATCGGTTTTGCACAAGATATTAGACATTCAAACAATCATCTAATAACTGCAATCATCAGAGTTGACCAGTGTGAAAACATTGGTGATTGCTCTATTTTACTGGAGGTGAGAAAGTGTCACATGTGATTTATGGGTGCTGTGAAAAAGATAAAACGAAGTCATGAGAGGCAGTCAATAAACAGAATCCATCAAGTGTTATGTCCTTTGCTCACCCCAAAACCTTGAGTGCTGGTTGTCAGCAAGCTTGGAGTGATGTTGGGGGTTTTAGGATGGGGAACTAGGCGGGCACTAAATCATCTTACCTTATGTGTGTATATTTGTGGATGGTTTGGTGAGCTTAAAACTTTACTGGGTTTTTGGGTGGTGATGATTGAAGGACCAATGTCGGAGGTCACAGCATTTATAATCACAACAGAGCCCGTAGTTGAGCAATCACATATTTTTGATCATATGGACATGATATCAGACATTCGCTTCTGCAGGTGTCTGGGCGAAGAGAGTTTTTTAACATAATTCCTTTGTTGCCTTGCTTAGCCAACACACCTATTGTTGAAATAAGGCTTGCACTTCTCTAGGACTCTCCACTTGATATTATGATTTATGGTGCTTTCCATCAACGTCCATACATATCTGGCCAGAGCTGTGGCATTGTGTCTCTCCTGCACATTAGAGAAAAACTTATGGTTGTACAATCTGGTACTGAAAGGACCTTCTTACATGCCCACATACTTCTGCACATTTGACTGCCTGCTGGTGCTTTGATGTCACCTATGCTTCATATATAGCTGTCTCTGTGTTTCAGTGGCCGTGAAAGGGACATGTTGCCCTAGCATGAGCATCTTGCCTCTACCTCAGATATGAGCTTATCAATTAATATTTACTGTATGTTGGATGCCCCACTAAAGTAAACTCTTGAAGTGTGTCTATCAAATATTTTCAGGGAACTATGCTTAGGGAGAACATGTGTGAACCACAACTCTTTCTGGTGGTGTTTTTCTTGGTGAGGATAATGCCGGGCATCTAATTAATTTGTGTGTGTGAATGTGTTTATGTGTATGTTAGCATGTCTGTAGATCTGTGTATGTGTGTATACATGAAGTATATCCCTGCGTGCACATGTGTGTGTGTGTGCTAGTCCATCTATAAACATTTTGCTGTGTGTGTGTGTGCTAGTCCATCTATAAATATTTTGCTGTGGCTTATCTATAGTATATTTAGAATACATTGATTATGCATATATCAAGACACTGCTGTGTGATTTGTAAAGGATTTAGCTGCTAGTTTTAACAAAGTTTATACTCCACTCATGATGACATCGTAGTCTATACACATACGTAAGTGTGTATGTGTATATATGTGTGTGTGTTTGCATTCACACTCGTGTTGAGTATGTACACACACATACACACACAAATACATAGATGTTTGTATGCATGCAAGATGCATGTATATGTATACATATGTATGTTTGTAGAAAGATAGATAGATATTTTGTTACGTTAAGAACCGGTGCATGATATTAGAATTTTCGACTCAAATATAACAAACTACTCTAAATTTTTGTTAGAGTATCCACATTAGGGGAGTCTAGACTGACTCGTTTGTACTTTCATTGAATTATATAAGTTGTAATAATGAAGTCAAATCAAAGAATGATATTCTGAAGTAATTTAATATGAACGTTTCAGGTTTATGTAATATATATGATAGGAAATCCATCCATTATGTAAACTTTTCTCAGTTAAAGCATTTCAAAAACTTTTTGGATGTTTTAACTGAGGAGGGTTTATGTAATCAATGCATTCCCTATTATATATATTACGCAAATCTGAAAAGTACATATTAAATTTAACCAAAATATCTCTATTTTGTTTGATTTCATTCATACTAATTTTTCATTTTCTGTAAATAACAATTTCTTATTTTATATTAAATTTAACCCTAATATGTTATATTTTTAACAAATCTGTTCTGTATAGCTTCTTATTGGTTCCATTTTTATGTTACAGATCTCTCCTTCATAATGACATCACATATATTGGGGCAGGAACTTTCAGCACCCTTAGCAATTTAAGGACATTGTAAGTTGGATTTGACTTGCTAAAAGAGTTTCGATAACACTTCTAAAAATTTCATGTCTTCGTCTATTACTTTTTCTCAGTTTATCTCTCCAAGTCTCTCTTATTTTGTCTACATATGTTCTCTCCCACTCTCTCACAGGTCTGTGTCTTTATGTGAATGCATGTGTGATGATTAAGCATCTGAGATATCATGTATTTACACTGCCTTCCTTGACTTTTTATGTATCATATTATGCATAACAGTTGTTTATGACATATAACAATTTCTGATAGCGAAGCTGATATGTAGTAAGAAATTTTCCAGCTGATCTAAACTCACAAGGCACATAAAAGTTCATAATCAAGGTGTTGTGCTGAGAGAACACTTACTTGCAACACATGGATATGAATGCCACATCTGCAACAGAATATGCAAGCGACTTGCTAGTTCTAAAAGCCACTGCACGTATCGACAGTAACATCAAAGTTTCGGCTAGCTTTGCTTTTATTGGATTGACAGTCCAATAAAGGCTAAATAGACCGAAACTTTGAAGTCACTGTCAACACTATTCTTGCTAAAGAATAATAAATATGTTCTTTGCAAAAAGTGTCCTGTTATCTTTCAATTTAATGTAAAAATGTTTTATCATAATTCAACAAACTTGAATATATATATATATATATATATATATACATACATTAGCGTCGTATTTATTATGTTCACTATTTTCCAGTAAATACCGGTGCTTCGTTGTACCAATTATTTACTTTTATGTATAATTTTACCCTCACGGGCTATCCTTTACTGGAAAGCAATACTCTCGTATTGCATTACTATTTTCATTGAAACTTCTTCCCTGTTCTCATTCTGTCAACGTTTTGGCGTTCAAATGAGTGTACTGGCATAGATGTGGCAACATTTGAAATATTGTCGAGGTTTATGCAGCTGATGAGGATAAATCAAATATACGTTTGGCAGGCGTATTTTGAAAAATCCGAAACCGGTACTGCATTATCCGTTATCTAGGTTTTTCATTTTTCAGATGTTCTTCCTAGAGGTAAGACAATTTTTTTCATGTTTGTTGCACACATGCATCTTTACTAGTACATACGCAGTGAAGCTATACATTAGCATCGTATTTATTACGTTCGCTATTTTCCAGTAAATACCGGTGCTTCGTTGTACCATTTATTTACTTTTATGTATATATATATATATATATATATATATATATATATGAAGGCAAGTGGCTTAGGGTATTCAATTGTAAGATTGTAAGTTCGATTCCTACTGATGCATTGTGTACTGGATCAAGACACATTATTTCTTGTTGCTTCAGTCCACTTGGCTGACAAAAACAAGTTGTAATTTAAAAAGCTGTCTTTGTCACACTCTGTGTCATGCAGGATCTCCCTGAGAACTACATTAAGGGTATGCATGTTTGTGGAATGCTCAATCACTTACACATTCATTTCATGAGCAGGCTGTTCCATTGATTGAATTAATCCTTTATTCTGTACGAAGATTTATTTACTATAAGTCGACACCAGGGCATACAGATAGGAACTTCACAGCAACCAGAAAATGCTCAATAATCATAAATTCTCCACAGCATGTATCACCATCATGGTTATATGCCTTTTCAAGGTCTACAAAGAAATCATGTGCATCTTTGCAATATTCCCTCGATTTCTTGAAGATATACTGTAGAGTGAATATCTGGTTGGTTGTGCTGCATTTAGGAGAGATGCTACTCATTCCTTCAGTTAGCTTGGGCTCAGCAATTTACTTACACTTCTTTTTTCTGACACCTAGCCTAGGCTTTATCAAGGAGGCTCAACAAGGAGATTCCTCTATACTTTCCCTTTTTAAAAATTTTGAATATCACCCCAGATTGCCATTGGATTGGTATCTTTCCAGAGGTCCAAACTATCTGGCATACATGAGTCAGCCTGAGAGAATACCATCTCTATTTAAGGTTTTTTTAATATTACACATCGAATTTCATACTCTCCAGCAGCCTCATCACTTTCGAATACTTTAATCTCTCCTCTAACATCTGGAAGGTTAGCTTCCATAAATGCATCTCGTGTCTACCAGAAGATTTTATTGCGACTGGACTTTGGAAATAATGAAAGTTTTCTCTCCAGCTTCCAAGGGTGCTCTTCACTGCAAGGAGAAGAACTACAGCTGAGTTCTTAATAGCAGAGTGCTTCTTTTTACAAAGTCGAGTGGGTGTCTACCAGAATATTTTATTGGCTAATCTTAAGTCAGCATCCAGATTAACTCCTAAACCTTCCACAACTTAGGCTTAAACGTTTTTATTTACTGTTTTTGATGCAACTTTTTGTGTCTCAGTGTATCACCTGTGCAAAAAGGGAGGCTTGTTTCCAAAACCAAGCTTTTTAAACATCCTTCTTTGCTCAGCTGGCATCTTCAACTTTGTTGTGGTTTTTACTTGTATTATATTTTGCTCTTTATTGTGTTATTGGGACTTCACAAAAGAGTTTTGTTTTCATTAGCACATCCAAGTCAGATTGATGTATTCAACCCTTTCCAAAATACACCGGAGAATCATACAGAAAAATAAAGAACTGCCCCATGTTCGTGAGAATTTACTGAGTCAGTGGGGACTTAAAAAAACTTTCAACACTTACAAACTGGAGAAAACAGCTTTATTGCCTTTTACTGATTTTAACATACATAATATTTATCTATTTCTTTCTTTCAGAAATATGAGCAATAACCAAATACAAGGGTATGAAGATGGTGCTTTCTTATTCCTCTCCAGCCTAACTAACATGTAAGCATATCAAAGTTCTTTGTTTATAAGAAAATCAAACACTTTATAAAAAGATATTTTCAAATTCACAATAGTTGGTTTAAAACTTGACAATAAATAGTGATACATTTCTTTAAATCTTATTGGGTTAAAGCAATTATTTTCAGGTATTGTGTTTTGTCATTGTCAAGGCTGCATTCACGTAAGTGGTAGCCATGATCAAGGACGCCTTCAAGGATTTTTAGAGGGGCAGAGTGAGGAACACATCGCCAGGTTCTGGAGCTGTCTTGAGCCCACACTGGAAGCTGAGCGTGGCTACTCTGAGTAAACTGTTATCTACCAGCCATAATCTAGTTGGAGCATTTTATTTTTTAAAATAATTTTCGTTTTCAATGGGATATTGCGGTTTCTTTACCTTTTATGCAAACAAATTTAGCCTGAACACTCTGTACATACATACATACACACACACATTCATACATGCATGCATACATACATACATACATACATACATACATACATACATACATACGTACATACACACACACACCTGTAAAACTTTCCAGAAGTTTATCATTTAAATGCATATGAGCATGTCTAGATATGCAACTATATGCTTGAGAATACATACCTAAAACAAAACATACAAATCTTTATCCATCCATCCATCCATCCATCCATACATACATACATACACACATACAAATCTGCAGTTGCTCCATCCAGATTACAAGTTCAGGCTCATATCTGTAATTATTGGGGCCCTGGGATATGTAAAACACTGCCTAAATATCAATCTTGAGATATCAGGTTTCTCAAAACTAGAAAGGAGAAAGCTAATTCTAAGACTACGGATCCAATCCATCACTGGAACTATAAAAATCAGTAAAACTTTCCAGAAGTTTATCATTTAAATATATATGAGCATGTCTAGACATTCAACTATATGCATGAGAATTCATACCTAAATTATAAAAATCTGCACATACATAAATACATACATACATACATACAAAATACTCTGTTGATGATATTGAAATTCCAATGAAAGAGCCTTGGATCTTGGTTAGA
Source organism: Octopus sinensis (assembly GCF_006345805.1). Lineage (NCBI taxonomy): Eukaryota > Metazoa > Mollusca > Cephalopoda > Octopoda > Octopodidae > Octopus > Octopus sinensis. The sequence continues at coordinate 61,444,307 of NC_042998.1, read as the reverse complement.
AGCTATTGGCAAGAAATCTTGAAATAACTTGAATCATCATCATCATCACCATCGTTTAACGTCCACTTTCCATGCTAGCATGGGTTGGATGATTTGACTGAGGTCTGGCAAACCAGATGGCTGCACCAGGCTCCAATCTGACCTAGCAGAGTTTCTACAGCTGGATGCCCTTCCTAACGCCAACGACTCCGAGAGTGTAGTGTGTGCTTTAACGTGCCACCGATACGAGGGCCAGTCAGGAAGTACTGGCAACAGCCACGCTCAAGTGGTGATTTTTTTACCTGCCACCTGCACAGGAGCCAGTCTAGCGGCACTGGCAACGACCTCGTTTGAATACTTTTTAACGTGCCACCGGCACAAGTGCCAGTATGGCGACGCTGGTAATGATCACGCTCGAATGGTGTTTTTTATGTGCCACCGGCACGGAAGTCAATCAGCTGCTCTGGCAGCGATCACGCTTGGATGGTGCACTTAGCGCTCCACTGGCATGGGTACCAGTCATCGAATTTGTGAATTTGATTTGATTTCACTTGCCTCAACAGGTCTTCGCAGGCAGAGTTTAGTGTCCAATGAAGGAAAGTTGGCTTGCCAGATCTTTTCTCGCACTGCATATTTCTAAAGGTTTCGGTCACTAGTCATTACCTCGGTGAGGCCTAATTTTTGAAAGTCGTGCTACATCACCTCATCCCAGGTCTTCCTGGTTCTACCTCTTCCACAGGTTCCCTCAACTGCTAGGGTGTGGCACTTTTTCACACATCAATCCTCATCCATTCTTGCCACATCACCATACCAGTGCAGTCGTCTCTCTTGCACACTACATCTGATGTTCTTAGGTCCAGCTTTTCTCTCAAGGTACTTACACTCTGTCGAGTATGCACACTGACATTACACATCCATCAGAGCATACTGGCTTCGTTCCTTGCGAGCTTACGGAATGAATAAATAAACCGAATTATGACACATATAAATATGCTGAACTATTGAGAAATCTGCAGTTACTCTATCCAGATTACAAGTTCAGGGTAATACCTGTGATTATTGGGGCACTGGGATATGTAACACACTGCCTAAAACCAATTCTGAGAAATCAAAATCAGAAAGGAGAAAGCTAATTTGAAGACTACAGATCCAGTCCATCACTTGAACTGTAAATATCTGTAAAAGTTTCTAGAAGTTTATCATTTAAATATATATGAGCATGTCTAGATAAGCAATTATATTTATGAGAAGACATGCATTAAATAAAACATATAAATCTACACATATACATACATTCATGCATACATATATACATTCATATACATTCATACACATGATTCTTGAGTTAAATTAAATCAAAGATTTTTCAATTGATCTTATGCAAATTTTGTTGATCTTCTCTCTATAATTACAGTGACCTGAGACACAATGACAACATGGCTTGTGGATGCCATCTGCCAGCTTTTGTTGATTATATGAAGCAAGAATATAGCAGATATATGAATGTTTATGGCTCTTGCCTAAATGACCAAAACAGATCAACAAATATATTGCATTATTCACAATGTGAAAGTAGTTAAAAATTTTCTTTCCTTTCGTTGTTACTTTATGTTTACTAGCCTCATTTTGTAGGATAATGATATGGCCAAAATCATTTGCAATATTTAGCAACATACCTTTAAGTTCTGTATTGAAGTCCTGCCGATGTGCACTTCACCTTTCATATTTCATAATGAAATACATTATTATTATTATCAGGGTCATTGTTTATGTCTCTGAAGAGCATCAGGTTATCAGCTTTGCACTTTGTGAGTCCTGAGGTGACTTTAGGCCCATTTTAGCAATTAAATCAATGGTTACAAAGGGGGTTTGTAACAGCAGAATCAGAAGCCAGTGGGATTTCTGTGCAGTTGTCCTCTTTTTAGCTTCTCTGATCATTTCTGACTCAGAGTTCTGCACTCCAGAGTACACAGTACTACATCACAGCAAGCGACCCTGAGCAAGTCGTTCTTCAGTAGACTGCTCTAAACTACCCATACAGAATAAATACTAGTGCCAGTGGCACGTAAAAAGCACCATTCGAGCGTGGTCGTTGCCAGTGCTGTCTGACTGGCTCCCATGCCAGTGGCATGTAAAAAGCACCATTTGAGCATGGTTATTGCCAGTACCACCTGACTGGATCCCATGCCCGTGGCATGTAAAAAGCACCATTGAGCATTGCCGATGTCAGTACTACCTGACTGGCCCCTGTGCCAGTGAATCATAAAAAGCAAATACTGCACTCTCAGAGTGGTTGGCGTTAGGAAGGGCATCCAGTTGTAGAAACTTTACCAGCTCAGATCGGAGCCTGTTCTCAATCAAACCGTCCAACCCATGCTAGCATCGAAAGTGGACGTTAAACGATGATGGTGAATATAATGACTAGCATCCCAAATATCTGTGGCGTTGTGTTAAAGCAAAAACTGAATTGTAATTATTATCATTTTTGTTACTGAAAACATACTGTTTTGGCATCAGTCGTATCCCATCAGATGATATAAGTTACAGGGTTTGGTTTTGGGCCCCCTGTGCTCTCAGATGAGATCAGTTTCACAGTTCAATCACCCCCCCAATAAACATGAACCAGTAATACAATGAGGTTAATTCAAAGAAGTGTTTCTCTCCACACCATGAATAGTTTTAAAAAAAAATTAAACATTATTTTGTGTCTTGTAAACAACACTAATTTAAACATTTAATTACGTTCATTTGTTAGTTTAATGTTGAAAAATATCGTCATATTTAAATTAAAACTCAAAGTTAATACCTTATCACTCCACATTCAATTTAACTTATATTTATTATGTATTGATCTCCGCACGACCACATTCACATTTACTCTTCATCACAAACTAAATATTTCATATTATTTCGATACATGATGAGTCTGATTCCTAACTGTTGATATTTTTTTTAATTCTTTAGACTACAAACTTTTTCAACAGAATTTGCAATGTCAAACGTGTTCAACAAACAAGTGCACTGATTCTGATGTGACAATTTGTCCAGGTGCCGAGGTAAATTAAGATGTTATTTTTTACTTTTGTGTTATAATATGTCACTAAAATATAAATATCTGAAAACTGTGTAAATATTGTCTTATGAGTTGATGTTATGATATCTTCCTCTGAAATATTTTCATCACAATTATTTGAGTCGTAAATCATCTAAATTCATCTTATAGAAAGAAGATATCCCTCACAAGAGTCATAGAAAAACAAACGACACATAATCACTGATCTTGCAATAAGGAAATGAACTAGTTTGCTCGTTGCAAGATCAGTGACCATGTGTAACTTTGTTTTCAATGTATTGCTAGCTGGAGTGAACTCCTGCTATTTCTAGTGCACGATTATCCACCAACGTGTATGACCACAAAGAAACTGTATAGTCAAGTGGCCTCATGGCTAGAAAAACGTGGGAGTTCTCTCACCTGTTTGGATTATACATCGTATATATTGGGTGTAGATTGTATTGAATAACCAGCTGGAAGAGGCGTCCTCCTGGGGTTAAAAATAGCAGTAATGCTGGTCTCTATGGAAGAGCCATGTTTAAGTGGCGAACAGATAAACATTACTTCTCAGTATTGCTAATGCTTTTATCTGTTATAGAGATTTTCTAACCAGCTAATTTGTTTGTTATGTATATATAAATATGTTTGTTACGGACTCTTTTGTCGTTAGACGATGTATGAGAGTCCGGCAAATTCTTACCAAACAACAACACTGATGATTGTTTATAGTGATCAAACGTCTGCGTTCACATAAGCTCATTCCCTCCATCATATCGACATTACCTGTACATGTGCACCATGTGCTACATGTCAGATGATGAAATGATTGCAGAGCAGTGTAAAATGAAGTGCTTTGCTCAAGAATACAATGCAATGCCTGGCATGGGAATTGAAACCACAATCTCGCAATCATGAGTGCAACACCGTAACCACTAAGCCATACATATGTGTGTGTGTGTGTGTGTATATATACAGCCGATGCCAGTATCCCCTGACTGGCCCCTGGGATCAGTGGCACGTAAAAAGCACCTACTACACTCTCGGAGTGGTTGGCATTAGGAAGGGCATCCAGCTGTAGAAACATTGCCAGATAAGATTGGAGCCTGGTGCAGCCTCCTGGCTTGCCAGCCCTCAGTGAAACCGTCCAGCCCATGCCAGCATGGAAAACAGACGTTAAGCTATGATGATGATGATATATTATATATATATGTCTGTGTGTGTGTATATCTATATATATATATGTGTGTATCTATGTATATGCTTGTATGTGTGTGTGCATGTGTGTACCTTTAAAATTCCTAATACTTCTTTCCCTGTATCATATAACGTCCTTCTCTTTGTATATGCAAACGTTATACTTTCTTTCTTTGTAACTTCTGGAAGTTTCATGTTTTTATGCCCTTTAGTGCCTTTGTGGATGATAAAACAAACAATATTTTTATAATCATTGTTAGTAGTAGTAGTAGTTGTTGTTGTAGTAGTAGTAGTAGTAGTTGTAGTAGTAGTAGTAGTAGTAGTAGCAGCAGCAACAGCAGCAACAACAACAGAAGCAGCAGCAGTAGCAGTATATAACTTTTATATTTATTATTACAGCCTGTATGTCAGAATACAATTTCAATAACTGGTGTGACATGGAAGTTAGAAAGATCCTGCAGCACATACAGAAAATGTGTTGAAGCTATGGGAAAAAATGCCCTTACTTGTAAGACATGGAGTAGTGGAACTTCTTGTGTAAATTGTTGCACTGGAAAGTTGTGTAACAAGAGAGGTTTCTATGGTAAGTGTCGTTTATTCTTTGATGTAATTACGCCTGATTTTTTAATGTTTATGAGAAAATATTTTTTGATAATTATACATAAAACATATGACATAACAATACTTTAGCAAGCACGATAGTAGTATGTGTGAAGCAAGGGTCAATAATTCCATGGGAACCTATAAAAATATCACCTTTGCCAAGGAATCAGATTTAATCTCACAAACTATTGATATATGATTGCAAGACGTCTTGGCACCACATATATACACGCATACATGCAGTTGTGTGTGTGTATATATATATATGTGTGTGTGTGTGTGTGTGTGTGTGAATCGTTTTCTTCCGTCTTCCCTTCTATTGGACTTTACTCTGTTTCTGAAGAAGAGTGTCTGTTCGAAACGTTAAACCATCTTTCTTTCCTTCCCTGAGCGTCTGCTAATACATCACTTGTACTACGTACTCGTGTTGTTATGTTTTTTGTGTTTGTTCTTTTTTTTATTTTTGGGATTAATATATATATATATATATATATATATATATATATATATGTATATATATTAATCCCAAAAATAAAAAAAAAACAAACAAACACAAAATATATATATATATATCTATACTAGCAGTTGGATCCGGTGTTGCTCATGTTTTTCGTGTTGAAGTTAAGCCTACCTCTGACCTTGTATTGAAATCGTCTATGTTCCCCTTGCCAAATAGTACTCATTAAGATGTATGCCGCATTCAACTTATGGACATCAACTGTAATCACGTGTGACATATCTTGAAAATCGATAGAATAGTCTCTGAAAAAAGCTGACTCACGCTTGTTGCCTTCCAATTCCTCTGGAATTAAGTTAAAACCTTTGCCATCTCCCTTACCTCAAAATTTACCAAAATTTCAAATTTCATTAAAATCAGATGAATAATATAACATTTACAGTCAAAAATAAAATCCTGGCGTAATTATCAACTTTTTGTAAATACTATATACTGACATCAACTCACTGCCAGGACTTATTCTTTGTAAGCCCAGTACTTATTCTATTGGTCTCTTTTGCTGAACTGCTAAGTGACGGGGACGTAAACACACCACCATCGGTTGTCAAGCAATGCTAGGGGGACAAACACAGACACACAAACATACACGCACGCACACATATATATATACATATATATGACGGGCTTCTTTTCAGTTTCCGTCTACCAAATCCACTCACAAGGCTTTGGTTGGCCCAAGGCTATAGTAGAAGACACTTGCCTAAGGTGCCATGCAGTGGGACTGAACCCGGAACCATGTGGTTGGTAAGCAAGCTACTTACCACACAGCCACTCACAAAAGACAAAGTTTGTTATTGGAGATTGAACCTAGAATCATCTGGTTTGGAGAGCAGCTTGCATATCAGAGTAGTGTCTGCAATTTGTGCAAAAGGAGAGGAGTAGCAGTAAGTGGCAGTGGTTCTCAACAGGGGGCCTTATAAGATTTTTTGGGGGATCCACACAAGCAAAATAGTAAACTGGGGACCCACAGGATTTATTTTAAGGGCCCACGAGAAAAACTTTGCTATAGAGGTATTTCCCACAAGAAACAGCAAGATTTCTTAATGTTTTTCATAATTCAATCTTACACAAGTGAATGTGAGGATGGAAAAGGGGAATTTTGAAAGAAGTATCTATAGAACTAATTTTTAAACATCAAATGGCTAGGGGGTGTCCACCAGAGTGACGTAGTAGTCAAAAAGGTCCACTGTTCTATGCTAAGGTAACCTGTATATAAAAAAAGAGCCCAACACCCACAATTTCTTTAAAAAAGATAAATGTTACATGAGGTATATTTTTAAGATACACAATATCTTACTTGTTTCAGTCATTTGACTGGCCATGCTGGAGCACCGCCTTTAGTCGAGCAAATCGACCCCAGGACATATTCTTTGTAAGCCTAGCACTTATTCTATCGGTCTCTTTTGCCGAACCGCTAAGTTTCAGGGACGTAAACACACTAGCGATGTTGGGGGGACAAACACAGACATGCAAACACACACATACACACACACATACATTATATATATATATATATATATATATATATATATATATATACATACACACGACAGGTTTCTTTCAATTTCTATCTACTAATCCGACCAAAGCCTTGTGAGTGGATTTGGTAGACGGAAACTGAAAGAAGCCCGTCGTATATATGTGTATGTATATATATATATGTATATATATATATATATATATATATATATATATATATATATATATATATATAATCATCATCATCATTGTTTAACGTCCGTTTTCCGCGCTAGCACGGGTTGGACGGTTCAACCGGGGTCTGGGGAGCCAGGGGCTGCCCCAGGCTCCAGTCTGATCTGGCAGTGTTTCTACAGCTGGATGCCCTTCCTAACGCCAACCATTCTGCGAGTGTAGTGGGTGCTTTTTACGTCCCACCTGCACAGGTGCGAGAGGGGTCTGGCATCGGCCACGATCAGTTGGTGCTTTTTTTTTTTTTTTGTGCTACCGGCACAGAAGCCAGTCAAGGCGGTGCTGGCATCGGTCACGTTCGGATGGTGCTTTTTATGTGCCACCAACACAGAAGCCAGTCGGGGCGGTGCTGGCATCGGCCACGTTCGGATGTTGCTTTTATGTGCCACCGGCACAGAAGCCATTCGAGGCGGGGTTGGCATCGGTCACGTTCGGATGGTGCTTTTTATGTGTCACCGGCACAGGTATCACAACTACTACTGTTTCCATTGATATTTAGTTCGATGTTCATGCACTTGACTCAACACGTCTCCTCAAGCACAGCGAGATGTTCCGGGATCCCACGATCGGTTGGTGCTTTTTATGTGCCACCGGCACAGAAGCCAGACAAGGTGGTGCTGGCATCAGTCACGTTCGGATGTTGCTTTTTATGTGCCACCGGCACAGAAGCCAGTCGGGGCGGTGCTGGCATCGGCCACGTTCGGATGTTGCTTTTTATGTGCCACCTGCACAGAAGCCATTCGAGGTGGGGTTGGCATCGGTCACATTCGGATGGTGCTTTTTATGTGCCACCAGCACAGAAGCCAGTGGAGGCTGCACTAGCAACGTCCACGTTCGGATGGTGCTTTTTATGTGTCACCGGCACAGGTATCACAGCTACTGTTTCCATTGATATTTGGTTCGATGTTCATGTGCCACTGGCACAGAAGCCATTCGAGGCAGGGTTGACATCGGCCACGTTCGGATGGTTCTTTTTATGTGCCACCGGCACAGAAGCCAGTGGAGGCTACACTGGCAACGGCCACGTTCGGGTGGTGCTTTTTATGTGTCACCGGCACAGGTATCACAACTACTGTTTCCATTGATATTTGGTTCGATATTCATGTGCCACCGGCACAGAAGCCATTCGAGGCGTGGTTGGCATCGGTCACGTTCGGATGGTGCTTTTTATGTGCCACCGGCACAGAAGCCAGTGGAGACTGCACTGGCAACGGCCACGTTCGGATGGTGCTTTTTATGTGTCACCGGCACAGGTATCACAACTACTGTTTCCATTGATATTTGGTTCGATGTTCATGTATATGCACTTGACTCAACAGGTCTCCTCAAGCACAGTGAGATGTTCCGGGATCCAAGGTACTTTGGATGGGCAAGGGGTATGCGGAACTGGTGCCGGGAGCATCCCGGGTCTTAGTAGTCACAGCACATCTCCAGAGGTCTCAGTCCTTCGCCATTGCCTCAGTGAGGCCCAACGCTCTGAGGTCATACTTGACTACCTCATCCCATGTCTTCCTGGGTCTACCTCTCCCCCTGATTCCTTCAACTGTTCGGGAGTGGCACTTCTTCACACATCTCTCCTCATCCAACCGCAGTACATGACCATACCATCGCAAGCGTCGCTCTTGCACACCGCATCTGATGCTTCTTATGCCTAGCATTTCTCTCAGGGTGCTTACACTCTGTCGTGCATTCACACTGACATTACACATCCAGCGGATCATGCTAGCTTCATTTCTTTCAAGTCTACGCATGTCCTCTGCAGTCACGGCCCATGTTTCACTGCCGTGAAGCATGGAGGTTAGCACACATGCATCACACAATCTACCTTTCACTCTGAGTGAGAGACCCTTTGTCGCCAGTAGGGGTAGGAGCTTTCTAAACTTTGCCCAGGCTATTCGTATTCTAGTGGTGACACTCTCTGAGCATCCACCCCCACTACTAACTTGGTCACCCAGGTAGCGGAAACTATCAACTACTTCTAGTTTATCCCCCTGGAGTGTGATGGAATCTGTTTTTTGAGTGTCTGTGGTGTCTATTGTCCCTGTGCATTTGCCGCACATGAAAGCTATCTTATCAGTTAATTTCCCTTTGATGTTGCTGCACCTCTTATGCGTCCATAGCTTACACTGGGTGCATCTTATGGAGTTTCTACCTACACCTTTCCTACAGATCGAGCAGGGCCACCTGCCCGATGGGGGGGGGGTGCTGAGTTCGCCTTTCTGCATACTATAACTGGTCTTCACTACATTTACTCTAAGGCCCTTTGATTCTAACCCTTGTTTCCACATCCGAAATTTCTTTTTTAGTTCCGGTAGTGATTCTGCTATGAGGGCCAGGTCATCAGAACAGAGGAGCTCCCAGGGGCAACTTGTTTTGAATTCCTCTGTTATTGCCTGGAGGACTATGATGAATAAAAGGGGACTGAGGGCTGAGCCCTGATGTACACCTACTTCTACCCGGAATTCTTCACTATATTCGTTGCCAATCCTAACCTTGCTGACAGCCTCTCTGTATAGAGCCTGTACAGCCCTTATTAGCCATTCGTCAATCAACAGTTTCTGCATCGACCACCAGATAAGGGATCGGGGAACCCTGTCAAAGGCTTTCTCCAAGTCCACAAAAGCTATGTAGAGGGGTTTATCTTTAGCTAGGTACTTCTCCTGAAGTTGTCGGACCAGGAATATAGCATCAGTGGTGCTTCTACCTGGCACAAAACCGAACTGCATCTCATCTAAGCAAATTCTCTCCCTAATGAGATGGGTTATGACCCTCTCTGTGGTCTTCATCACCTGATCCAACAGTTTAATACCCCTGTAGTTATTTCTATCTAGAGCATCACTCTTACCCTTGTAGCAGTTGACTATGGTGCTGCTACGCTAGTCATTGGGTATGACTCCATTGTGAACTACCTGGTTAACAATACGGGTGACTAGGCCAAAGCCCACATAACCAGCTGTTTTAAGCATCTCAGCAGTGATTCCTGATGGGCCGGGGACTTTACCCGGTTTCATATCCTTAATTGCTGTATCTACTAGGGAGCCGTCTATTCGGATAGCTGGTCCCTCTACTGGGTCAACATTTGGCAGGCTCTCCTCCTCCCATTCATTCTCCACATTAAAGGCAAGTGCCCCATCATCCATGCGGACACATTTCACTCCTGTAACATCACTATTTTCTCTCACACACTGTCTAGCAATACGAAATACCTCAGTTCTTTGGTCCTCACGTCGCTGGACATTGGCAAACTTCTTCTTTTCTGCTATATCTTTGGCTATGTATACCTGCCGCCCGGCCTCCCTTTTGGCTACTTGGTACGGTTCCCTGCTACCCCCATCCCTCCAGGCTCTCCAGGCCTGTTTCTTAGAACTAATGGCTTTGTCTACTGCACTATTCCACCTCCACGTAACTCTAGGTCTGGAAGGGACTATGCACCATCCACAGACTTGGTCTGTGGCACTCAGCAAGCTGTCCCGTAGGAATTTCCAGCTACCTTCTATGTCTGACGTCTGTAGCTCCTCCTCCCTCTCATCAAATTTCTTGATGAGGATGTCCCTAAATCTCTGACCATGTGAAGGGTTCTTTAGCTTCCAAATCCTTCTTTTCTGGATTGGTCTGTTTCTTGGAGTCCTTCTGGCCTCAAGCCTAAAGTCACTAATTATTAGCCTATGCTGAGGGATACACTCTTCACCCGGGAGAGTCTTTGTATTTAAGAGCGACCCTGCATCCCGCTGTCTGGTGAGGATGAAGTCTATTTGGCTAGCGGAGTCCCCTGACTGATAAGTTATAAGGTGGCAGTCAGGCTTCCTGAAGTTAGTGTTGCAGATTAAAAGGTTACATGCATCACAGAATTCCAGTAGTCTAGTTCCCTCCTCATTTCTGGAGCCAATACCATGGCCACCGTGAACCCCAGTGAAGATACCCGATTCCCGCCCAACATGCCCATTAAAGTCTCCACCCACAAAGATGAGGTCCTTGCCACTAGTCTTTGAGATAGCCTGTAGAAGGGTATCATAAAAGTGGTCCTTCTGATCATTTGGTAGGCCCGCTTGTGGGGCATAGGCGGAGATAATCGTAGCCGTGCCACTCTGTAGGACTAACCTGAGCTTAAGCACTCTGTCGCAAACCCTGACAACTTCTATGACCTTATCCACCCATTTCTCCGCAAGGAGAATGCCTACACCCCCTACCCCATCCATGTTACCTTGCCAGAAGACTTTATACCTATGTGCCTTGCCTGTGAGGACCCTGGCTGAAGCACCTCTCCACCTTACCTCTTGTATGCAGCATACATCAACCCGTCTTCTCTCAAGCATCTCTACAATCTCACTAGACCTACCTTTCAGTGTACCAACATTGACAGTGCCAACTCTGAAAACTGGGAAGGAGATGTGGGGGGAGGGGTGCAATTCGGCGCCTGAAAAGAAGAGGGTTGTTGTGGTGGCGGTGATCGATTTTTAGGCATTTTCATCTGATCTCTCTCTCTTCTGACCTGACAACATTCAAGCATTTAGGCATGTTAAGGTTCTGGCCCCTGCGGTAGGCAGGGTCAGGTGTTAGCAGCATTGTAAGCACAAGCACTAAAGTCATTGGTGTAGATGTAAGCTCTGTGGTAGAAATACTGAAATTCTAGGTGTTAGTAGTATTATAAGCAAGCATTATGGTCATTAAGCGACGTGGTTTAAGCAGTGTAGCAGAAACATTGATATTCTAGAGATGGGCTGGGGGTGGGGGGTTCTAGCAGGGAGAAGAGAGAGTGAGGGGGAAGGGGAGACGGTGCAGTAATATAGGGGAGCACCAGTGGGGAGGGGTGTACGGCGAAACGATGACAGGTTCTAGGCAAGTAGAACGTAGGATATCAGGAGGGGTAATACATGGTGAAATAGTGTATTGAAGAGGGGGGTTCGAGGAGTAGACACCCATAATGGTGGTGGGAGAAGAGATATCCGGTATAGATGGAGCAAAATAGAGATATCCGGTATTGGTGGTGGGGGTGGGCAAGGGCGGGTGCACCGCGAAATGCAAATGCGCGAAGTTGGAGAAATTATCAGCGCATAAAAATGAAGGATAATTTAGGGCGAAGAACAGACAAAGTGATATGGAGAAGGGGAGAAATTATCAGCACATAATAATAAGGGGATATTTAGGAAAGACGATGTCAACTGTTTAGCCCAGTAAACAAACAAGCGTATTAGTATTAGTAAATAGATAATACATTTTTTTTAGTGTTATAGGCGAATGTAGTACGGCGGTCAAGATGTGAAAAGAAAATTTTAGCTTGTCTATACTCTGGCATCGCTCGCTGCTAGATGAATGAATAATAGAGCACATGGGGTGACCTTTTAAGTATAAATTGACCGGAAGGGGATTTTGAGTTTTAAGGGCGGACAAGGCGGAAGTTTACTAAAGAAACAGACTTCAAGATGGCGAAGTTTGGGCAAATTATCGTAGTAACATGGAGAAAAGGGAGAAATTATCAGCGCATAAAAATGAAGGATAATTTAGGGCGAAGAACAGTCACACACTACATAATACATAAATACATACACACACACATATATATATATATGTATGTATATATATATACATACATATATATATATAAAGAAACATTGGTTATAGAACAAACATTAAATTCGAGTCAACCACTTTATATAACACCATGCCTCAAGCATTTAAACATATATAAATATCACCATGGTTCTTAAACACATGAAAGATTTTAAAAAAATACATATGCATAAAAATACAGAAGGTAAAATATATGTGCAAATAAAATACTAATAGAACGGCCTGTCATAAAAGGTAAATATAAACGACTAAAAAATCATAAAATTTCTAAAGTGTGCCATACTCTTTTACTTGTTTCAGTCATTTGACTTGGGCCATGCTGGGGCACCGCCTTTAGTCGAGCTAATCGACCCCAGGACTTATTCTTTGTAAGCCTAGTACTTATTTTAGCGTTCTCTTTTGCCAAACCGCTAAGTTACGGGGACATAAACACATCAGCATCGGTTGTCAAGCAATGTTGGGGGAACAAATACAGACACACAAACACATACACATAAATATTCATATACATATATATGACGGGCTTCTTTCAGTTTCCATCTACCAAATCCACTCACAAGGCTTTGGTCGGCCCGAGGCTATAGTAGAAGACACTTACCCAAGGTGCCATGCAGTTGGATTGAACCTGGAACCATGTAGTTGGTAAGCAAACTACTTACGACACAGCCAGTTCTGTGCTTTACTACCCCCTCCAAAAAAGAAACTAAAAAACTAAGATAAAATAAAATTTCAAACAACTAAAAAAGTTTTGTCAAACGATTAAAAATATTTTTTAAAGTTTTTTTACTTTCCTCATTTATTTTTGTCTCACATTTGAGCACTTCTTTTTTGCAGTCCTATAAGCCCTTTTGTTTCTAAAAAAAAGAGACAAATACTATTTCTTGTTATATATATATATATATATATATATACCAGGGTAAGCACACAAATACAAAACAAGGTGGAAAAAATAGCACACGAATAATCAATATCAAGCGGACAGGATAACTAAACTCATAGTTATTTCGATTTTGAATGGATGTACTTGGTGCTAACTTAACTGTATCTATTATTATTATTATTATTAATATTAATAGTAATTTATATTGACTTTTATAGGTTTATAATTTTATGAACTGAACTGTGGTTTTTTTATTATTATTTTCAGGTATAGGGATGATTTTAATTTAAATGGTAGTGCGCATACATCTCCCTATGTGTTAGTTTTTGGAACTATTATCTAAATATGTATAATAACTGTGCTTATTAATATTAATATATACACTGATATATATTTTGTTTTATTTTGTTTTGTTTACCTTGCATTATTGTACCAATGTGTATTATATATATGTGTAGCATTATGGAGTTTATGCACAAGTTTTTATATTTTACATTTTTATATTTTTATATTTATATGTATATGGAAAAATAATTTTTTTCACAATTATAACAAATTAAATTCTCTGAAGAGGCCGTGGGGCATCCTTGTTAATGCCTCATTTATACCTGCCTTTATGACTTATAGGTTAAATGAGGTATGACTGCCCTTACTGCCGAAACAACTGTCAGATATGATATAATTACATATTATATTTTATATTTTATATTTCTATTTCCTTGTCTATTTATATTTACTTTATATTTTGTATAATGCCTTTACTGATATGTAATGGTGTAATAAAGTATTGATTGGGTATCATCTGATTGTTGATGTTTTATTGATTTAAGTATGTTTCTCCATTTTCTAATTTTGTAGTATTAATTTACGGTAATATTATTACCTTTGCCCATATAATACAATAGATGAACTAATTGCTTGGCAATTTTTAACATCTATGTATTAGTCTTGTTGGGTACCTATCTAGCAGTATATTGGATATATGTTATCCCATGGTGGGTTGAATTTTTCAATCCCTATCTCATTTTATATATATAAATATATATTCGTGGGAATATGTGGATTTCACAAGCGGTCCCCTACAATCCCGCATGTGGAAACATCCTGTTTGCTGCAGATCGTCCGCAGACACAGGGACAGAATGACCAAGAGCTGCTAGTTCACGAAGCAGACACTCCGAGGATTTTCACCAGAGCCCTGTCTGCTGGGTTGTGGCCATAATACCACTCGGTGTCAGACCAATCCGCCTTGGGTGGCCCTACCAGGAACCGAAGTTCCCGACGGCATAGCTCTGACACTACCTGTTGCCAGCATCCCCACCACTGTGAGGAGGGAATGGACTTTGAGGACGCATAGATACTCCACCACATTTTTAATTAGGACAATTATTTTTTTTTTATCAGAGGAAAAGTTAAAGTATCAAAGCCCTGTTGTTATTCAATAACAATGACCATAACTTTTCAGAAGCATGGATTTCTATCTCTGTCATACACACAAATCAGGCATGCACCACCAGTAATTACTCAGGGTAGGCAGACGGTGACATTTATGTAGTAAAAAACACAAAAAAGTAAGCAAAACACAGGCACGCGACTGAGTTGGAGGCAGAATCACTTCGGGCTTTATAGCACATAAAGAAAATGTTTTTGTAGGAATGTACACAGCACATGTACTACAGCAGTTCTATGCATAGCCTTAATACTGACATTGAAAAGCAGGGGCGAATTATGCCTACCTAATCTACAAAACATTTTACATTTTTTTATTTTGTGCGTAGTAATCAGCGTAACCTTCATGTATGGTAAGTAGCTTGCTTACCAACCACATGCTTCCAGGTTCAGTCCCACTGCGTGGCACCTTGGGCAAGTGTCTTCTACTATAGCCTTGGGCCAACCAAAGCCTTGTGAGTGGATTTGGTAGACGAAAACTGAAAAGAAGCCCGTCATATATATGTATATATATATGTGTGTGTGCGTGTATGTTTGTGTGTCTGTGTTTGTCCCCCTAGCATT
The DNA here is from genome assembly GCF_006345805.1 of Octopus sinensis. Classification (NCBI taxonomy): domain Eukaryota; kingdom Metazoa; phylum Mollusca; class Cephalopoda; order Octopoda; family Octopodidae; genus Octopus; species Octopus sinensis. Next base: position 61,428,792 of record NC_042998.1, on the reverse strand, counting down.
GCTTGACAACCGATGGTGGTGTGTTTACGTCCCCGTCACTTAGCGGTTCGGCAAAAGAGACCAATAGAATAAGTACTGGGCTTACAAAGAATAAGTCCTGGGGTCGAGTTGCTCGATTAAAGGCGCTGCTCCAGCATGGCCGCAGTCAAATGTCTGAAACAAGTAAAAGAGAAAAGAGAGAAAGAGTGTATATATATATATATATATATATAAATCTAAGTATATAAATGTATATATATAAATAGATATGTATATATATATAAATATAAATATATATATATATATATAATATTATATATATAATATATTTATATAGATTCACAAAGAAGATCGTCTCTTTGGAACAGCTCAGCTACTGGGAAAGGTTGAAACAGCTAAGACTCTACTCCCTAGGGAGAAGACGGGAGAGGTATGCAGTAATATATGTCTGGAAGTTCCTGGAAGGAATTGTGCCAAATTTTGGCATTGTAAGCTACACCAATGCTAGAACGGGACGACACTGCATAGTGCCAAAGATCCCCACAATGCCATCACGCTTCAGGACCAGCTTCTGCAACAGCCTGGGTTTCAATGGCCCACAGCTTTTTAATATTCTCCCAAAGAGTCTGAGGAACTTGCACAAAGTAGATGTAGCAGTTTTTAAATCAAAGCTGGACATCTTCCTGTCGAGAGTCCCAGATGAACCTACCTCATGGCAAGAGGTGCAAATGTGAATAGCTTTGTCAAATTCCATTCTTCACCAAGTGCCACATATTAGAAGAGGTTCTTCGTAATAACAGCGTAGCACAAAACGGCAGTGCATCAGCATGGCTGCACCTTTGAGCTGAAACAAGCTCCCCAAAAATATATATATATATTTATATGTATATATATATATATATATATGTTCAAGTAGTTGAATGAATTATCCTAGTATGGATAATTCGGGTAGCAAATTCTCGTCAGAAAGCACGGTTGAAGCTACATGCCAAGGGCAGAAATCATGTGCATTCGTGTGGAAATTTGTGTGTTTTTTTACTATAGATAAATGAAAGAATGGAGTCGAACGACGATTTAACAAAATTCCTTTATTCTCGACACATGTTTCGAAGACTGTATATTCTCAATTCCGAAGGAATAAAGGGTGCATTATGCTGTCTTCTCATCAGGAAAGACAAGGAACTTATGTCAGCATCATGATGAACAAAAACTTTTAGATGACTTTTTGTTCGTCATGATGCTGACATAAGTTCCTTGTCTTTCCTGATGAGAAGATGGCATAATGCACCCTTTATTCCTTCGGAATTGAGAATATGCAGTCTTCGAAACATGTGTCGAGAATAAAAGAATTTTGTTAAATCGTCGTTCGACTCCATTCTTTCATTTATATATATATATATATATATATATATATGTATATATGTTTGTGTGTCTGTGCTTGTCCCCTCACCATGTTGGTCTGTTTACATCCCCTGAAACTTAGTGGTTCAACAAAAGAGACTGATTGGATAAGTACTAGGCTTGGAAAGAATAAGGCCTGGAGTCAATTTGTTCGTGTAAAGGCTGTACTCCAGCATGGCCACAGTCAAATGACTGAAACCAGCAAAAAAAAAAAAAGAAATATATATATGCATGGTTCAGTATGTAAGTTGCATGTATGTATCGTGTCGACACAGGATCGTAATTCCTCACTGAAATTTGCATAGGGTGCAAAGCATGGTTAATACAGAACTCATAATTGATGACTTCATCAGACTATAAATGTACGTAGGGCAATGACACTGATTTTCTCCATAATATAATCAACACTAGGCATTGAATTCAGCTTTGCAATGTATAAAACACTAGCCATTTTCCCAATATTCCCACCACTTGTACCACACAGCGTAAAGGTTATTAATTACTTCATTTACCTACTAACAGCTATTAATGGTAATACTATATTTCTAAAGAATGTAATATAGACTGATCAACATTTTACTAACTTCCCACATTTCTAACAGTTCTGTACTCTTTCTCTCTCTCTCTTTCTCCCTCTCTCTCTCCTATGGCTGACAGAAAAATTGAATTGTATGGTGCTCAAGCACTTGTCAGTTTTATGTGTACTGAATCTGTTGACTGCTTCCCTTCTCTCTGCATTATTCACCACACTGTTATCCGTGCTAGTGGAGTGCTAAGAGCAATTCGTTGACTGGCATCCGTGCTACCAAAGTACTAAGAGCACCATCCGAGCTTGATTGCTGCCAGAGCAGCTGACTGGCTTCCATGTTGGTGGCACGTAAAAAGCACCATTCAAGCGTGATCGTTACCAGCTTCACCTTACTGGCACATGAAAAAACATTCGAGTGAGGTCGTTGCCAGTGCCGCTGGACTAGCTCCGGTGCAGGTGGCATGTAAAAAGCACCATTTGAGCGTGGCCGTTGCCAGTACCGCCTGACTGGCCCTGGTTCCGCTGGCACGTTAAAGCACCCACTACACTCTCGGATTCGTTGGTGTTAGGAAGGGCATCCAGCTGTAGAAACTCTGCCAGACCAGATTAGAGCCTGGTGCAACCATCTGGTTTGCCAGACCTCAGTCAAATGACCAACCCATGCTAGCATGGAAAGCGGACGTTAAAATGATGATGATGATGATGATGACTGTTATCATAGATATATTTATGTTTAGATCTGGTAGTATATTTTAGCTGCAGAACAAAATATTGTGTCCTTGCTAATGATTAATATGTACATACGAGTCACCAGGAATGTGTCAGATATGTAAATTGGTCTATCCAATAGTCTTACACCTCCAGGTTTATTGGGTATTTTAACAATGTGTTTGTGGATAGCTAAAGGGTGGGAAGTGGTGCTGATGAAAGAGCAATAACCCTGGAAATATGTATGTACATCCAATACTTATTTTCTTTATCTTCGATCGCATTGTTTACAAAAATGTATTTGTATACTAAACGTCGTAACTTGCAGTGCTGGCTTGGAATTCTATAGAAACTGCATGGCAATAAACTTAAAAGTGAGAATGTTGCATTGCTTATTCAAAAGTAAGACTCAATAGTAACTTATAAATCTTAAATGTACTTTGCAGCAATTACTTTATATTTATATCTTCAATGGATCTCATTTATATCTCATTGATTCTCTTCTGTTTTTTATATTCTTCCATAGGGTGGCACAATATTTTGGAATTCCATCTGATTTACTCAATGACTTCTGGGAGCCAGAACCGACCGTTAAATGAAAACATATCCAGATCTGTGAGTAACTGTTTCACTTCTTACTTTTATCTTCTCCTTCTGTATAAACTTTTACTCTTTTACTGGTTTCAATCATTAGACTACAGCCATAATTGGGCATTGCTTTAATGGAATTCAGTCGATAAAATTACCTCTAGTATTAATTTCAAAGGCTGGTGCTTGTTTTATTGGCTCTCTTACCTACTGAACTGCTAAGTTACAAGAATGTAAGCAAACACCATAAACACATGATACAAAAAGAGACAAACACAAAGAGATACTCACACTAACATATACATGCATACACTTACACATATATATACATACACATACACACTGTTTTCCAAAATGGAGGTGAACACCTTTCTCCATATGACCAGCTTGAAAAATTAAGACACTAGGATATTTTCCACCCTTTTTTAAACATGAAACCAATGGTAGCCATAATTCACAAATAGAGAAATTACATCCACCAATGCGGTGTTGAGCACTCATTTTCATTGTTTGACATTTCCGTACACACGCGTGCGCGCGCACACACACACACACACACACACATACATACACATGCACACACACACACACACACACACACACACACACACACACACACACACACACATACACGAGTGTATATATGTTCGCAAAGTTTCTGTCCATCAAATTTATTGACAATGCACTCAGGCCTATTGTTAAAGACTCTTGCCCATGGTGCTGGGCAGTAAGACTGTACTCGTAACCATGGTGTTTTGAAACGCACATTTTAACAATGCAACTATACCTACACCTATATTTATAATAGTTCATGTGTATGTATTATAAAAAAATGTTGTTACATAAAAAAGTGCGAAACACATGGATAGGATGGTACCACAAGAGCCGGCCAGGCTGAAACCTGCACCAGACTTCTGTGGTTCTGTGACTGTTTTGGCAGGAGATTTACAGTGGGATGCCCTGCCTAACACCAACCACATTACAGTGTGGACTAGGTGCTTTTAAGTGGCACCTGTACTGACAGGGTCACCAAGTACTTGCCAGGCAAAAACTTTTAAGAGGGGAGGAGGCATTGGAGGAGGTGATGAAGAAAAGGTTATAATGAGACAGATACAAGTGTCTTGCTGAAGAGGAAGTATAAGTTTACCTGGTCAGAGAGAGAAAGATCAAGGATGAAGACAGAAACAGGTGTACTTTCACAAAGAAAATATATGCAAAGGTTTAATACTGCAAAGAAAAAAGTTAACCTTTCATCCCTTTGGGGTCAATAAATTAAGTACCAGTTGCATACTGGGATCGATCTAATTGACTATCCCCTTACCACAAATTTTCGAGCCTTGTGCCTAGAGTAGAAATGAATAGGTATGTATGTGTATTTACATTACTTAGCTGTACATACATTCACACATTTGTATGTATATAGTGACATACAGAGAGCGTATATATATATATAGAATTTGTTCAAACATATGAATACATTCAGACTTAAGCATACAGTGGACTGCACAAAGTGAATGACAACCATCGCCATTTACTTTCAAGGTGAAACTCAAATACTCACTGGATCCGAGATTTGTGTTGACTAATAAAAAACACTGTTCTGAATCCATTTTGTTTTTAATCGAAGGTTTTATGTTAAAAGAGAGCTCCTAATTTTTCTCTGTCAAACCCAGACAGGCTCTTATTACAGCTAAATGTACAATGTGTACACTTTCTTAGGTTTATTACAATTAATGCATATCTATTACAACTAATACGTGCGCGTGCGCGAACATACACACACACGCACACACACACACATACACACGTAATAATGAAGTCAAACCAAATAACGATATTTTGAAATCATTTAATACCTACGTTTCAGGTTTGGGTAATATGAAATGGGAAATACATCCATTACATAAGCCTTCCTCGGTTGAAACAGTTATGGACAACCATGTATTTTCTTTGCGGTAGCACACCTGTTTCTCTCTTCATCCCCGTTCTTTCTTTCTCCAGCTGGGTAAACTTATATTTCCTCTTCAGCAAGACACCTGTATCTGACTCACTATAACCTTTTCCTCATCACCTCCTCCAATGCCTCCTCCCCTCTTCAAAGTTTTTGCCTGGCAAGTACTTGGTGACCCTGTCAGTACAGGTGCCACTTAAAAGCACCTAGTCCACACTGTAATGTGGTTGGTGTTCGGAAGGGCATCCAGCTGTAAAAACCTTGCCAAAACTGACAAATAATTTACTAGGCGAATTTTTCATCAGTGACCACACCATAACACTAACATATAATTAAGAGACAATTAACACGAGTCTCTTCATTATACATAATAATTCTTCAAATTCACCGCGCAAGCGCAGTTTCATTCGGCAGTCAATGAGTAACTGCCGAATTAATCTTTCAAAAAATTGCTAAAAACATATACGTAAAATATATAAGGTAGTGAGTTTAGAAATTTCACTACAAGTGGCCTATCATGTATAAAAAGTCAATAGACAACATATTCTCAATATAAAATAGTGTACATTTAAACACAAGAGAAAACTGCCTTCAACAGGCTTTGCTCGAAATGTAAAACACCCTTTCTTTCCTTCCCTGAGCGTCTTATTAATACTTTGCATGTACCACGTCCTTGCATTGTTGTTTCTTCGTGTTGTCCTTTTTTCTCTGTTTTTTATATTAACTATTTACTGCACACTCACACAGATTCCCCCCACCACCACCATCCTTCCGACTGGCTTTGGAGTACCTAATTCATGGAATTGTTTGGAGTACGCTATTTCTACATCTTGATTGCAGATGTGTGTGTGTGTATATATATATGTGTGTGTGTGTGTGTGTGTGTGTGTGTGTGTGTGTGTGTGTGTGTGTGTGTGTGTGTGCATGCATATATGTATGCATATATGCATGATGTATGTATATATATAAATACATGTATATGTGTGTATATACACGTGTGTGTGAGTCTCTCTTTGTGTGAGTGTGTATTTTTTTATGTGTGTGTGTGTGTGCGTTTGTGTGTGTGTTAGTGAACAAACTAATATACAACTTGTCACATTTAGCTGGAGTTACATGTATTTAATAACAGTTATTGCATTCAAAATGTGTACCGTAGGCGATTTTTTTTCTTCTGTCTTCCCTTTCTTTAGATCTTTCCTTCTCCTATGTTTCTGATGAAGAGGTCTGCTCGAAACGTTAAACCTTCCTTCTTTCTTGAGCGTCCATAAACACTATACTTGTTCCACGTCCTCGCGTTGTTGTGTTTTTCACGTTTGGATTAACTTTATATATATATATCTATATATATATATATACATATATATATACGTTTAAATATTTGTTGTGTGCAAGATTTTTTATGTGAAGTCGTGTGTTGAAACAGATATTGTTATATTTCGGAATGGTCATATTGCCAGTTTAGCCAATAAAAACACACGCATATATTTGGTGTTATTTTGCTTCAGTGTTATTTATTTTTTACATTAATCTTAATCTTAATCTTATTTCGGCCAGAGTTCTTTCGTCACACTCCTGTGACCGCATCAGTGGTCCTTTGTTTTCTCTTTCTTATTTGTGTCTCTCCTTACCAATCGTCAGCCAAAATGGCTGACGGTTAGTAAGGAGAGACACAAATAAGAAAGAAGAAAACAAAGGACCACTGATGCGGTCACAGGAGTGTGACGAAATAACTCTGGCCGAAATAAGATTAAGATTAAGATTAATGTAAAAAATAAATAACACTGAAGCAAAATAACACCAAATATATAGTGCGTGTGATATTATTGGCTAAACTGGCAATATGACCATCCCGAAATATAACAATATATATATATATATATATATATATACGTGCATATATGCATGATGTATGTATATACATAAATATATTTATATGTGTGTATATACACGTGTGTATGTTTTTATGTGTGTGTGTGTGTGTGTGTTAGTGAACAAACTAATATACGACTTGTCACAATTGGCTGGAGTTACATGTATTTAATAACAGTTATATTTATCCATCTATTGCAGCTGGAACATGAGTTTTTAAGCATGACAGGTGTATTCAAAGTTGAATATTGTGGGTAAGCACAAGCGTTTCCATTTATACACATCTTTTGTAAAAGTAAAAATAAATTTTGCTAATATTTATTTAAAAGTCACTGAAACACACCTGAAGATGTTATAAAACATGCCACAATCCATATTCTTGACATGTGACATATCTATAAAAAATGTGTACGTTTTTGTTTTACTTACAAAATGAGTGAGTGAGTGAGTTAGTGTGTGTGTGTGTGTGAGTGAATGAGTGAGTGAGTGAATGAGTGGGTGTGTGAGTAAGTGAGTGGGTGAGTTAGTGTGTGTGTGAGTGAATGAGTGAGTGAGTGAATGAGTGGGTGTGTGAGTAAGTGAGTGGGTGAGTGAGTGAATGAATGAGTGAGTGAATGTGTGAGTGAGTGAGTGAATAAATGAGTGAGTGAGTGAATGAATGAGTGAGTGAGTGAGTGAATGAGTGAATGAGTGAATGGGTGAATGTGTGAGTGAGTTAATGAATGAGTGGGTGACTGAGTGAGAGAGTGAATGAATAAATGGGTGAGTAGTGAATGAGTGAGTGAGTGGCTGAATGAGTCTGTGAGTGAATGAATGAGTGGGTGAGTGACTGGCTGAATAAGTGAGTGAGTGGGTGAGTGAGTGGGTGAATGAATGACTGAGTGGGTGAATGAGTGAGTGAGTGAATGAATGAGTGGGTGAGTGACTGGGTGAATGAATCAGTGAGTGAATGAGTGGGTGAGTGAGTGAATGAGTGAGTGTGAGATCATGCAGTCTAGCTGTTATAGTATTAGTTAGACAATCATAGATTGTAGGATCTATCCCCAGACGGGGCAGCTTGTTGTGCCCTTCAACAGGACATATCATTTTACATTGTTCCAGTTGACTCAGATTAAGGTAATTACCAGCTTTGTACGGCGACAGCCAACTCTCCCGCCGGCTGTCACATCTAGATGTTCCTTTGGATAATGGGTGGAAATGCGATAGAGTGCCAATGTCTGCTCACAATGACAGAGACATCTGAAACAATGGGCATCTACTTGATACATGCTTCTAAGTTGTAGCCCTCTTGTGAGTGATGGCTATAATTTGTGTAAACGCATATATATGCATGTGAATATGTGTATTTGTGCTTGTGTATCTATAGATAGATAAATAGATAGATAGATAGATAGATAGATAGATAGATAGATAGATGGATGGATGGATGGATGGATGGATGGATGGATGGATGGATGGATGGATGGATGGATGGATGGATGGATGGATGGATGGATGGATGGATGGATGGATGGATGGATGGATGGATGGATGGATGGATGGATGGGGGTGGGGGTGGGGGGGCGGACGGACGGACGGACAGACAGATAGATAGATAGATAGATAGATAGATAGATAGATAGACAGACAGACATAGATAGATATATAGACAGACAGACAGACATAGATAGATAGATAGATAGATAGATAGATAGATAGATAGATAGATAGATAGATAGATAGATAGATAGATAGATAGATAGATAGACAGACAGACATAGATAGATATATAGACAGACAGACATAGATAGATAGATAGATAGATAGATAGATAGATAGATAGATAGATAGATAAATAGACAGATAGATAGATAGACAGACAGAAATGCTGGAAATGCAGACGCTGTTCAGAGATACTGGAAAATTTCCTTGTAGGCACAGACATGGCTGTGTGGTAAAAAGTTTTCTTCTCAACCGTATGATTCCAGGTTCAGTCCTATTGTGTGGCACTTTGAGCAAGTGTTTTCTACTATTAGCTCAGGCCAACCAAAGCCTTGAAAATGTATTTGGTGGGTGGAAACTGAAAGAAGCCTCTCTCATTATGTGTTTACGTATTTTTCACTTATTGGTGCTGTCCTGTACTTGAGGTATTATATATATATATATATATATATATATATATATATGTATGTATGTATGTATGTATGTATATATATTTATATGTGTATATATATATATTTATATATATATATATATCTATATATATATTATATTAATAATGACATGGAGAATGGAGATTTTTCACATTCATGAAGGACCCTGATGAAACAGCACCAACCATGATGTTAGCTTGCATATCCAACAGTGTGCAGTTGCTGCAGTTGAAACATGTGCAGGTCCAGAAAATATACTGTAAATAGCTGTTAAGTGAAATTATGGATGTGAAAAATCTCCGTTCTCTTTATTGTTATTAATATTATTAACTATTCTACAGAACATATGCAGTCCTGAACAAGGATAATCCTCTAGGGATGATCAAGGAATCCTACTGGACACCAAGGATTAGGGTTTCCCTTCTCTGACTCACAGAGCTACTCTTAGAGAGGTACCATCAACTCTTGCCATTTTTGCTACTTTCACCCACCTCTCAATCCACTCACTGGAGGACCGCACTTCCCTCTTGATAATAATTATAATAATGTCGGTTTCAAATTTTGGCACAAGGCCAGCAAATTCGGGTTGTGGGTAAGTTATTACATTAACCCCCAGTATTGAACTGGCACTTATTTTTTTGATTCTGAAAGAATGAAAGGTAAAGTCAACCTTGGAGGAATATGAACTCAGAATGCAAAGATGGATAAAATGTTGCAAAACATCTTGCCTAGCATGCAAACAAATCACCCAGCTCACAGTCTTACTACTACTACTACTACTACTACTTCTACTACTACTACTATGATGACGATGACGATGACAATGACTACTATGAATAATAATAATAATAATAATAATAATAATAATAATAATAATAATGATAATAATAATAATAATAATAATAATGATAATAATAATAATAATAATAATAATGATGATGATGATGATGATGATGATGATGATAATAATAATAATCAAACTATGCTGTATCACAGATATAGCATGCTCAAACAAAGTATGCTGAGTCATAGATATAGCATGCCCAGCTGACAACAAGGTATGCGATAAGGAAGAAAGAAAAGTCAAGAGATGTGACCGGTTAGCTTGGGAAGTTAAGCAGTTGTGGTCGATGAAAAAGGTAGCAGTAGTAACAATTATTGTCGGAGCCCTGGGAACAGTGAGCAAAATTCTCGAGAAGTACGTGAAACAAATAGGGGCTGCAATAAGGGTGGAGCACTTGCAGAAAACAGCACTGCTTGGAACCGCTCAAATACTCTGGAAGGTGCTCAAAAAATAAGAGGTGTTACCTTAGTTCACTGGTAGTGAACAGCTGACACTGTAATACATCTCCAGTGTTAGAAGCTATGCAAAGGCAATAATAATAATAATAATAATAATAATAACAATAAAATATCTGACAGGAACACATAAAAAGCTGGCTAAGAAATTTAATGACATACTAGCAGAGCCAGAGACAATGCCTGAATGGCTCACGGGAAGGAAAACTATTCTAATTCCCAAATAAATCCACTGAAACAGCAAACTCACAAAATTACAGACCAATAACTTGTCTCCCTGCAATTTACAGAGCCTTTACTACAATAATATTGCAGAGGATGAGCAAGTATTTGGAAGAAAACAACCTGTTTCTAGAAGAGCCGTAGGGATGCTGGAAGGGCTCATACAGCTGTAAAAATCAGCTAATGATCAATAAAACCATAACTGAAGACAGTCACAGAAAGAAGAAGGGTTTAAGTATGGCCTGGATCAATTACCGAAAGGCTTTTAATAGTATTCCCAACACATGGATCCTAGAAACACTAGCCATGAACAAGGTAGCACCAATAATCATAAAATAATATAGCACATTCCATGAATAAATGGCAGACAGTGCTACAGCTCCAGATAAAAGAGGGACTCATAAAAACCAAAGCCATCCCATTAGAAGAGGAATATTCCAGAGAGACTCACTCTCTCCACTCCTTTTCTGCTTGGCACTGACACCTTTATCTGACATGCTAACCAGAACTGGCTGTGGATACAACTGTTACGGCAAAACAATCAGCCACCTCTTATATATGGATGGCCTAAGACTGTACACTACAAAAGATAAACAGCTGGAAACATTACTACAGGCAGTACATGGATTTATCAAAGAAATATACATGAAATTTGGCTTAGAAGAAAATGTGCCAAAGCAACCTTGAAATGAGGAAAACTAGTGAAGAGTAGCAACATCATACTAGATAAAGCAAATGAAATAATACTTAGGAATCAATGAATACACACAACATACACAAAAGAAAGAGAAAATAAAAAGAATACTATAGACGAAAAACATGATAATAGGTATCAACACTCTAGCCATTGCAATTATAAGTTACAGCTACAATATCCTTAACAGGACACTAAATGAACTAATCAAAATAGACAGGAAAATAAGAAAAATAATGACAGGACTTAGGATGCACCACCCTAAATCTGACATAGAAAAGTTATATATACAATGTATAGAAGGTGGCAGAGGTCTTATGCAGCTAGAAAACTATTACAAAATAACCACCATAGGTCTACAAAAATAGCTACTTCAGAAGCAAGGAAAACTAATGCAAATAGCAGAGCCTGAAAGCATGAACAAAGCAAAAAACTGTTTTTAGTCTTTAAGGAAGCTGATAAATATAAAAAAGAAGTCATAGTACCCAACAACAATGAAGGAAAAGAAGAAACAACAAAAGCTGTAAAACAAATGAAATCCAAACTAAAACTGGAACAGCAATGGATCATGATAAAACGATGGTAAGAAAAGCCCCTTTATGCCAAATACTGGACTAAACTAAACACAAAAGAAATAGACTAAGCAAAAACCAACAATGGCTGAGAAGCTCAGGACTCAAAGCAGAGACTGAAAGTTTTTTAATTGCAGCACAAGATCAAAACCTCCCCACCAGAAATTACCAAAAACATATTATGAAAGAAACATAACAAGTAACTGCAGAATATGTGGAGATGGATAAGAAACAATAAACCATATTGTCTCTGGCTGCCCAGTCCTGGCTAAGAAGCAATATATTCCCAGACACGACAGAGTTGGTACCTATATACACAGGAAGCTTTACCAACACTATGGAATAACAACAGAAAAAAGACGGTAGAGGCACACACCAGAAAAGATCACAGAAAATCAGAAAGCAACTATACTGTGGGATATGCCAATACACACAGATAGAGAAATTAAGGCCAATAGGCTGGATATAGTTGTCAGAGATCATGAGGAAAAAAATGCTTTCTGATTGATGTATCAATACCAACAGATGACAATGTTTCTCAAAAAGAAACGAAAAAATTTTAAAATACAAAGACCTGGAAATAGTGGTAACTTGAATGAGGAGTCTTAAAACAGAAACAATTCCTGTCATAATAGGTACATTAGGTATGCTAAAAATATTCAGACAAATATATAATAAAAACACCAGGACTAACAAATATATATAACATACAAAAAATAGCACTACTAGGCACTGCATACATCCTACATAAAACACTTTCAATACAGTAACCATAAGAGCATCACAACAAACCATAGCACATACCCAAGGCACACAGAGCTGCACTCGGTTGTGCAATGAAAGCACGGGATAAAAATAAGTCTACTGAATGATAATAATAATAATAATGTGAATAAGAAACCAGACATAGTATTAATTGAGAAAGAAAGCAAACAATGCTGGATCATAGATATAGTATGTCCAGCTGACAACAAGGTATGCAATAAGGAAGAAATAAAAGTCGATAGATATAACAGTTTAGCTTGGGAGGTTAAGCAGTTGTGGTCGCTGAAAAAGGTGGTAGTGGTACCAATAATTGTTGGAGCCCTGGGAACAGTGAGTAAAAATCTTGAGAAGTACATGGAACAAATAGAGGCTGCAATAAGGGTGGAGCACTTACAGAAAACAGCACTGCTTGGAACTGCTTGAATACTCTGGATAGTGCTCGAAAAATAAGGGGTGTAGTTTTTGTAGGTTTTTTTAACTTACTAAATCTGAGAGAAGGTGAGTAGAGCCATTGAGATTTGTATGCCCTCCTGAGCTGGTGAGTTTGATGCTATTTTCAAGTCAATGAGTGCAGCAAAGACATGAGGAGGGAGGAAATTACAGGGTCGTTCTAGGAAGGAAGGGTTGGGTGTATTGATTAGCTCAGGGCCTGGAGGATTGTAAACAACAAAGGTGATGAATGTGTGTGTGTGTGGGGGGGGACAAATGGGAGAAAAATGGTTGAATGATGGTGGCATGAGTCCAGCCATCTCCAATGAGAAAACTTTATTCAAGCAGCAGTAGAAAGGCAGAAAAAGGAAAGTACACAGAGGCTAGAATATGTCTGCAAGTGACTTTCTGCTAATTAGCCGAGTGATCCCTTCCTGCAATCTAGGATACTTCTTTTTTTGTCTGAGATAGTGGCTATACCAAAGTTAAGTTGAGAAGTCCTGGTTGACACATATCAGTCTTGTTAAAGTGGCTTTCATTATCAGCAGATAAAGGTCTGTCAGGACTTTCAGTTGTCAGGGCTGCGAGCTGACAGAATTGTAAGCATGCTGGGCAAAGTGCTTAGTGGTATTCCATCTGCTGCTACATTCTGAGTTCAAATTCTGTTGAGGTCGACTTTGCCTTTCATCCTTTTGGGGGTCAATTAAATAAGTACCAGTTATGCACTGGGGTCGATATAATCGACTTAATCCATTTGTCTGTTCTTGTTTGTCCTCTCTGTGTTTAGCCCCTTGTGGGTAGTAAAGAAATAGGTATTCCGTCTGCTGCTACATTCTGAGTTCAAATTCCGTTGAGGTTGACTTTGCTTTTCATCCTTTTAGGGTCGATAAATTAAGTACCAGTTACATATGGGAGCCATTCTAATCAACTGGCTCCATCACCCTACAAATTTCACTTCTTGTGCCTTTACTAGAAAGGACTTTCAGTTGTCAGTGTCATTGGATTGGATTTAATAGGCAATGTTCAATCCACTGTAGTCCTCAGTGTATTCTCTCCACCAAGCTTGTTCTGATGTGAAGGCTGTAAATTTAAGCTTGAGATCATAGTGGTTTGATGAGCCTACTCAGCAACACTGGCTCAACATGTCTTAGCAGTGGGATACAGTTTTTATACTTAATAACCAGGAGTAGTTAAATCGATTGCATAGACCCTAGTGTTCAACTGGTCCTTTTTTTTATAAGTCTTAAAAGGATGAAAAGGAAAATTGACCTCAGCAGAATTTGAACTAAAAACATAAAGCCGGGCAAAATACTGCAAAGTATTTCGCCCGAGATGCTAATGATGCTGTCAGCTCACCATTAGTGTTATATAACAATAAAATTTAGATTTCTGTTACTAAAACAAGACCAGCTTATTTTAACCATCTAGGTAGGGTCGCATATACTAAAAATCTTGCGAGTGTTGTTAAAACTAATTATTTTTATTTTTTAATCTTATTTCAGAATGCAATCAAATAAAGAAATATTTACAATATATTGTGCAGTACAAAACAAAATCAAAGATCAAGTTGAGCAGAATATTCGTGATATTCTGAATACATCGCAGACATTGCATAATTTGGGGCTTGATCAACATAACACGGAAATAATTGGTGAAAGAAGCAGTGCGTTGCTAATCATTTTTATCTCATCATCATCATCATATAATTATCAGCACAAGGTGATAGCATTAATAAAATACAAACACAAAGACACACACACACACTCATATATATATTATATTTATATAGGTGCAGGAGTTGCTATATGGTAAGTACCTTGCTTACCAGCCACATGGTTCCAGGTTCAATCCCACTGTGAGGTACCTTGGGCAAGTGTCTTCTACTATTGCTTCAGGCAAACCAAAGCCTTGTGAATGGATTTGGTAGATGGAAACTGAAAGAAGCCCATCATATATGTGTGTGTGTGTGTGTGTGTGTTTGTGTGTCTGTGTTTGTCACCCCAACATCGCTTGACAATCAATGCTGGTGTATTTATGTTCCTGTAACTTAGCGGTTCAGCAATAGAAACCAATAGAATAAGTACTAGGCTTCCAAAGAATAAGTCCTGGGGTTGATTTGTTTGACTAAAGGTAGTGCTCCAGCATGGCTGCAGTCAAATGACTGAAACAAGTAGAATAACAGAAAAGAACATATAATATATATACTGCACTTTTCAATGTTATTCTGAAAGCAATTAAAGTAGAAGAAGACCCCACAACTTTCAAATGGTACCTGGACAAATTCTTCCTGGAAATACTTGATAAACCACCTATGCCTGGATACGTCTCAGCCAACAACCCCTGTATGAGTAGTCCATGGTGCCCCGAAATAATTAATTAAAAGACTTTTCCAGGTGATGCTATTGAGTTAGTTATGGCTGAAATAAATCTCAGCTATCTAAGTCATATATATATATATACTAGCTTAAGTTGACCCACTCTACGCACGGGTAAGAGTGTAGTTGTTACTTTCTGTTTTTTATCACCACATTCTCCCTCTTTGTTTCTCTCTCCTTTCTCTCTCACTTTCCCACTCTCTTACTCTTCCTTTCTCTCGGACTCTCCCTCGCTTTCTCTTACTCTCTATCTTTCTCTATCTATCTCTCTCCCATTTATAAACAACAAAAGATCTTGAGTAAGTTGAGAAAGAAATATTTTGAAAGATCAATCATAAATATCAGGCAGTGACAACGGAAAGGCCTGCTTCAAGGCAGACAGCAAAACATTTAAAAGGTACAGATGAACTTGCGAGCTGAATAAAAAAAAATATTGGAAACCAAAGTTTGAAGGGATAGAATCTGAGGATAGTAGAGTCACCATGGCTGGCATTTCTTAATGACGGACAGCAACATAGTGGCAGTTTAATGGCTGGCGTAAAATTTTGAACTTCATGTAAAAGAAAATTCCTAAACACCAAGTTTTGAAGTGATTCTTTCTCATAACATTAGACTCACCATGGCAAGCATTCAAAACTTCTTCATCATGGACGGCAAACACATTAAAGATTTAAAGGCTGGTGCAAATTTTTTAGCTTGATGTAACAGAAAATTCCTAAACACCCACTCCTGTAAATTTTAATCCCCTTCCAGCCCCATTTAGACCCCTTTTCACATTTTGGTTAATATAACTCGATTTCATTCAGGTCTATTTGGGCCACATTTTATAAGATGAGGAATTTTGTCCTAGAGGTCATGCCTTTCATTTGAGGAAAAAAATAGTTGTCATGCACACTCACCAGCACTTTTAACATAGGTGTGCATATTTTCAGCTCAACTGAGCACATAATGCACACATTATATATATATAACCAATGCTAGCATGGAAAGCGGACGCTAAACGAAGATATATATATATATGTATGTGTGTGTGTGTACGCATTATATATACAAATGTATACAAATTATATATATACATATACATACAGATATATACACATTGTATATATACATTATATATACATATTTATATATAGCACACACACACATATATAAATTAACCCAATAAATATCTGATTCATAATATTTGTTCTCATGATTGTGTGGTGGTGGTGGCGATAATAAAACTCTCCATGAATGCAGACAGATATACAGAGAGAGAGGGAGGCAGTGGGGGAAAAGAGGGACAGCACTGGCGAAGGCGGCAGGGGGAAAAATAGTAGTATCTGTCAAATGTCGTTATTGAGAGAAGGTGATGGGAAGGGAGGAAACAGAGAGAGATGGAGGAAGACATGCAGATAAGAGAATGAGAGGAGACTTGTCAAAGTGTGCGTTTTTTGCCCTAGTAACAACACCTTTTAAGATAGAGATTTCTATGCTAGCCCACTAACATCCTCACCTCATTTTACATGTCCCTGTAAATTTTGAAGTCAATCCGATGGGATCTAGTGGCCTTTATCCCGTTCCAATGCCGAAACCAGACAAACAAGCTTTTACCATTTCAGATTTATAGATATTGATGTGTGTGTGTGTGTGTACGCATTATATATACAAATGTATACACAGGTGCAGGAGTGGCAGTGTGGTAAGTAGCTTGCTTACCAACTACATGGTTCTGGGTTCATTCCCACTGCATGGGCAACTGTCTTCTACTATAGCCTCAGGCCGACCAAAGCCTTGTGAGTGGATTTGACAGACGGAAACTGGAAGAAGCCCGTCGTATATATGTATGTATATGTATGTGTGTATATGTTTGTGTGTCTCTGTTTGTCCCCCCACCATTGCTTGACAACCGATGGTGGTGTGTTTACATCCCTGTAACATAGCGGTTCAGCAAAAGAGACTGATAGAATAAGTACTGGGCTTACAAAGAATAAGTCCTGGGGTCGATTTGCTTGACTAAAAAGCGGTGCTCCAGCATGGCCGCAGTCAAATGACTGAAACAAGTAAAAGACTAAAGAGTAAAGATATATATATATGTACATATATATATATATATATAAATACAGATATATACACTTTGTATATATACATTATATATACATATTTATATATAGAACACACACACACATATACAAATTAACCCAATAAATATCTGATTCATAATATTTGTTCTCGTGGTTGTGTGGTGGTGGTGGCGATAATAATTCTCTCTATGAATGCAGGCAGACGTAGAGAGAGAGAGAGATAGGATGTGAAAGAAAGAGTGAAAGGAGGGGAGGAAAGAGAGAGAGGAGGAAGACAGGCGTGATAAGAGAATGAGAGGAGACTTGTCAAAGTGTGCGTTTTTTGCCCTAGTAACGACACCTTTTGAGATAGGGATTTCTAATCTAGCCCACTGACATCCTCACTTCATTTTACATGTCACTGTAAATTATGAAGTCAATCCGACGGGATATAGTGGTCTTTAACCCGTTCCAATGCCAAAACCAGACAAACAAACTTTTCGCATTTCAGATTTATAGATATTGATGTGTGTGTGGTAAGTAGCTTGCTTCCCAACCACATGGTTCTGGGTTCAGTCCCACTGTATGATACCTTGGGCTAGTGTCTTCTTCTACAGCTTGGGCCAAATAAAGCTTTGTGAGTGGATTTCGTAAATGGAAACAGAAAGAAGCCCATCGTATATATGTGTGTGAATGTGTGTGTGTATGTGTGCTTGTGTGTGTGTGTGTGTGTTTGTCCCCTCACCATCACTTGACAACTGATGTTGGTGTGTTTACATCCCCATAACTTAGCGGTTCAGCAAAGAGACCGATGAAATAAGCACCAGGCTTACATAGAATAAGTCCTGGGGTCAATTTGTTTGACTAAAAGGTGGTGCTCCAGCATGGCTGCAGTCAAATGACTGAAACAAATAAAAGAAAAAAAGAATATATATATATATCTTTTATCTTTTAATTGTTTCAGCCATTAGACTGTGGCCATGCTGGGGCATTGCCTTGAAGAATTTATAGTTGAATGTATCAACCCCAGTGCTTTTTACTTTTTTCTTTTTAAGCCTGGTACCTACTCTATCAGTCTGTTTTGCCAAACCACAATGTTACAGGAACATAAACACACCAACACCAGTTGACAACCGGTGACAGTGGGAACAAACACACACACACACACACACACACATATATATATACAGATATATACGATGGGCTTCTTTCCGTTTCCATCTAGCAAATCCACTCACAAAGCTTTATTCGGCCCAAGGCTATAGAAGAAGACACTTGCTCAAGGTATCATACAGTGGGACTGAACCCAGAACTATGTGGTTGGGAATCAAGCTTCTTACCATACAGTCACGCCTATGCCTATATGCCACACCTGCATCTATATGCCACGCCTGAGCATGTATATAAATACATATATATATATATATATATATATACTCTTTTACTCTTTTACTTGTTTCAGTCATTTGACTGCGGCCATGATGGAGCACCATATGTATATATATTCTTTTACCTGTTTCAGTCATTTCACTGCGACCATGCTGGAGCACCGCCTTTAGTCAAGCAAATCAACCCCAGGGCTTATTCTTTGTAAACCTAGTACTTATTATATCGGTCTCTTTTGCTGAACCACAAAGTTACAGGGATGTAAACACACTAGCATCAGTTGTCAAGAAATGTTGGGGGGGGCAAACACAAACACACAAACATATACACACATATATGTATCATCATCATCATCATCATCATCATTGTTTACCGTCCGCTTTCCATGCTGGCATGGGTTGGATGGTTTCACTGAGGACTGGTGAACCAGAGGCTGCACCAGGCTTAATCTGATCTGGCAAAGTTTCTACAGCTGGATGACCTTCCCAACATCATCAACTCTGAGAGTGTAGTGGGTGCTTTTACATGCCACCGGCACAAGGGCCAGTAAGAGAGTTCTGGCAACAACCATGCTCAAAAGGTATTTTATGTGCTACCTGCATGAGAGCCAGTCCGGCAGCACTGGCAATGACCATACATGAATGTGCTGGTAAAGCGATGCTGGCAACGATCACACTCAGATGTGCTTTTAATGTTCCACTGGCATATATATATATATATATATATATACACACACATATATATATATATATACATACATATAAACGATGAGCTTCTTTCAGTTTCTATCTACTAAATCCACTCACAGAGCTTTGGTCAGCCCGAGGCTATAGTAGAAGACACTTGCCCCAGGTGCCACACAGTGGGACTGAACCCAGATCCATGTGGTTGGTAAGCACGCTACTTACCACACAGCCACTCCTGCACCTATATATGTGATATATATATATATATATATATATATATATATATATATATCACGAAGAGGGTCATAGCCCAACTAATTAGGGAGAGAGTCAGTTTAGATTAGATGCAGTTTGGGTTCATGCCAGGAAAAAGCACCACTGATGCTATATTTCTAGTAAGACAGCTGCAGGAGAAATACCTAGCCAAAGATAAACCTCTGTACCTGGCTTCCGTTGACATGGATAAAGCCTTTGACAGGGTCCCCAATCCCTTATCTGGTGGTCAGTGAGGAAACTAGGGATAGATAAATGGTTAGTGAGAGCTGTGCAAGCCAAATAGAGGGACGCTGTCAGTAAGGTGAGGGTTGGCAACGAGTACAGTGAAGAATTCCGAGTAGAAGTAGGGGTCCATCAAGGTTCAGTCCTCATCCCCCTCCGATTTATCATAGTCCTCTAGGCAATAACAGAGGAATTCAAGACAGGATACCCCTGAGAGCTCCTTTATGCTGATGACCTTGCTCTAATTGCAGAGTTACTATCAGAACTAGAAGAAAAGTTTCAGGTGTGAAAGCAAGGATTAGAATCGACGGGTCTTAGAGTCAATCTAGCTAAAACCAAATTCCTTAATATGTTGGAAGGCAGACAAACTACAAATCCCTTCAGGTAGATGGCCCTGCTCAATCTTTAGAAAAGACGTAGGTAGAAACTCTATAAGATGTACCCAGTGTAAGCTATGAACACATAAGAGGTGCAGCAATATCAAATGAATGCTAACTGAGAAGATAGATTTTGTATGTGGCAGATGCTCAGGAGCAATAAACACTGAAAATGTGAAGAGACCAACTTCTGCCACATTCCAGGGAGAAAAACTAGAAGTAGCTGATAGCTTCCGTTACCTAGGTGACCAAATCAGTAGCAGGAGAGTGCACTGAAAGTGTAGTTGCTAGAATAAGAATAGCCTGGGCAAAGTTCAGAGAGCTCTTACCCCTGCTGGTGACAAAGGGCCTCTCGCTCAGACTGTATGATGCATGTGTACGAACAGCCATGCTACATGGCAGTGAAGCATGGGCTGTGACTACTAAGGACATGTGTAAGCTCGCAAGGAATGAAGCCAGTATGCTCCGATGGATGTGTAATGTTATTGTGCATACTCAACAGAATGTAAGTACCTTGAGAGAAAAGTTGGGCCTAAGAAGCATCAGAATTGATGTGCAAGAGAGATGACTGTGCTGGTATGGTCATGTAGTGAGAATGGATGAAGATAGCTGTGTGAAAAGTGCCACACCCTAGCAGTTGAGGGAACTTGTGGAAGAAGTAGACCCAGGAAGACCTGGGATGAGGTGGTGAAGCATGACCTTCGAACATTAGGCCTCACTGAGGCAATGACTAGTGACCAAGACCTTTGGAAATATGCTGTGCATGAGAAGACCCAGCAAGCCAAGTGAGACCATAATCCATGGCCTTCGCCAGGGGTGTAACCAGCCCACTTATGCATATCTTTCCTTCATTGAGCACCTAACTCTGCTCAATTTCGGTGACTGGCACTCATGCCAGTGGAGCACTAAGAGCACCATCTGAGTGTGATCATTGCCAGAGCTGCTGACTGGCTTCCATGCCAGTGGCACGTAAAAATGCCAGTGGCACATAAAAAAATATTCGGGCAAGGTCATTGTCAGTGCTGCTGGACTGGCTCCTGTGCAGGTGGTATGTAAAAAATACCATTTGAGCATGGCCATTGCCAGTACCACCTCACTGGCCCTCATGCTGGCACATAAAAGCACCCATAAAAGCGGACGTTAAACAATGATGATGATGATATATATATGTATATATATACCTTGTATTTCTTATTCATTTATGTCATTAGACTGTGGCCATGCTGGAGCATCATCTTGAAAATCTTTAGTTAAATGAATCATCCTCAGAACTTATTTTTTCTTAAGCCTGATACTGATTCTACCAGTCTCCTTTGCTAGACTACAAGAAATGATAAATAAAGTCTAGAAGGTATCAGATGTACATGACCTCTAACTCAACTGTAAGAAAATAAAAATCATGAAAGTAGGAAAAGAAAAAGTAAATGTTAACATTTTACCGGGCAGAGAGAGGCACAAACAGGTTGAAAATTGGCGGTGCTGTACAGAATGGCATTGTTGTCGAAAAACTTAATAGTAGTAGTAGTAGTAGTAGATATTTAGGGCTAGAATTGGAGTCTAAAAACAGTTTGCCAACTAAAATGTGAGTGTTGATGAAGTGTGGGCTTGATGAAACTTTACATTGAAGTCGTCTCGATGCCACTCCATTTATGGAGCTGTTCACTTATAAAGTTCCGTTAGGCTGAAAAAAGCTTTCAGAAACACTTTTGCTGCAGGTAAAATTATTTCATTTCTGTTTCTGTTGAAAAGATTATTTTATTTTGAGAATACAGGAAGAGATGACCAGGGCCGTCACTAAGCCCTTGCAACCCCTACAGTCACAGGGGGCCTCTGTGGTTGAGATCAAAGTGCATAGATGAGTCATCATCTATTTACTTTGGTTAAGATGTTGAACAAGAATTAAACTATGTTAACTGAAATTTTCAACAAATAAAATGGTAATACATTGTACCTGCAAAAGTTCTATATTGAACCACAAACGTGTACCAGACTTTGTGGATTGTCTATGATATCTATTGAACACAAACTTAGCTCTCGGCTTGATTATTCTGAACTGATTGATGATTTCAGGAAGTGAAAAGTGTGCTGTGTTTGTCTTTGAAAGTTGCCTGGATTATAAAAGTGCTCTTTTATTCATATCTGCGAGTTTTACTTGTTGAAATTTGTAATAGACCTAAATAAATTTAACTTGTACTTTTAAGGATGTTCTTTGGGATAACGTGAAATATCGAACTTCAAATAGAATAAAGTAAAATATAGCTGTGAATAAAAGTTGCGTAGATTATAAATTTTGATTGAAGGAATGGGACCTCGGAACAAAAAGTCATGTGATGGAACTAGATATGACTTATGTAAGAGAACTGTATTGTCAAGGTAGAATATGAGCTATGAATAACATGACTAGAGAGAATCAAACTGTGTGATGTGCTTTTTTTAATGGATTCTCTAAGACATGTTTTGTTTCTTTTACAGCAATTTGTAATGAAGACACAATATTTACTGACAATATATCTTTCAACTGGCCAATGACAAAAGTAGGAACTTCTGTGACAATTCCATGTCATGCGAATATAGCAACAAGATACTGGTTCGTTTGTATTGTTTTATTCTTTCTCTAATTTCAAAGTTTTCATTGTGTCATCATTTTCACAAGAGATTTAGATGACAGAATTAATATCCATCAGTTCAAATCATTGAACACAACTATTTTACATTTACTTGGTATATGGCATAATTTTGCTTTGGTCTAACTACCAATGCTTGGTTTGTTGTCAATGTCAGACAAAGCTTTAAAAGATTTGGAAAGATTCATGTGATTCCAGGATTCTCAAGTTACAAAATAAATGTAAGAAAGAAAACATATCTAGATACAGCCAATAGAATTTATGAAGTAATTCTATTGATTTCAAGGTAATTTTATTTAATAGAAATATTGCATTTCTAAACCTCTCATAGAGATTTATACAGTAGCAGCACTGTAGCAACACTAAATATGTTGCCAACTTTATGTGGTAGTCCCATGAAAGGGAGGAATGCTACTGTTATTTAGCCCTTGGAAACGGTGTTTCCTAGGGCTAAATAGCAGTAATATTCTTCCCTTTCATGGGACTGCCACATTAAATTGGCAACATAACACCACTTTATATAATTTTATGATAAAGAATAGAATATGATGGGAAGCAAAGAAAGCAGGTTGTCCTGGGACTTAACTCTTCATAGATGATGTTACAAGGTGACTTTTTCTGATTTCTTCCACACCATTCCACATACTAATCCTCTAAATTGTTCCTCTCAGAGGCGGAGATTTATAAGTTTTAAGATAAAGTCAGCAGGTGCAATTAATCAAACCAGTCTAATTATGAAAAACTGGATGTATAGCTGCTGTTGTGACAGATGATGACAACGATGATGATAATGAAGATGATGAAAAGAAGAGGAAAGAAAAAGAAAGAGAAAAAGAAGGGAGGGGATGGAATGAGGAGAGGATGAGGAAAAGGAAGGCATTCATCTACTGAACAAGATTATATACATGCTCATTTAACACTAAATGTCATCAACAGACATTCCCATAACATTACCACAACCTAATATATATATATATTAGGTTGTGGTAATGTTATGGGAATGATATATATATATATATATATATATATATATATATATATATATATATATTATCTCCACCAAATCAGCCCCAGTGCATTTCTTTAAGCCTACTTATTCTACCGGTCTCTTCTGTCAAACCACTATGTTACATGGATGTAAACAAACCAACACCAGTTGTCAAGCAGTATTGTGGACAAACATACTCACACACACACACACACACACACACACCACACACACACACATGTGTTTCCGTCAACCAAATCTACTCACAAGGCTTTGGTTGGTCCAAAGATTTGGGAGAAAGCACTTGCCCAAGGTGACACGCAGCAGGACAGAACCCTGAACCATGTAGTTGGGAAGCAAACATCTTACCTCACATCCATGCCTAACACTGCTTAAACATTGCATTCATGGTACTTTTACTCAGAGGAAGATTTCAGCATGAACTGTAATCTAATGAAATCCTAATTAATCATTTGTGTGTATGTGTATCTAAGTGTGTACACGAGTGTGTATTGGTGTGTGTGCTTGTGTGTGTGTGTGCGTGTGTGTGTGTGTGTGTGCATGCATGTGTGTATGTGTGTGTGTGCATGTGCATGCATGTGTGTATGTGTGTGTGTGTGTGCATGCATGTGTGCTTGTGTATGTGTGTGTGTGTGTGCATTGTGTCACTTAAAGTTGTGCTTGGAAACTGAATAAGGTGCAAGTTACTTGTACTTGTCGGTAACATTTTGTTTTATTTTTCCTCATCTTCTTATAGTAATTACCTAACTTTCTAGGCCCTTCTCACAGCTATCACACATTCAAAAATCATACTCGTATTTAAAAAGAATTTCATTCAATAAATAATGTTTATACATTAATAGTGAATTAAAACTTAAAAGAGAAAGTGAGAGACTTTGTAAATGAAAATGGAATACTCCACAGTGGATGCAATAAATATTTAAATTTGTGATGAATTGGACACAGTGAATACTTAAATTTGTGAGAAATTGAAGTTAAAATTCAATAAACTTGAAATTGAAATTATAGGAAATTTCTTAGGACATGAATTTATAAAAATATTTTCAGACGGTCAACCCTTTAATAATAGCTTTCTTTTAGTACTTTTAATAATTGTTATATACCTAATTAATAAACAGCCTTCTCCATTATCATATAGATAATGTCTGTAACATAATAATTATTTATATAATACCTATAACATAATGATAATTATTTATATAATGTCTATATTGAAACCACTAATTAGTTATGTAATATTTATGTCAAATGTTTCTGCCTGTAAACTTTATTTCTTCCTGGTTCTGTGGATTGTATTTTCTTTTTTTTTTAGTTGTTGTTTTCAAGCAGGGAACTCCTCTATTCCATCATACATGTTTTACTGTCCTATTCATTGACCCAACTTTACTTCACTACTTAGAGCACTTATTTTTTGGCTAGGCAAATACAGATCCGTTAAATGATAAATCTAATCTGTTGTTAGGAATGTAACAGAAGGCTAGAGATGGAATATGAACATTTGACCCCATTCCTCAACTTTAATTAGCAGGCTATTGCCCTAATTACTTATACCACTTAAACCTAACTTGTATCAGATAATCATAAAAAATAACAAAGCATAAAGTAGTAAATGGATGTAGACAGTAATTTTTTGTTAAATCTTGATAGGGAATGTTTTTGATAGGCTTTTGTGGACAGTGAATTGGTGCAAACAACAGGTTGATGGACAAACTATTTACATGTTCTGTATTTATGTTTGTCCTGCTAGAGTATGAGTTCACATCCAAGCATGACCAATATTTTCCTTACGTTCCTGTGAGATTGATAAAATAACCACAAATAAACATGACTGACAATATTTTACTTTTATTTTTCAGTTCTTACAGCACAGCTTTACATCTAGGAATTCCAACAAGCCACTCGAACACAACACAAAAGTGTAAACCATTTACTGGTGTCTGGCAAAAACCAAAAATGTCTCTGTGTAACAATACAGAATGGATCACTCAGAAACTCAAAGACATCGACAGACAAGACATTAATGAAGGTAAGTGAACAACTGTGTTTCGAAATCATCATCATCAGCATCCCTTAAATGATGCTGCCAGTTGTTGGGTTGCATCTCTAGTTACTTTTATAGTCAACTGTTGTCACTGTTCTCTGTTCTCTGTCATACATAGCAGGTTTGCTGTGTTGCGACCTGTCCACTCCTTGAGATTGGCAAACTAGGATTTTTTCTGTCTGTCTGTTTCTCTTTCACCCACCCTCAACTGTTTCCTGAAGAATGGTTTTTGACAGGGAGTTGTGGCAGGATACATGACCATACCAGGAAAGCTTTTGTCTTTTTACCTGTGCAAGAGGAAGAGGAGCAAGGGGAATAACCATGTAGTATAATATTGGGTTGGTACATAATTATTGCGGCTTTTTCTCTACAAATTTTATTCAACATAAACAATAACAATATTTTACAAAAACAGTAATTGAAGTGGATGGTGAACATGCTCCAGAATAATCATTTAAGGATGTTTTTTGTTACATGTTGTTATTGTGTTTGTTCAACTAAACTTTTTGAAGAAAAAAAAAGCCACAATAATTATGCATCAACCCAATATTAGTAAAAGTAGTTCGGTCCCAGATCAGCTTCAACTCAGCATAAGCATATTAATCAAGACCATTCCATTTTCTCTCTAATGCAGAGGAGTGTGATTTGGGTGGAAGTGTGGTTGCTATTTCTAGTAGAACAGGTGACTAATTAGAGGCTCTTTCAATGATTCACAGTATATTAGTTGATATGTGTGAGTTGTTTTAATGTAAGGTGGATATGGTGCTATGTGGAGGTTGACTGCCAAGCAGGGGGGAAAAGCTCCAGACCAGTAAGCCATGTAGGTTTTGGGTGTGTTTGAAGGAAGGGATTGGGGAAGAAAGAGGAAGTGGTGGGGTCGGATTAAAGTGCACAGAAAGTGCATAAAATAGTGTGATGAAGAGGAAGAGTAGAGGGGATAGGTGAGGGGAGGCGGGTAAGTGTAGGACAGTCAGAGAGGTTTGATGCAGGGTCAATAACTCAAGCATAAGTGAGGGAAGCATGGATTATAGTGGAGGGTGCATCCATGGTAGTTGAAGTAGCAGGCCATGAATTGGGACTGTCTGGAAGTCATTGCCATCATTAGAGTGCCAATGGAGAGAGAGAGAGGAACTGAAAGTAGGAGGTGGACAATTTGGTGTGGGTGAGGTGGGAGGAAGTGAATTTGAGGTAGGAGCGTGAGTCCATATCCTTCTTGTAGATGGAAGTGGTAAGGGGGGGTAGTTAATGGAAACTGAAATATCGAGGAAGTTAACAGAGGTGTCGGAGATAGAGCAGGAGAATTCAAGGGTGGGGTGGAAGGACTGGATGAAAGAGAGGGAGGAGCTTAATTTTTTGCACGTGAGTGAGGTGGTGCTGATGCAATCATTGATATACCGACCATAAAGCTCAGGAGTGGGACCAGTGAACTATGAGAATATTTGGGCTTCAACATAGCCGACAATCAGGTTTATGTAGTTTTGGCCCACACAGGTTCCTATAACCACTCCTGAGACCAGTTAATAGAACTCTCTAGCAAATTAAAAGCAATTTAGTTGAGAACAAGTTCAGCCCACCAGATGAGGATATAAGTGGTTGGGTAGGAATGGGGATGGAGGTCTAGAAAAATGTTTGACAGTGAGGAGGCCTTATTTATGACGGCCTTGATATTGATGGTAAACAAGAGTCAGGAAGTTTCAGGAGTAAAAGAGAAAGAATTAAAGAGCATGGTTGGTGTTGTGAATGTGGGAGAGAAGAGAAGTGATGAGGGGCGTGAGGATGAGGTTGATGTTAGATATTGGGAGATTAATTCTGTAGGGCTGAGACAATGGCACAGCCGTATGGGGAGGAAGTAAATGGTAGGGGTGCATGCGATCTGGACAATGATGTTGGAGATTACGTGGAATAGAAGGGAAGTGGAAATGAGTTTGCGAATAGTAAAGGATGCAAATTATTGGTAGTGAGGCATGAGCTCTGTAGAGATCTTCATGCAACAAAACCACAGCTCCTCCCTTGTTAACCGTTTTGATGATGAGATCCCCCATTGCGTCAGAGGGAATGGGGTGGGGAATGAGAGTTTGGCTTTGGAAGTTGCACTGTTTTAGGGTCTGGTAACAAGTGTTTGTGAACTGATCACCTACATGGAACTAGCCAAGTGTTTGACATCCAGCGGGATGGTCAGCGACCCAGGTCAGAGAAGCAGTCTTGTCCGTTAGATGCAGGTGGAGAATTATGAAAGTATACAAAGTGTTGGACACCAGCATGAGTGTGAAACTTGTTACTGGACAATGTGACACGCATGAAATGGAGATCCATAATAAAGAGAAAATGCTCAGCTTCAGAGAGAGGAAGATCAGGTGGGATAGTTACCCT
Source organism: Octopus sinensis (assembly GCF_006345805.1). Lineage (NCBI taxonomy): Eukaryota > Metazoa > Mollusca > Cephalopoda > Octopoda > Octopodidae > Octopus > Octopus sinensis. The sequence continues at coordinate 61,400,243 of NC_042998.1, read as the reverse complement.
GGTCTTGTTCCCTATATCTATTACTGAAGGTGGTACTGAAATGACTGCTGACTTCTCATTTCAAACAGGTAGTTCACTACTGTGCCTTTGCTCCAGTAGTTATTTCATAAATCAACATAGATTTTCTAGAAGGGCAACTTGCATCCTGGTTCCCTCCTTCCGTCATTTCTAGTGCCATGTAGCTCTTCTCATTGTTATGAGTTTCTTGTGGAGAATGCTCAACAGGTCCATAAAAAGTTCTCACACCTCTACCTTCATCTACCTTAAACTCTTAAGCTTCTGTACAAATTGATGGATTTTACTGGCTGTGTTACTCAAGATTTAGGTAAGATTCACTAATTTCTTCTCCACCAGACTGAACATCTCAGCTGCTAGAGCAATGATGGTGGTGGTGGCGGTGGTGGTCATCTGAATCAATGATACACATTAGCCTTAACCATCACTTCCAAAATGGTGTCAGTGTCCTCATAAAAATGGAGTCCTATTTTGTTAGCTTGTGGTCACTTTGTCTGGTGATGTTCTGTCTCTTTGTGAGAATCTGGGGCTTGCAAAAACTGAAAGTAGTACATCCTATTGCCCTTTTGGTTTCTCAAACTGAGTGATATGGTCCTCATGAAAACTGATCAATATTCATTCTTAGACCTATTTTCATCTAGGTTCACCTTGTCAATGCATCAATACTTTCTCTAAAATTAATGACTGTTTGTGATGGTTGGTGTATCATTATCCATCACTCATAAATGACATTAAATACAAACAGCCACCACTAAATGTATACCTTACTCAGCTACAAGGAGTTCCATGATGAGTGTTATATTTCAGTGTTCATTCAACTCACCCAATGCTATCACCATCATCATTATCGTTTAACATCCATCTTCCATGCTAGCATGGGTGGGATGGTACAACAAGAGCCGGCCAGGCTGAAGCCTGCACCAGATTTCTGTGACTGTTTTGGTGCAGGCTTCAGCCTGGCTGGCTCTTGTGGTACTGTCCCACCCATAACAATGAGTTCACAACTGAGGAACTGAACATATCTCTATGTTATATGAAGTGAAGTTGTTAATTAACTTCCAGTGATTCCTTAATTGTTTTGTGGCATTTAATTTACATCTGATATTTCATCTCAAAGTAACTGCAAATTTCATTAAATTTCCTGTTGAATTTTCCATTGCAGGAAATATCGAAAAGTTCTCAAGACAGCTCAGGAATATTTCAGAGAAATCATTGTATTTCAAAGAAGAAGATTTTAATTTGGCTGTGGACATTCATGAGAAAATGGTGCCATTGATATCGAGGGTGTCCACAAATATAACTCTGAACAATATACTGCTTAGTATTAACAATATGGAAGACACACCAGAGAGGATTTTGAATGGGGCAGAACAAGCTGGTAGAAGTGTCACCAGGTAATACTCAAATCCCTTGTTGTTGTTTTTGTTGTTGTTGTTGTTGTAGTAGTAGTAGTAGTAATAGTAGTAGTAGTAGTAGTAGTAGTAGTAGTAGTAGTGGCAACAGCAGCAACAGTGAACAGCATTAGGAGGAGGAGGAGAAGGAAGAAGAAGAAGAAGAAGAAGAAGAAGAAGAAGAAGAAGAAGAAGAAGAAGAAGAAGAAGAAGAAGAAGAAGAAGAAGCAGCAGCAGCAGCAGTCATAACAACAGCAGCATAAACAATGAAATTAGTTGCATTAACACTGACAATAGCAAAAGCAAAAGTAGAGGAAACAACAGCAACATATCAACATTTGTTAATTGAAATTAGTGTAATTACACCTGTATTGAATTACGAATTTGAAAAATACACTGTTTACTGAAAGTTATTTTCTTGATTTTCTTATAGAATGCTGGACATTATAGAAACAATCCCAGACCAGATTTCACTGGAAGAACAGCAAGTCACAGTTTTATATTCTAATCTTGGTATTGGTGTTATCAAAGTGGAAAACGACACTTTCAATGGTTCTTCTTTTGGTGTTTTACCTGGAAATCCTGAAACTAAAGCCAAGACATTGGTACAATACTTTTTTCTGATTACTTTCTAACTAACTGTTTATTCTAATCATTCAAGTTGATAAAATATGAGGGTGAACTGAAAAGTTCATACATTCACTATGAAGGAATTCATGATAGAGCTGTGAAATCTTGCTTGCATTAATTTCAGGCTTTCTTATTAATAACTACATTGTTTCTTTCCAGGTAAACTGACATCTGACTGTTGAAAGAAAACTTCAAAAGTAACTAGTAGCAACAACAGATATGACATTATCATCACTGCAATACTCCTTCTCAGTCAACTGATTTTTTTATGTTGGGAAACATGATAGTCTGATGGGGCCAAATCAGGAAAATAGGGAGGGTGATCAACCAGTTCAAAGCCACCGTCATTAAACAACAGCCATTAAAACCAAGGACTTGCATACTGGAGCATTGTACTGATGAAACAATACCCCTTTCATCAGTTTTCCTGGACATTTGGTTTTCATAGCCTTTTGTAACTCCAATACACATTCATCAGTTTTCCTGGACATTTGGTTTTCATAGCCTTTTGTAACTCCCTCAGAAAGTTGGCATAACACTCTCCATTGATGGTCCTTTTGAAGATAGTCAATAACCACAATGTCTTTTGCATCCCAAAAAAACTGAGGCCATTATCTTCCCTGCAGATGAAACGACCTTGGCCTTGTTTGGAGCAGATGAGGAAGGGTGTTTCCACTGTATAGACTGTTTCTTTGTCTCTGACTCAAAGTGGTGAACTCAACACTCATCCTGGCTTAGGAAATGTTCAACGAAACTAGCTCAATCTGCCTTGTGCATGTGGTGGATAAGCATGATCAATGTTTTCCTCGGTGGTGGTAGTTACAAATGTTCAGAATTTAGGTCGTCTTCAAGACTCTCCCTGTCCATCCTGAATTCAGCTGCCCACTTTTGCATGGTGTCATCCCCTATATGTAGCAATTATGTCGATATGAATGTCCTTGGGGCACTCCTTAACTAAAGACTTTTCTACAGGTACATGATGTCACAACGATGACAAATTTTGTCCATTCCATCCTGAATTCAGCTGCCCACTTTTGCATGGTGTCATCCCCTATATGTAGCAATTATGTCGATATGAATGTCCTTGGGCACTAAAGACTTTTTCTACAGGTACATGATGTCACAACGATGACAAATTTTGTCCATTTTCAAGAGAAGTCACAACTAGTTACTTTCAAAGTCTTCTTTGAACAGTCAGATGTCAGTTTACCTAAAAAACAAAAAAAAAAACAATGCCATTATTAAGAAGGGTTGAAATTAATGCATGCAAGGTTTCACAGATCTCGCCTCATTCCTTTATAGTCAGCCTATAAACCTTTTAGCCAGCCTCAGACATTAGAACAAAATATATCTTTATTGTCATATAGAGCTGTTATGATACATTATTTCACACAGCTTACAATTTAAATGCAAAATTATATATATATATGTATGTATATATATATATATATTATATATGTATGTATATATATATATATATATATATATATATATATATAATGTATATATATATATATATATATGTATATAATATATATATATATATACCTAGATATATATATATATATATATATATATATGAATGGATTATACTCTTTCATTACAACTATTTCATAAGGAGACTTTATTGTATGGTAACATCGTACTTGTAGGTATGTATGTAGTGCAACTTGTATAAGATACTGCAAAACACAAAAGAGACCCTACTAAACCTTCAGGTTCTACCATGTTGCATAAGTGCAAATATCGATGAGCCACTAAACAGTGTAGCCCAATAGCATGGGCTAATCAAATAAAGAAAACCAACAGTCCAAAACTGGAAAGAAGCTGGAATGTAACATGCTAACTGGAAAGGTAGGTAGGTTGATTAGGCTGTCAGAGAATACAGACATCACAGAAAAGGAGTGACCAGATGTATAAGAATTACACTGGTCAACAGCCAATTTTCATCAGGGATATTACATGGTGTTTTATATGTAGTTTTGTCTGCAGATTTCAAAAATATAATCGGTTTCCTTCTATCAGGCACAGTTTTTCTGATGAGATAAGAGAGGTGTATAACTTCCATCAGCAATATCACTACACATAAACCTCTTATATAGGTAAATTCTATGTTAAGGCATTGCAAGAACAGTCCTGATATATTTTGTCATATCTGTGGTTCATTTACCACCAAAGCTCAGCAACATGCCATCACAAGTGAAATCAAGAAGATCCACCAGTTATATTTTGGCTGCTCTCTTGGGGAACAAGATAAGAGTTGGGCCCCGCACATCATCTGTTCAGTTTGTTCAAATGGACGAAGGGATTGGCTAAATAAGAGGAAGAGAGCAATGGCGTTTGCAATACCTATGATATGGAGAGAGCCAAAGGATCATTTCTTGGACTGTTATTTCTGCAACGTTAATGTATGTGGGTTTACTGTAAAGACCAAGCATAAGATTGTGTATCCCAACTTGGAATCAACAAGAAGACCAGTACCACACAACGATGATGATCTTCTTATTCCAATACCACCAGAAAATGGCCTTCAGATGTCTGATGAAGATGTGTTTCCTGAAGAAAATACTACTGCTGTGGAAGAGACCAAAGTGGATGCAGATTTCACAATTGAAAATGAAGACATACCACAGAAATTTTCTCAAGGAGAGTTAAATGATTTAGTTAGAGACTTGTCATTGTTGAAGGATAAAGCTGAACTCACCTACAAGAAAAGTGTCTGCTTAAGAAAGATGTTTGTATTACTCATTTCAGGAAGAGAAATAGGGACCTGACTTCATGCTTCTCTGTTGATGGACTACTTTGTTTCAGTAATAACACTGATGAGTTATTTTGCTGTTTGTTCCAAGAGCATGTTCCAGCTGAATGGTGCTTATTCATTGATTCATCTAAGAGAAGCCTCAAGGCAGTACTACTACACAACAGCAATAAGAAACCATCCATTCCCATAGGACATTCAGTACACATGAAGGAGTGTTATGAAAACATGAAAGTACTCCTCAATGCCATAAAGTATACAAACTACAGCTGGAAAATATGTGGAGACTTGAAGGTGATTAGAATGTTGATGGGAATGCCATCTGGGTTCACCAAATATTGTAGCTTTTTATGCCTATGGGACAGGCGTGCAACTAACAAGCACTATGTGCAATCAGAGTGGCCTTTGCGAAAATCATATGAGCCAGGAGTTTCTAACGTCCAGAGTAAGCCACTTTTAAACCCAGAAAATGTTCTTTTTTTCCTTCATCACATAAAGCTTGGCCTCATGAAACAATTCGTGAAGACACTTGCCAGGAAAAGCTCAAAAGGTTTTGAATATGTGAAGGCCAAATTTCCAAAAATCACCGAGGCAAAACTGAAGGAGGGCGTATTCCTAGGTCTCCTCAGATAAAAGAATTTCTGAAGGACAACCACTTTCTTACAGTACTGGATGAGATTGAGCTAAAAGCCTGGGAATCCTTCAAATGGCTCTGTGAAAATTTCCTAGGCAACAAGAGATCTCTAGAGTTTAGAAATGGAGTGAAATGTCTTCTAGACTCCTACGCTGGGCTGTTGGATGTCACTAAAAGTCCATTTTCTTGATTCACATCTAGACTTTTTTTGCAGAGAACCTTGGAGCAGTGTCTGGTGAGCAAGGGGAATGCTTTCATCAAGATATTGCATCGATGAACAACGATATCAAGGATTTCGGAATGCAAGAATGTTAGCTGACTACTGTTGGGTGTTACACAGGGATGAACCTGAGACAAAACACCATAGAAAGTCCAAATCCCAAAGATTTTAAGTTGTTATGCATTTAAGTGTATTCTAACTTATTTGTACACAATAATTTTGATTTTGTACAATAAAAAGCCATGAAATTATCATATCTTGTATTCAATATACTTAATATAGACATGCTTTACGTATTCTATAAGTTAAAACAGAAGGTATCATTAACATGAAAATGTGACCTGATAGAGGAAATCGAACTTCAGATTCGTAATCAGCATCAAAATTTAACCCAGAAAAGTCAATCAGCAACTCTGATGAATAAAAGAAGTTTCATTTTGTTGACCAGTGTTATTGGACCAAATATTATTGATTAGAATTTAAAAATTCAAAGGCAAAGAATAGAGAAAGATAAGTAGCAATTCTTGTTTCAAAGTTTCAATGATTGTGGTGAAATCCTGTAGAATAAGTGTATATTAACTACTTTCAGTGGCATCGAATCAGTTTTACTTCATTTTCTTAAGCATTCTGTAGACAGCATTTTCAAAGGTACCATTTATTCAGTTTCATTGGCTTACTTAATTAGCTTAGTTTAAGGGATTTAGGGTTAAAATATAGGCTGCACTATTTATTTTAAATAAACATTTAAATAACTAAAATATTTATGGTTGTGACCAGCATAATAGAATAGCATTACCAAAGATAATATACAAGTGTTTTAAGGAGATATTGCTAATTATTATAGAGAGGAAGTTACTCAGCGGAGATTACAAAAATACCATAGAAATTTAGCTGAGAGAAGAAAGAAAAGAGAAGGTAAGAATGAAGGGAAAGGATAAATGGCACAAAGAACAATGACAAAGGATTGGGATGATTAGCAATGTGTTATGCTCAAGGCAGGGAGTTGGCAGAAACGTTAGCACCCCGGGCAAAATGCTTAGGGTATTTCGTCTGCCGTTACGTTGTGAGTTCAAATTCCGCCGAGGTCGACTTTGCCTTTCATCCTTTCAGGGTCGATAAATTAAGTACCAGTTACGCACTGGGGTCGATGTAATCGACTTAATACCTATGTCTGTCCTTGTTTGTCCCCTCTATGTGTAACCCCTTGTGGGTAATAAAGAAACAGGCATTTCGTCTGCTGCTACTTTCTAAGTTCAAATTCCGCCGAGGTCGACTTAGGCTTTCATCCTTTCGGGGTCGATAAATTAAGTACCAGTTACGCACTGGGGTCGATGTAATCGACTTAATACCTATGTCTGTCCTTGTTTGTCCCCTCTATGTGTAACCCCTTGTGGGTAATAAAGAAAAAGGCATTTCGTCTGCTGCTACTTTCTAAGTTCAAATTCCGCCGAGGTCGACTTAGGCTTTATCCTTTCGGGGTCGATTAAATAAGTACCAGGTATGCACTGGGGTCGATATAATTGACCTGATTCCTTGTTTGTCTCCTCTATGTTTAGCCCCTGTGGGCAATAAAGAAATAAATGCATTGTGGTCAAGAAGACCTGTCAATATCAGCTAAAATGAGGTCCTAAAAGCAAGTCATTAATGTCTATGCCCCCTCACAGCTCATCATCGTTACATCCATCCCCCATAATCTCATAGCTATAGCACTATTTCCTCAGATGCTGTAATTATACGGGAGCAGAATTCCTTTGTCACCCATCTAGCACTCTTAACATCATCTTTTACCACTTATTATTTTCTTCTAAAAATCCTCTCGTATCTCTCACCGACATCCCCCTACCTCTTTCTGTCACCCACTATATCTACCCCTAACATACCTCTCGCCTCCATTTCTAGCTCTGTGCATCTTTTCCTTCTCCAGTAGTAGTGGTGGTGGTGGTGGTGGTAGTAGTAGTATATTAGTAGTAGCAGCAGCAGCAGTAGTAGTTATTTATTAATTTCGATTTTCCTTTCACTTTCCTTTGTCAGATATACAACTCCTCACAGCCAGAAGATACAATGAAGATCTTCATTTCATTGCCAAGGAGTTTATTTCAACATCTGAAAAGTGAAGAACAATCATCCATTTCCCGAATTTCTTTTTTCTTCATTGAGGATGATAAACTATACAAGGTATGGAACAAACATGGGAAATTCTTCTTCAAACTGATTAAAGAATGCTTGAATTCATACTTTTTGATAATTGAGGAAACAATACTAATATAACACAACTACATGGTTCTGGGTTCAGCTCTGCTGTGTGCTACCTTGGGCAAGTGTCTTCACCTACAGACTCAGGCCAACCAAAGCCTTGTCAGTGGATTTGGTGGATGGAAACTGAAAAAATAACCTATCATGTATGGATGTGTGTGTGTGTGTGTGTGCATGTGTGCATGCATGTGCATGTGAGTGTGTGTGTGTGCACATGCATGCGTGTGTGTGTTGTATGTGTATGTATGGGCATGCTTGTGTATGCGTGTATGTGTGCATGTGTGTGTGCATGCATCTGTGTTGTGTATGCACAGGTTGTGTGCTGTGTATGTGCAGGTTGTGTGTGTGTGTGCACAGGTTGTGTGTGTGTGTATGTGCATGCATGTATATATGTGTGTGTGCTGTGTGTATTGCATGTGTGTATGTGTGTGAGTATGCATTCATGCATATGTGTGTGTCTTCACGTGTGTGTGTTGCATGTGTTTTGTTTGTGTGTGTGTCTTTGTGTCAGTTTTTGTCCCCTGCCACTTCTTGACAAGCGGCATTGAAGTATTTACGCCCCTGTAACTTAGTGGTTTGGCCAAAGAACAGAACAAATATCATGAAGCCCTGCGATTTACACATCAGCATCATCATCACCATCATCACCATCATCATCATCATCATCATCATATTATGTTCATTGTCCATGCTGGCTTTGGTTGCATGGTTTGACCAGGGCTGGTAAACTTGAAGAATTCGCCAGGCTCCAGTCTGATACTGGATGCCCTTCCTAAAACCAACCACTCTGAGAGTGTAATGGGTGTTTCTACATGCCACCAGCATGGGTGCCTATTGTGTGACACTGGCATCTGCCACAACTGCAATTTTGCTTGGCTTGATGGGTCTTCTCCTCAAGCATGACATAACGCCAAAGGTCTTGGTCATTGCCTCCATGAGGCCCAATGCTTGAAAGGAACTCAGCCACTTTGTCTCCATGAGGTCCAACACTCAAAGGGAACTCAACCACTTTGTGTCCATGAGGCCCAACACTCAAAGTGAACTCAGCCACTTTGTCTCCATGAGGCCCAATGCTTGAAAGGAACTCGGCCACTTTGTCTCCATGAGGTCCAACACTCAAAGGGAACTCATCCACTTTGTCTCCATGAGGCCCAACACTCAAAGGGAACTCAGTAACTTTGTCTCAATGAGGCCCTATGCCTGAAAGAAACTCAGCCACTTTGTCTCCATGAGGCCCAACATGCAAAGGGAACTCAGCCACTTTGTCTCCATGAGGCCCAACACTCAAAGGGAACTCAGCCACTTTGTCTCCATGAGGCCCAACACTCAAAGGGAACTCAGCCCCTTAGCCGTTGACCAAAAATTCTTCAAGGTTGTGCTGTGCCTGGCTGTGGACTAATGACTGAAACAAGCAAAAGACAAATGATAAAATGATGAAAGGTGTATATGTGTGTGTGTTTGTATGTGTATGTGTGTGTACGTGTACCATTAATAATGCATATACAAACTCAGAACAGCACTTGTCCCTCTTCTAAGGGACTTGGTGTGTTAGAAACACATCTCACTCAGAAGTGACATCAACAAATCAATTGATATCTGAATTTTGGTCTGTTTTGGACCCCACAGCAACAAATACTCCAGACATCCTTAGTTTATTCAGGATCTTTGTTCCAATATAAATATATCAACAAACAAAACATTCACTGATTTATTCAGGAGTTGGCTGGGTTTAAATTCAATCAATACATACACTTGATACAGCTGTAGAGTAAAATAATTATATTTTTAACATTTATGAATTAAATGCAAATGCAGAATAGGTCAAGTTATAATATTTTGTCATTAGGACCCTACGTTATAACACATCAAGTCCCTTAAGAAAAATTTCTTTGAGACACACATACACAAACACACTCACTTTCCCCCACACTCTCTTTCTTTCTTTCTTCCTCTCCCTCTCTCACACTCACACAGGTACAGGCACACACAGGCATACACACACACACACATAAAAACATATAATGTCAACATTGTTTTAAGATTCATTTTTCCATGCTTGTGAAGGCTAGGCAGGATTCCTTGAGCCTGATTTCCAGTTGATAACCCTCTCTTGTTTCAAACAAGGTAGTCTTTCCTTGTGGCTAGACATGTCCTCATGCAAAACTGGAAACAAAGAACACCACTTATATGACCATGATGTTTTATCCCTAGCATATCAACTCTTCAAAACTATAAAGCTACCATTCCAGATTCTTTTGGAAAATATTCAACTCAATCATATTCCCCATGATCCAGATGACATTTCCAGTATGCCTAAAGCTACAAAGCTTTGTGAAATTAAACAAGAGAAGATCCTTGCTCTGAAAGTGAAAGGAATGAGTAACCGGAAGATTGCCGAGAAGATTCAGCAAAGCAGAACACTAGTGGACAATTTTCTGAAGATCCTGATAGCTACTACAAGGCTCATGCTGGTGGACCTCCCAAGGCTATATCGGAAAAGGATGAAAGGGTTATTGTCAGAGTTGTGAAGAAGTCATGCTGCTCTTCTGTTTTCAAAATCAAAACATCAGCCTTGATATCCACCATATGAAGAGTGATTTTGAACCCTGGTTTCCACCCGTATAAGTGGTTAGGACATCCGTTATTGTCCCCTTCCCACAAAGCTGTTACACTGAAGTTTGCTAGGCCGCATCAGTGAGATGGTAAATGGACCAGGGTTCTGTTCTCTGGTGAGAAAAAATGGAATTTGGACAGCGATGACGGTTATAAATATTACTGGGCAGGTAAATGTATTGGAGGAGATCTTATGGTATGGGGAGCAATAGCTGCCACTGGGAAGCTGCCACTTGTCATCAAGGATGGCCATTTCAATGCTGTGTGATACATCGATATGTTGGACGGAGCTGACATCGACAAAGAAGGAAGAAAGCTGTGTGGAGAAAACTTCATATTTCAAGAGGACAACGCTCCTATTCATAAAACGAAGGCATCTCTAGACTTCCTTCATGCAATCGGGGTTGAAGTCATGACATGGTCAGCAAGAAGTCCTGACCTTAATCCCCTAGAGAATGCCTGGGGTTATCTCATGAACGTTGTGTACAGTGAAGGCAAACAGTATTCATCTGTTGGTGAACTCAAAATGACAATAAAGAAGGCCTGGAAAGATCTTTTACTGGTCTGCAGCAGAAGATGATTGAGAGCCTGAAATCACATGTTTTTGAAGTAATTTAGAAAGGTGACGGTCAGACACACTATTGTTGCTGTATTGCATGAGAATATCATTGAAATATATCATAATTTCCCCATTTTGCATCATTTTTGCAACATTATTCAACCTGGCATTATAGTTTTGTACACAGGGTTTCTGACTTTGTATGTTTTTTTTAATTATTATCTTATTTGCTTTTGGATTTCAATAAATTTAAAGACTGCAATGGCTTCTTCTAGTCCATTTCCTATTTAGAGGGGAATTTCATGAATTTGTGTTGTGTATTTTGCCAGAAAAGAAAAAAGGACTGTGTTCTGGCTTTATAGCTTTGAACAGCAGTTTACAACAACACAGATGTTTCATACTTTAAAAATGCATTGAACTCTTCTATTGGATAAATTAGTTTATTTGATGACTTCTCTTTACAGGTGATACAAACATCTTCTACCAAAGAATATAACAAAAGTACCAGTCATATTATTTCTGCAAATATTCCTAACATTCAGATAACTAACCTCAATGAACCAGTAACCGTATCATTCAATTCAGTATATCAGGTAACAGCTAAGTATTATATTTATAATAGCTGTTGTTTGTGTTGTTGTAAATGTTGTCAATGTTTTATTTGAAGGCTCTCTCTGATTCCTCCTGAAGAAAATACAGACCACGGCAGCAGCAGAAGCATAAATGCATTAATATTTGCAGTGATTAAGGCAGTGAGCTGGCAGAAATGTTAGCATGCCGGGCAAAATGCTTAGTGGTATATTTGCAGTGATTAAGGCAGTGAGCTGGCAGAAATGTTAGCATGCCGGGCAAAATGCTTAGTGGTATTTCGTCTGTCTTTACGTTCTGAGTTCAAATTCCGCTGAGGTCGACTTTGCTTTTCATCCTTTCAGGGTCGATAAATTAAGTACCAGTTGCATACTGGGGTTGATCTAATCAACTGGCCCCCTCCACACAAATTTCGGGCCTTGTGCCTAAAGTAAAAAAGAATATTTGTTGTGATTAAGGCAGCAAACTGGCAGAAACGTTAGCACACTGGGCAAAATGCTTAGTAGTATTTTGTCTGTCTTTACATTCCGAGTTCAATTTCTGCCATGGTCGACTTTGCTTTTCAGGGTCGATAAATTAAGTACTAGTTGCATATTGGGGTCGATCTAATTGACTGGCCCCCTCCCCCAAAATTTTGGGCCTTTTGCCTAGAGTAGAAAAAAGAAATTTTGCTGTGAATGTAGTTAAGTTTTGCTTTCAGTATCATCTGTGCTCTGATCCCTGATATACATAGGTAGTCTCTGTTAAACAAGGTACAATGCACGAATCTAGAGTTCCAGAAATATCATCTTCACTTCTTTGAGGGATATACTTCACATTTCCATATATACGAGAGTTTGCTGAAAAGTTCCTGGCTTTGGGTAAAAGGAGGATTGGTTAATTACGATCTTATTCTATATACGAGGGGCGTTCAATAAGTAATGCCTCTGACCCACTTCCCATAGCAGTAGAGCAACGAAACTTGGCACAGTTATTAGTCTTTTTCTACATAGGAACCACCCAGAGTTACGCATTTCTTCCATTGCTTGATGCAGCTCTGGAGACCGTTTTTGTAGAAGACCCCAGCTTGGTCCTCCAACCTCAACGTGATTTCAGAAATCAAGGCTGCATCATCTGGGAAACGCTCTTCCTTTCAAAAAACAACTTCATGACTGGGAAGAGGTGAAAATCAGAGGGTGCAAGGTCAGGAAAGTAGGGGGATGGGGGAGGAGTTCATAGCCATACGCCTGTGCTTCTGATCTGGCGACAAGCGAGTTGTGAACGGAGCGTTGTCCTGCAGGAGGAGGATAACTTTGCTGATCTTGCCCCGCCTCTTGATTTTGATAACTTCTCTTAATTTCCTCAAAAGTGAAGCATAATAGGCTCCTGCAATTGTGGTACCCTTTGCCAGGAATCTGTCATCACTACTCCGTCCTGGTCCCAGAAGACTGTAAGCAATCACTGGCCACCCGCCAGCACAATTCAGGCCTGTGGCCTGGCAGAAGTTAGCAAAAAAATATGGGTTATGATGAAAGGCAGCAAACTGGGTCGAGTAAACGTTAGCTACAACTGGCCCCCTCCACAAATGCTTAGTAAAAAGAATATGTATTGATTAAGGCTGTCCGTTAGCATTCCTTAGTAGTATTCAATTTCTGCCATGGTCGACTTTGCTTTTCAGGGTCGATAAATTAAGTACTAGTTGCATATTGGGGTCGATCTAATTGACTGGCCCCCTCCCCCAAAATTTTGGGCCTTTTGCCTAGAGTAGAAAAAAGAAATTTTGCTGTGAATGTAGTTGAGTTTAGCTTTCAGTATCATCTGTGCTCTGATCCCTGATATACATAGGTAGTCTCTGTTAAACAAGGTACAATGCACGAATCTAGAGTTCCAGAAACATCATCTTCACTTCGTTGAGGGATATACTCCACATTTCCATATATATGAGAGTTTGCTGAAAAGTTCCTGGCTTTGGGTAAAAGGAGGATTGGTTAATTACGATCTTATTCTATATATTCCCCTCCCAGATTCACACACTTATTGCAGCAGTACTTCAGCTTTTTCTAAGAATTTGGAAAGTTGGGCCTCCAATCAGGCCTTTCACAATACCCTTAAAACCAGGAATATATATATACACATACATATATATATATATATATATATATATATATAGATAGATAGATATAGATAGATAGATAGAATAGATATATTGATATATATATATATATATATATATATATATATATACATACATACATACATACATGCATCATCATCATCATCAAATCATCGTTTAACGTCTGTTTTTCTATGTTTAGCCTGGGATGCCCGGTTTGACCAGGGTCTGGGAAGCCAGGAGGCTCACCAGGCTCCAGTCTATCTGGCAGGGTTTCTAACAGGCTGGATACCCTTTCTGAATGCCAACCACTCCATGAGTGTAGTGAGTGCTTTTTACGTGCCACTGGCACAGGTGCCAGGGAAGGCTGGCAGTGGCCACAATTGGTTGGTGCTTTTTACGTGCCTCTGGCACAGGTATCACAACTAGAATTTCCATTTGATATATATTTTGATGATGTATTTGACTCAGTAGGTCTCCTCAAGCACAGCAGGTTGCCTTATGATCCAAAGTAAGCACAGCAAGCTGTTCTACGATCCAAGATACTTTGGATGGGCTGGGGCTGCTATGTGAAACTGGTGCAGGAAACAGCCATGTACTCATGTTATTTGTTGAGTCTTCACAGTTACAGCATATCTCCAGAGATCTCAGTCTTTTGTCATTGCCCCTGTGAGGCCCAAGGTTCAAAGGTCATGCTTGACCACTTCATCTCATGTTTTTCTGGGTCTACCTCTACCCCGGATTCCTTCAACTGTTTGGGATGGCACTTCTTCACACATCTCTCCTCATCCATCCATAGTTCATGACCATACCAGTGCAAACATCTCTTTTGCACGCCACATCCGATGCTTCTTATGTCAAGCATTTCTGTGAGGGCACTTACACTCTGTCGTGTGTGCACACTGACATTACACATCCAGCGGATCATGCTAGCTTCATTTCTTTCAAGCCTACGCATGTTTCCCTACCATGAAGCATGGCAGTTCACACACATGTGTCGTACAATCTACCTTTCTCTCTGAGTAAGAGACCCTTTGTCACCAGTAGGGGTAGAAGCTTTCTAAACTTTGCCTAGGCTGTTCGTATTTTAGTGGTGACACTCTCTGAGCATCCACCTCGACTACTAACTTGGTCACCTAGGTAGCGGAAACTATCAACTACTTCTAGTTTCTCCCCCTACATATATATATATATATATATATATATATATATATTATACTAGACATAGTGTAAGTACCTTGAGAGAGAAGTTGGACCTAAGAAGCATCAGTTGTGGTGTGCAGAGAGATGTTTTGCGCTGGTATGGCCATGTGGGCGAGAATGGATGAAGATAGTTGTGTGAAAAGTGCCACACCCAGCGGTGAGGGACCTGTGGAAGAGCAGACCCAGGAAAACCTGGGATGAGTGGTGAAGCACGACCTCGAACTTTTGGTCTCACCGAGGAAATGACTAGAGATCCGAGACCTTTGGAAGTATCTGTGCGTGAGAAGACCCAGCAGGACAAGTGAGACCATAACCCATGGCCTCAGTCCCTTATGCATACCTTTCCTTCTTGGGACACAAAACTCTACTTTTGAAGACCTGTTGAGCAAGTGAAATCAAAATCAAAATCAAAAATCAAAATCGATCAACATGAATGGAAATTGTAGCTGTGATACCAGTGCCGGTGGCACATAAGAGAACCATCCGAACGTGGCTGTTGCCAGCTCCACCCCGACTGGCTTCTGTGCCGGTGGCACATAAAAAGCATCATCCGATCGTGGCCATTTGCCAGCCTCGCCTAGCCTCCGTGCCGGTGGCACGTAAAGAGCACCATCCGATCGTGGCTGTTTGCCAGCCTCGCCTGGCCTCCGTGTCGATGGCACATAAAAAGCACCATCCGATCGTGGCCGTTTGCCAGCCTCGTCTGGCACGTAAAAAGCACCCACTACACTCATGGAGTGGTTGGCATTAGGAAGGGCATCCAGCCGTAGAAACATTGCCAGATCAGACTGGGCCTGGTGCAGCCTTCTGGCTTCCCAGACGCCAGTTGCACCATCCAACCCATGCCAGCATGGAAAGCGGACACTAAACGATGCTGATGATGATGATGATGATATATATATGTATATCTGTAAATGTAATATGTGACAATTATTCGGTAGCCATGATAAAGCTCTGAGTTTCGGATGTCGCGGTGGAAATCCATGCCCCCATCTCTTCAGTTATCCATCCATCTGAAAAAATTCTCTGTAATTTTCTCGAAAAGTTTCTAAGAGTATAGTTCCTATGATGATATAGGTATGTTTTTCATAGAATAATCGATGTAGTAGGCAGAATCCTCAACTGATGAGGCGATTTTCCAAAATAAGCTGTATTAGCCCTTAGGGAATAATAGCAGTGTACATATGTATGTATGTATGTATGTATGTATGTGTATATATATATATATATATATATACTAACAGTATCACCCGGCGTTGCTCGGGTTTGTAAGGGAAATAACTATATAAGCATTTTTAGAGAGTTATAGCCAAAAAATAGCAAAAAAATGCATAAAAAATGGAAAAAAATGATGCTAATTTTTTTAAAAAATCGTTGACTCATCGTAGACATTTTTAGAGAGTTACTTCCCTTATATAATAGCGAAAAAAATGCATTAAAATGGAAAAAATTATGGTAATTTTTTTTTTTAATCGTAGACTCATCGTAGACTCATCGTAGACACGCGCTAATACCCAGAAGGGCTTGATATGAATCACGACTATAAGATACCGGTTTTGGTTAAACTGCACCGCAAAATGTGGGAGTAGTTAGGAATCTAAATCGTAGGAGACAGACAGCACACAACCTCACTTTTATATATAAAGATATATATTACGGAGTTGTACTCGCATAGCAAGTAATTTGATCTGAGATCGTGTGCTGAAACGAAAACAATTGCAGTGTGGAAGGTGTTTATAAGCCATTTAAGAAACACTCAAAAGCCGTTCATTCACTTTAAGTAATTTGTCAAAAAAATATTTTTCGTCGCTAAAATCCGCGACGTGTTCACTGACAAAGGATGCAGCACGGGTTTTTGTCAGTGAACACGTCGCGGATTTTAGCGACGAAAATATTTTGACAAATTAAACTTAAATGTTGAAGTGAATCGAACGGCTTTTGTGTGTTTCTTAAATGGCTTATAAACACCTTCCATGCTGCAATTGTATATATATATATATATATATATACATACATATATATATAATTTAGGAAATTTCTTGTTACAGCTATAATATTTAGAAAAAGAATTTTTCAAAAAATTATGATTAAGAAAAGAACTTCTTAGAGAGTAGAATGGTACTAACCTTTAGGAAGAAATTTAAGAAATTGTGTGTAGGCTCTAATAAATGTGCAAGCACTTTCATACAACAGCCATAACATGTGCTGGATGACATTGAAAACTGAAAGCATTTATACATTTATTAAAGCCTACACACAATTTGTGAAATTCCTTCCTAAAGATTCACACCATTCTACTCTGTAAGAAGTTTTCTTTCTTAATCTTAACATTTTCAGAAACTTTGTCTCGAAATATATATATAGGTATGGGAGTGGGTTCAGTCCAACTGCATGGCACCTTGGGCAAGTGTCTTCTACTATAGCCTTGGGTGGAACAAAGCCCTGAGTAGATTTGAAACAAGTATAAGAATATAGGATGCAGTGTAAATTATAAGAATATACATAGGCATAGGAGTGGCTGTGTGGTAAGTAACTTGCTTACCAACCATATGGTTCTGGGTTCAGTCCCACTGCATGGCACCTTGGGCAAGTGTCTTCTACTATAGCCTTAGGCCAACCAAAGCCCTGTGAGTGGATTTGGTAGATGGAAACTGAAAGAAGCTTGTCGTATGTGTGTGAGTTTGTCCCCCCCCCCCCAACATCGCTTGACAACCAATGCTGTTGTGTTTACGTTCTCATAACTTAGCGGTTCGGCAAAAGAGACCAATAGAATAAGTACTAGGCTTACAAAAAATACGTCCTAGGGTCGATTTGCTCGACTAAAGGTGGTGCTCCAGCATGGCCACAGTCAAATGACTGAAACAAGTAAAAGAGTAAATCTATAAATGAGATGGAATGGTCCGCTAAACTGTCCCAGCCTGTGATATGGGAATTACAATGTTAATAATAACCAAATACAAATGACAATGGTCTGTTCTGATGTTTTCTATGTCAAATAGGTAGACATAATAATAAACATGTATTCTAATTACAAAGCAAGTTGATTAAATAAATTATCAAAATTTTAATTTTTCTATTTTTTCAGAACCAACAGTGTGCTTATTGGGATGAATCCTCTGATCAGAAACCCCGTTGGTCAACAAATGGCTGTAAAACATCCACCTATGTGCCTGGAGAGAAAGTAGTTTGTTCCTGTAACCACCTTACAAGTTTTACTCTACTGGTTGGTAACAATATGACAAGTCATAATTACCAGTAATTCAGCAGTTACATTTATGTATCAATGATTTTAAAGAGTTGTATATACTAACACACCTACTGGACTTTGTGTTGGTTGGTATTATAGAAATATTAATAGGGATTATTGTATTGTTATCCTTAAATTTTTGATTGAAATGAGAGTTGCATTTGTGATTTTTAGATATATGAGATTACAATATTTAAAAATTGATTATAGGGGGATAAGAGAATTTTGCTTTTTTTTTTTTTTGATAATATATCAAGAGTTTTAATTTTATTAGGGTTGATAAATGGTAAGACAGCACTGTTCTTGTTGCTATTTCTGTTATTAGTTTGAATTCAGGATGGTACCTTTTAGAGGTATCAAACTACCGTTTTCAATGAAATGCATAGGAATTCCTCCAGCATTGATATGAATTGGAGGGAGGCAGAATCATTTCTCCTGGTTTTGAAATTTATTGTGTTGTCTAACTAACAGAGTCATATTTAAGGTATAACAAACCTCCATAGCACATTAAACATGATCGTTGATCAGATGTTAAACCCTTGGCCTCTTCGTGATTCCTCTCCATTCATTGGATTTCTCTGCCTGAGACTTTCATGTCAATAAAGGACATGTATCCAATACCTGTACAAAGTTATATCTTCATTGAATTTAAGCTAAAAATCTATGGATTGGTGGTACATTCTGCCTCTACTTAGATGTCTTATATATCAGGTTGAGTAAAAAGTAAGCAATGTTTTAAAACATAAAACTCATCACAATATATTTCAAGAATGAGGAAATTTTGTTCATCAAAATAAGTACCATTGAAATCAACACATTTTTGTCAACGAGTTACAAGTTTGTTTCTTCTGCTAACATAAAAATCTGGAGTTCTGGAGCTAATGAACTCTTTGAATGCACTTTCGGCATTGGTTTGATTTTTGAACTCCTTCTCTCGCAGGAAACCATCAAGGTGCTTAAAAAAGTGGTAGTCTGCAGGAGAAAAATCTGGGGAATAAGCTGGGTGGGGAAGAACTTTGTAGCCAAGTTCCCTCAACTTCTGGAGAATTGTCAGTGAAACATGAGGTCAAGCATTGTCATGAAGAATGATTGGCCTGTTTCTGTTGACCAATCTGTGATGAAGGAATTGCAGTTTTTCATTTTGGCAATTTCGTGGCAATATGTTTCTGCAGTAATGGTTTTGCTGGGTTTTAAGAAGTTATAGTGGATGAGTCCAGCAGTACACCACCAAACAATCACCATTACCTTCTTTTTGAAGAGCTTGGGTTTAGAGAAGGTTTCTGGTGCTTCATTTTGCTCCAGCAACTGCAAAGAACATTTTTTCATCTGCTGTACGTCCTTTTTTGAAGTTGAATAGCAAAATTGCTCGAATATCACTCTTTGACAGTTCCATTTCAGATGATTGTAACAACATTGAAAAAAATATCAATGTTAATTTATTGATGCATTTGGGCAAGTCTATGTCTCTATTATCAGACAATTGCAAGAAAATTTTTTCAAAAAATTCAAAACTCTGCCAAAATCCGGTACAAATTCTTCATGGTTCAACTTTTTATTCAACCTGATATACATTATGAAGGCAGTGAAAATTCATATTAGAGTTGTGTAACACATAATAGAAGAAAGCCCAATAATACATTGTTTCTAATGCAGTTTACTGTAGTCCTCGTTTTCTACATCAATGCTATATCCACTTATGATTTATATTGATTGACACAGATGAAATGAAGTGGAGGGTGAGTTAATATGTTGTCGTTTGTGTCTGTTTCAGGATGCCCCCGAGCAACACTTATTTGTTTGTCTCACATTAGCTGTGGAATATCATTAGTCTTACACATTCTTACAGCAATCTTTTATGGTTATATCAAGTAAGCATTTCAATTTCTATTTTCTTTTAAAAACTGTTTAAATACTGAGAGACAGCATCCATCACTTTGTCGGGTTCTCACAGGCTGGTAAGATCAATGTGGGTTTGATGTCTACAGGAAAAACCATGAATGAACAGACAATTTCGAAAAGTTGTCACTCTGATGAGGATTGACTGGACAAAAACTGTAGTGTAGATTTTTTGAGTGACTCACAATAAGGATGACATAAAAAAGAGATAGGTTTAGGGATGAGGGAAGTCTATCATGTGTGTTTAGTCTATAGCTTGTTAATTCAGAAAATTACAGACCAATAAAGTAGTGACAGTAATGACTCTGTCTCTACTACTACTACTACTGTATTGATATTTACTATTTTTATGCAGTATAATGGTAAGCAAGTTGCTATAGTGTGTTGGTGAGTTAAGCTTGATACCATTCTTCCAGATCAACTTCTTTTGAGTGTGGTCTACAATATATGTGTGTGTGTGTGTGTGTAGATAGAGGCAACACCCTTGCATAGATGTGAGCAGTACTCTATTTTGGAACTGACTTGAGATTTGTAGAATGTCAGCATTTGCTTAAAGTTAGTCAGTATCACCTGACCCTAAACAGTAATCTAAGTCTTCCTGACATATTGTTAGCAATGGTCTATACATACATACATACATTGTGGCTGCCTCCTTGTTATCGAGTATGGCCATTGCATGAAGCTTAACTGTTACTGGTGCTGTGATCGAATGTGACTTTTTAGCCCAGCTAAAGATCTACAATGTCTTGTACAAAATTGGCAACTAAAACCTTCACTGGTAATAGCTGGCTGTAGTTGTAACTGGGCTTCATGTACCTTTGCATGTCGTTTAAGTCCTCCCGCCGAATTACACTCTCTTCCACATGCCCGACAGACATGATTAGTATGGTGTGTTACACCACCACCAGTGACCAGGTTGTCACTCATCTGTCTCGTTTTATAACTATGAAGATGACTCTTGAGTCCAGCTTCACTGAGGAAGGGTCTTGCACAGACATTGCATGTCAGCATCAAAGGAAGACCCTTCCCTTCTGGAAGTGTAACAGCGATGCCCTTCCTGACATCCCTCCTTACTTTCTCATGTGCAACTCGTGATTTCTCAAAAGTGGCTGTCCCCTCATGCACAATCCTTCTCCACCTGCTATGATCAATAGCTATGCCTTCCCATGTGTCAGGAGAGATGTAAGCATCTCTTAAGGAAGCCTTTAGCAAGTCCTTATACCTCTTTTTTGGTTTATGTGGAGGTCGTTCTCCTTTAGCTAATTCTCCATAAAAGAGTTGTTTTGGCATCCTTGAATCCTTCATTCTGACCAGATGACCACTCCATCTGAGCCTTTGCTTTAACACAAGAGCTTCTATACTTTCACACCGAGAGCCTTCCAATATTTCAAGATCACGGATGCGGTCCTTCCACTTAATGCTATAGATCCATCTGAGGCACATCTGATGGAAATTTCAGTTGTTTAAGGTGGTATCGATATGTAACCCACGTCTCGCAGGCATAGAGAAGAGAAGGGAGCACACATGCCTTGTACACCTTTATCTTTGTCTTTCTGCATATGTCTCATCAACTCCAGAGGCGCTTTTCTAGCCTTCTGAAAGCAGCACTTGCTTTCCTAATTCTATATGGAATTTCATCATCCAAATCGCCATATCTATATATAGTGCTTCCCAGGTAGACAAACTGATCAACTACATCAAGTCGTTTACCATACACATAGATATTTGGTACACTATACTGCTTACATACATACCTATAATTATTGGGACCTTGGGATATGTAACACACTGCCTAAATACCAATCTTAAGAAATTAGGCTGCTCAAAACCAGAAAGAAGAAAACTAATATGTGGACAACGGATCCAATCCATCAGTGGAACTGTAAAAATCTGTAAAACTTTACAAAACTTTATCATTTAAATATATACGAGCATGTCTAGAGATGCAACTATATGCATGAAAATGCATACATGAAGCAAAACATACAAATTTACATCACCAGTCTGGAACCCCTATCTTGCTAAGGACATTGACTTCCTGGAAACTGTTCAGAGACGTGGAACCAAGTAAATACCTTCCATCAGGTATCTACCATATTCTGTATACCTTACTTCTAGTTAGTGTACTACTAACTGCCAACAATGTCCCATTCTTCGTCGTCTTCTTTTTTGTTTCTCCCTTGTGCTACAGGAGGGTGTAGTTCCTCCGCTTTATCTGGAGGATCTTCCCTCCCTCCTGTAGTCTTGGGGTCCTTCGGTGGGCAACCATTGCTGCCCACCTTCTTCCTTTTTTTCCCTTATTTCGAGGAGGTCTCCACCTCCTCGAATGCCTCCACCTCTCCCTCCAAAGGAGGAGGGAGTGCTACTTTTATTAACTACTCCAGGACCTTACTTTGGTCCTGGGGGCAGTTCTTAATATGGCCTAATTCCAGGTACAAGTGACATTGGGGGTGGGGCGTCCCACAAGTATCACTGGGTACCTGCAACCGGCCATTTTCAAAAGATCTGGAAATACCAGATCTTTAGCATCTGATCAGGTCCATAGGGTCAAAAGCGGTTTTAACCCCACCCAGTCAGCTGCTGGCAACAATTTCACATTTAAAAACTTTGGCCTGCTGCCAGCAGATCTGCTGCCAGACTCCAGCAGATAGTGTCCTCTATCCATTCCAGGTCAATGCCCAGTAGCAGCCCACAGACCCAAGCTCTTGTTAATTTTTTCCCTCAATATGTGGGAAGAAACAGAATCTTTTGCCCTTCTAAGGGCTGGTTCGCAAATTTGCCAGCCACCTCAGGGGTGTCAAATAGCAACCACACCGTTGCATATCTAACACCCCTGGAAATAAACTTAATAGTTGGCAGATGTTCTGACAACTCTTTTTCTATTTCTCTCTTCGGAAAGACCGCGATGGTGTCGAGTGATGGTCCTCAACACCACCATTCTTTCCTCTAAGTCTTTTAACCATTGCTTGGGTGGAATGATTTCCCACTCCAACACAGTGTTCATTTTCTTCGCCATGCTTTGAAGAAAAAGTTCAGGAAACATTTCAAAACACAGCAACACACAATTCCGACCAACTTGTACTCCCGGCCAACAGGTTGTCCAAAAGTGAACAGGGACACAGCAGCAGGAACATAGCTTCAAAACAATCGCCACAAATTGGTAAAAATTCAGAAATTTTTCCAAAAAAAATTTCACAATTTTTGGAGGTGGGATATGCCCCCAAAACAACACAATTAAGTGAGACAGTGCAACTATAGGCAGACAAATGCCCTGGAATGCAAAAACTTCTATTAAAAAGTAATAATCGATATTAGTCAATTGTTGTTGATCAATATTTCTCCATTTTCTGCTGAATTTAAATTTAATTCCTGATAAACTCATGTTTATTTTTGTCATTGCTTGTATCCTATAAGCATAATATGTTTGCATATGTATGCCCAGGGTTAACATAGGTAATTTATACCTGTAGTTAAATGGATATTCTTATCCCTTAGACGTTTATTCCAACCGCTAACACAAATAACCTAATACACACACACACACACACACACACGCACACACACACACACACACACACACATATAAACAAAATACAGAAGGGTATTAAAATACCACTTGCATAACAGAGATATCTCTCTGAAACCACAATTTACTCACTATAAAACTATGCATGGTGGATGTGATAAACATAACAGAAATAGGCTTACCTTGCATTGAATACAAAAGTAATGTATATTCCAGGATCAATTAATCTCACTTTCTGTATGTAAAACATACTTAAGCTCATCAGCTGGACCTAACACTATGGCATCTATTTCTGAAATATTCATCACATTACACGTCATTCAAAAATGAACATAACATGACCTAGTAATATATAAATTTAAGTATCATTAATATTACTTATAATAATAATGATAATAATAGAGTGGCTAGCAAGTTTAGACCTTTATAGGTTATTAATATTATATTACTTAATTTATTGACCCCGAAAGGATGAAAGGCAAAGTCATCCTCAGCAGAATTTGAACTCAGTATGTAAACAGACGAAATACTGCTAAGCATTTCGTCCGGTGTGCTAACATTTCTGCCAGCTTGCCACTTTTGTGTGTGTGTATATTATCATTTCTTTTTCTGTTATTCAGAGAACTGCGGAAATGTTTGTCTTCAAAGATTTTGATATGCCAGTGCATTTCTTTAAGTGTTGTTAATATCATCTTCCTCATCGGGATGCACCCTTATGCCTTAAAAATAACAACTGCTTGTAAGGTAAGTAGAAGCATATTTTAGCAAGTAGATATTTTTCTTATATTAAATATTATGTTCAACAGTCTTTTACTTCAAATAGATTTAATCCATTCGAATTCAAGTTGTCTCAATAAATGTTACATTTAATCCTGTTGTTACTATATTTCTGTTGAGATGCTCCATGTTTCTTTCAATTAATTCTAAATTTAACAAGGAATTTAGTAAAATAACTTGGTTATCATTAAGCTAGAGTTAGGAACATAAATTGTGACTAAGGTTTGGTGGAAGATTTTAATTCAGAACTTTTGAAAACAAGACATTTGTACTACAGAACCAGAGGTGGTTTCAGCCAGGTTGGCATCATATGGGTTAATGTTTGCATTGATCATCCTTGCGTTCTTTCATTTATTGCTAAATGATGACATCCATTTTTATAATTGGAAATACCATGTAATAAACGATCAGTTTTTTAACTTGTCAAATTGCATTTTGTTTCATGTTCAACATCTTACCCTCACCTCTAAGTTAGCCCTTCTACATGTCTGTGTTAGCTTCCTGTTCAACATTCTTTGAAGTTTGTTGTATCTCTTTAAACCATTCCATCTAATCAGACAGCAAATATTTATTGTTGTTATTGTTTCAAATTTTGGTACAAGGCCAGAAATTATCAAGGAGGGGAGGTTAACCGATTACATTGACCTCACCACTTGACCGGAACTTAAATTTATCAACCCTGGAAGGATGAAATGCAAAGTTGACTCTTTTCATCCCTCCAGGGTTGATAAAGTAACATACCAGTCACGTTTTTGGGTTGAGGCCCCACACCACAGGAAAATATTCAACCAAACTACATCTCTGTTACCCTCCCTCGCTTTCCAGCTTTTTCAAACACATGGGGTTAGACACATGCAAACATACTTCGACTTCTTCCTGCATCAGATATCCCCAACATGGTATACCATCTTGTGAGGCAACCTAACATGTAAAAAGAATAGACACAGAAGTTTTTAAAAGATGCATCAGCTCCGAACAAGCCGCACAATTGTGACAGCATTGTGGAAACCACACCCACATGGACAAATCCACCACCGCCAGCAACAACAATACACATCTCAACTGAAAGAAAAAAAACACAGTAGACTGATGCACAAACACAACGTCCACAAAACATCTCCAGTCCAAACATTTTGCTGGTTAGGGATACAAACAAAAAGCTGATGCTCTTTATAGCACACTAGCACTATGACCCAGCGTTGTTGGGTCTAGTGCTAGTCAAGCATATTTGGTCTTTCATGAAAATCCCGCTCTCTTGTCATTCACTTGGTCTAACTCATTAATTATTCCCTGCATTTCTCAAATCAAACAAGCGTGCACGTTTGAAAGCCAAAATACATGATAACGTGTCTTTGCAAAACACAAAAATGCACAGAGTCATACAGACTGTCTGCAAATGTGCATGCACATCAAACTGTCAGGTGTAAAATTATCGCCGTCCAATCAAAAAGAGACATTTTGCCATTTATAGATATAGAGATTTTAAGCAAATGTTTAGAAATTCTCTGGGGAACTGGAAAATCCAGAAATCCGGGTAAGTTCCGGTCCTAAATTGGATAAATTTGTCTGGTACACTATTGAGGTGTGATACGTAACAAAGGGAGAGAAATGCAGAGTTTTAAAGAGTTATTTCGCTTGCTATGGTTTAATATCTTTAGATTAAACTGCTGGAGTTACATCCCTTGTATTAAAGACTTTTGTTACCTGAAACATAAGGGGTCGGTTTATCGATTTTTTTTTTAATGGCTTTCAGGGGTAACTGGGGAAATGAAAAGATCTTCACAACCACCCTTGGATGGTTTTGAATGACCATAGAAAGTGCGAGCCCTCTAACTGAAAAATTGTGGATTTGTATAAAGGATACACACACACACACACACATTTTGCCGTTTATATATATAGAGAGATAAAGAAAATGCTGAAATAGAGGGATAAGTTATCATGACCAGCACTTCCAAAGAGCCACAAAATTTGAAAATAATAAAATTGGACTTGGAGGCATACAAAATACTGAGGGAAGATTTCCCTGATGCTGTGTGAAGTCCTAATGAAAGAGCCAACTGTAGGCTTCTAACAGATTTCCCTAAGGAAGCTCAAAACCCTATGGAGACCAAGTCATTCAGTCACTGGTACCACGAAATAGTTAAGTAGTCTGTTTCCCTTTCTCTTCATCATCTTTTAGCCAACATGGCAGCCTCAACAATAGAATGTATAAATGCATGTGGATTGGGGTCACTCTCGAAGCAGAGTCGCCTGCTCAGTGGCCTCAGATAACTGGGTTTGGATGTGAAAGCCATGAACGAGACCAAAATTTCAAAGATTTCATCCATTCTTACATTCTGAGTTCAAATCTGCTGAGATCAATCTTGCTTTCATTTCTATGGGGCCTTGTACCAAAATTTTATATTATTATTATTATTATTATTATTATTATTATTATCATTATTATTATTATTGTAGTTATTATCGTTATTATTATCATTATAATTTTAAAAGGATTAACATAACTCCTTACAAAGGTAAGTAGACAATATGTAGAGCACAATGACATTACAATAGATATTTTATTGGTTTGAACAATATTTCAACAGCTTGCCTGTTTTTGTCAAGTACAAAATGAAAAGTGATGCATAGAAATTCAAAATTATAGAAATTCAAATTCAAAAATTTGAACGATGGCAACCTGCGTTCCCACGTTAAGAGAATGATATCATCTTTGCTGTACTGAAATATGTGTTCCCATGTTCTGTGTTGAAATTTCAGAAGATTCTATTTTAATTTTCAACTTTCTGGATTCAAAACTATAAAATATAAAACTATTACTGATATCAATATAGTTTACCCCACCTCCACCCCTACCCCTGAAATACAATATATATTTGAAGCCAAACATATGTCAATGTTAGAAACCTTTATTGTTGTTGTTGTTGTCATTCAAGGCTGTGGCTGCTCTGTTACACTACTCCCTTACAGCAACTGTCATGTGGATGGGTATCGAAGCTTTTCATGATTATACAGATTATAAAAATTTGGAACTGAACGAAAAATATTTTATGATCGTGAGTTCAATTTTGGCCTGGGGTAGGTATAATTTCTATCTTCAGTTTTCTATTTTCGGGTCACTTTATCTCTCTCTCTCTCTCTCACACACACACACATACGCTATCTCTCTCTCTCTCTCTCAAACACACATACACACACGTACACACATTTCTTTGTGTTTAATATTTGTACATGAATGTTAGTTGATGGCAAAAATTTCTCTTGAATGATCCAGACAATTGTATTCATTTCATTGAACCAAAAATTTTGAAGGAAAAGTTAACCTTGTTGGGATTTGAACTCAGGACACTAAACTAAACATTATTAACCATGTTTTTTGACATTATCAAAGTGGATGTTGCCTAGTAAGAGTTCAATTTATTTTTCTCGATTTTGTTATTCTGTTCTAATGTTGCAGAAAGTATTGAAAATCAATCACTGCAGTAAAATATCTCAGGAAGGGGCTCTATATCACGAATCCCCTTCAGTGGTTCCAAAAGTGGGTGTTACCATCCCCTTGGGGCAGTAGAAAGATCCAGAGACAGTGGAAAGATCCAAGAGGCAGTGGAAAGATCTGGTGGGGTGGGCACTGGAAAAAAACAGCGCAATAAGGGAGTTATGGATGGCCTTGCCAGCGTCTATTTTTCAATGGTACACTCAAGTTTAAAAAATAGTGTTTAGTAAAACTAACTTAAAGAACAAAGAACAAAAATAAATTTGAAAAACAACAAAAGTTCTCTAACAAAGCTGGTCATAAAATTCACAAGAGAATTCCCCAAAAAGACGAAACATGACACTGAACATATGGCATTTTTTCATCATGTATTTTTTCCACATTTTGAAAACTTATAATCCGTATTCTTTCAGAAAACATTTTTCGAAAGGCTATCATACATGAATCGTAATTTGTTTTTGTTTTTATTTTTATTTTTTGGTGGTGGGGTTTCCAGATTTTAATTATGAAAATCAAAATGAAATGGACGTATGGAATTTTTTTTCTAACAAGGCATACTACAAATGTTTTAAAATGTGGAATATTATAGCATTGAAAATAAATAGTGCAACCTACTTAGAACCTCCAAACTTGGCTTGCTTGGCGAGATTAGTCGCCCTTGCCAAACAATAAAAGTATATTTCTTGCTTATGTTTGCTTTGTAAAAGATTAACATTTTGTTCAAGAGTAATAATTTGTAAGACAACTAGAAACAGATACACAAGAGGAATCAATATTTTGTGTTTGAGCAATAGAAGGGACACCATCGATGGTAGGTTGTCATTGCAGCTTCATCAGTTTATTGTAAAAGTTATACCTAGCATGTCTAGTGCACACTCTATAATCCTCAGGCAACACCTGGTTGCAAATAACCTAAGTTGTGGACTTAACAAATCAATGAGCACTGTTATCACAGCAGTAAATAAAATCAACACACATGCTCACAATTCCTCACTGTTTCAACTCTTGCACACAGAAATTTAATGGCTGTCAAAGGGGAACTGCCTAGAAGTTTCTATTCCCTTTTTAAAACAGTTGTTGAGACTCTTATTCTGTTCGTTATTTTCATTTGATAGATATTTGTCCTCATCTTGTTTGTTGTTAACACAAATATCCATCAAATGTAAATAATATACATAATTCCTCATCTCTTAAATGTAGAACTGTTTATTCTGTTCTTTGTGATGAACCAAGAAATATCAAGCATGGCATTGCTTACATGGCAGATATATTCACAAAGTTCAATGAAGTTTACTTGCAACTGCAAGGAAATTAGGTTAAACCATACCAAAGTAAAACCAACCATTCAAATGTAACATAAGCCTCCAGTTTCTGAGACTCTCTGAATTGGAGAAGGAAAAGTGCACACCAGAAGATGGCATTCAAGTGTATTGTTCACACCTGGATGAGCTGTACTGAGACATGTCTGACAGGTTTCAGGATATTATTTTTAGTTACTTTACCAAGATATCAGCAATGAGGAAACATGAATAGTGGTTTCACTTAAAGTTAAATGACACTGAGCTGAGGCCAAAGTTTAAAAAATCACATCAAGAATTTTGATTACAGAAATACATTTCTGATTGCTACCCTGCTCTGAAGAACAAAGCCAAGATGTAGTCTATTGCTGTCCCAACATCATATTTCGTAGAGCAGAGCTTCAGTATCGAATGTGATGACCTAAAACTACTTTTTAGAACCTTTCAGCCAGATGTTGAGAAGCTAATTTCCCTGCACAATGTATATCCATCGTATTAAAAATATGAAAATAAAGTATTTACAAGTGAGATGTAAATTTACTCTTTCGTATTGTAAAAGCAACAAAACAATGGGTTAAGTTTATTTGTGAAATATAGTTGTTTTGTATTCACAGCTGAAAGAGGTCTGTGTTTGTGGTGGTGAGTGTTTGAGAGAGACACTAGGAATGTTGTATGGGTGCCAAGTGGGTGGCAGTCTGAAAAAGTTTGGCAATCACTGCTCTACCCCATTATAGATCCTACCATCTTTAAAGATACTTTTGAAACTAGAAATTAAAGTGTTGTTGCTTAAAACAACTCAAACTTAGATTACAGATCTGTTTTACTGTAAAATCCAAATTTACAATACCAGGAGCGTTAAATCCTGAGTGAAAAGATCACTGTCCTACAACTTCAGTCTGATCTTGTCTCCAGAGGGAACCCAAGAGTTACCTGTTATGCACTTTCACCAAATAATAGTTGAGGAGAGTGAATTTCTGTTGTCATCCATGTCATTCTGTCTTCTTACCAGTGTCCAGAACTTCCATGATTTTCCACTTTTTGCAGCCCTCTAAAGCATAATTGATAGGATCAAAATAGCATATTAGTCGTAGCTATTTCTAGAAACCAAAGGAGCAAATGGCAAGAAGTGAATTGTGTGTGGTAAGAAATGAAATATCGGTTCCTTTTGAACTGGCTAATTTTCTGGGCAAAAACATACTAAACTAAATCAATTCACATATCATTTATTTATGATTTCAAAAGTTAATTATTATCTAAAGATTCATATTTGTTTCTGTAAATATCATTGTCAGGTCTTCCAGCTGTCATTACTCTGGCAGTTAACTACACAAACAATTACATCAGTGTTGCACAAGTGTAAGTATTTCGCTGTTTCCTTCACCTCATTTTTCTCTGATCTTCAAAATTAATACTTTGCTAGACTCATTTATATTTTGAAAAACTATAAAATAATAGATAAGCTACCATCAAGCTAAAGTCATGATTGTTGCTGTTGATAGCGACCCTACTTCACTAACATTGTTTATATATTTTTCTTATTGAGGAACATGGGTGTCAGTGATCACATTTGTCTCTCCTCTCCTCTCAATTAGAAATCGAAGATATCTCTTTTACTCGTTTCAGTCATTTGACTGTGGCCATGCTGGAGCACTGCATTTAGTCGAGCAAATTGACCCCAGGACTTATTCTTTGTAAGCCTAGTACTTATTCTATTGGTCTCTTTTGCTGAACAGCTAAGTTACGGGGACGTAAACACAACAGCATTGGTTTTCAAGCGATGTTGGGGGAACAAACACAGACACACAAACATATACACACACATACATATGTATATACATATATACGACGGGCTTCTTTCAGTTTCCGTCTACCAAATCCACTCACAAGGCTTTGGTCAGGCTGAGGCTATACTAGAAGACACTTTCCCAAGGTGCCATGCAGTGAGACTGAACCTGGAACCATGTCTATTGACAAATAACTTAAAACATGAATGCAATCAACATATAAGAATAAAACAAAGCATCATACATTTTTCAACTTAATTATTATATGATACAGAAGATTGCATTAATTGCTAATTATTACTTTTCTTGTAATAATTAAAGTCTACGAGAAACATGTCTCTTCTGTATTTAATCATTTAAATTCTTCCTCTAAAGAAGGAGCTGGTTTCTAACAAAAATACAAAGCTCCATCATTGGAATGTTGATAACAAAAGTAATGTCACATTTTAAACCTGAGAAAAGTCTTGCATAATTTTACTGTTCTGCTTACAAATTGTATTTGTAATGTCCGAGTCTGTTGGTTGAATTCGTTTCCTGAAAATTTATGCTTATCCAGAATGACAGTTAGGCATTTACGTACAAAACCAAGTTCTCCAATTATTATTGGTATAAATGTGAATTTGTAATCCGGATATAAAAGCTGGAGGTTTTGAAGCAGTTGTCCGTAATTATCATCTTTTATTTTGATTTTCAAAGAAATATTCTCATCAGCAGGACAGCTAACCTCTTGACGGTACATATTGTTGTCCCAAACAATATCTGGCCTGTTATATTTACAGTTGATAGATGTTTTGAGGGGAATGTTATACCAGTATTTCTTGTGCTGGTATTTGTGTATGTATTCAATAACAGGGGAATTCTCTATATTTATTCTAGGACAGTCTTTTTGCCTAATGGCATTGTATATTGTTTTTGAGACAATGTCATGTCCCATAAGGAAGTAGCCCCTTAATGACAATTTTGGGCAGCTGTTAATCCCATGTGTGATGTCTTCCACAGAAATGTGACATAATCTACATTCACAGTTGCATCTTGGAACTCCAAGGGTTTCACTGTCTCTTTTGTTGATTAGGTATTTAACAGCAATCTCCTGTTCTTGGATTGCAAACGCATAGCCATCAAAGTGGGATGTAATGTGACAATTATGCGTCCAAAAGAAGCTTCGCTTCATGTTAATGTTACTGTCTTCTTAAAGTCTACGAGAAACATAGCCATGCATGGTCTTTTTTCGTATGTATGTATGTATGTATTTATGTATGTATGTATATGTGTATATATTCGTGTATGTTTGTATGTATGTATTTCCTTTGTGTTTTTCTTTTTGTCTTCTTCCTTATCAGCACCCCTTGTTTAAATAGCATCTGCTTAGATAAGCAACTAAAAAAAATCTTTTACTCAGCTTCAAAAATGGCAAAATATATTCATGTTTTGACCAGGAAACCCTCGGTAATTGTATTTGACAAGAATTGTGACTTTCATTATCACATTATACATGTATGTATGTATGTATGTATGTATGTATGTATGTATGTATGTATGTATTCAATGACTATTAGTGGTGAAGCGCCATGCCCACAGTGTGTTGCTGCACAGAGAACTGTCTACTGTGCAGCAAAGTCTAGCACTTGCCCACTATAACAGTGTAAAATCACTATTGCAGCGATCTCTCAGGAAGATGCAGAACACTTGGTGGGAGGATCTTGCTCGTGATGTTCAGGCTGCTGCTGATGCAAATGACAGCAAGAAGCTTTACCATCTTATGAAGCGAGCTTATGGACCTAAGAGCTCCACATCAGCTCCTTTGTTTTCCAAGGAGTCTTCCACTCTGTTTACTAAATCAACAGAAATCACAGGTTGCTGGATCAAACACTTCTCTGAACTCCTAAACCATGAGTCAGTTGTGGATGAAACAGTGATTGATACTATGAAACAAAGACCTATCATTGACTCCTTAGACTCCTCGCCATCAATACATGAAGTAATGACATCAATAAGTAAATTGAATCTTGGTAGGGCACCTGGAAAGGATGGAATTTGTGCTGAGGTCTTGTGATTTGGTGGTAATTGCATCACGCAGTCCCTTCATGAACTTATTAGTGCAGTTTGGAGGGATGGTGCAATCCCTAAGGACTGGAAGGATGCAATTATTCTTCCTCTATATAAAGGAAAAGGAGCCAGAACAATGTGTGGTAACTACAGAGGTATTGCTCTACTATCAGCTGCTGGCAAGGTTCTGGCAAATATTCTTCTTACCCGTCTGAATGGGTGTCTCGTAAATGATGTCCTATCTGAATCTCAATGTGGCTTCCGATCTGGTAGAGGGACAATGGATATGATTTTCACAGCAAAACAGATGCAGGGTCAATGTTGGTGGTGCCATGGCAGGACCCATTCCTGTAGAGAATGGTGTTAAGCAGAGTGACATCCTTGCCCCAACTCTCTTTTCTTTGTACTTTGCTGCTACTTTTACTCATGCTTTTGTTAAGGTTAGCTCTCTGGGAATATATGTCAGATATCGATCTTATGGCCGCCTCTTTAACCTTTGCCGATTTGCTGCCAATTCAAAGGTTTCCCAGTCTATTATTTGTGACCTCCTTTATGCAGATGACTGTGACTTAGTCACTCATACAGTGGATGACATGCAAATACTCATGAATTGCATTTCTGCTTCTTGCAGGGCATTTGGACTCAGCATTAGCCTGGACAAGACTGTTGTAATGTTCCAGCCTGCACGAGGAAATCCATATATAGAACCAGCTACCTTGGTTGAAGGAACAATTCTGAAGGTAGTAGACAAGTTTGTCTACCTGGGCAGCACACTCAGCCGTTCTTGCTCCCTGGATGAGGAAATATCTTTCAGGTTGCAGAGAGCAACAAATTCCTTCCGGTCTCTTCAGTCTCGTGTCTAGTCCCAACATGGCATCGCAAGGAGAACAAAAGTTGCTGTGTACCGTGCTTGTGTACTGACATCGCTTCTCTACTCATGTGAGACATGGACTCTGTACAAACGTCAGGTAAGGGTCCTTGAACGTTTTCATCCGAGATGTCTCAGACACATTCTCAATGTTGGCTGGACCTCAAAAATTCCAGACACACAGATCCTGAGGACAGCTGATATCTTGAGTATTGAGGCAATGGTACACAAGCACCGGTTGCGTTGAACTGGACACCTTATCAGAATGGAGGATAGAATGATTCCTAAGCAGATGCTCTATGGAGAACTTGTGAATGGAAGGAGACTCTGGCAGAAACCAAGGCTGCGATTTAAGGACTGTGTCAAATCCTCGTTAAAGGCCTTTGATATGCAGGACACTGACTAGAAGAACAATGCCTGTCATTGCCACAGATGGAGGAAGCAGGTTAAGGAGGGGATCAGCACTTTTGAGAGAGCACGTATCCAGCATGAAGAACTTAGGTGAGCTGCGCGAAAGCGCACGGCTCGTATAGTGAATGGGGAAAGCTTGGTCTGCAATGTTTGCAGTCGTGTATGCTTGTCAAGAGCAGGGCTCATTAGTCACCTACGGAGCCGCAAATGCAAAATATAAGTTAGTCCTAGAGCGCACAATGTTCCTGAAGGTCGGCAATGGTCTTCCTCGGTCACAAGTGGACGGCCATCATGTATATATGTATGTATGTGTGTGTGTGTGTGTGTA
Organism: Octopus sinensis; assembly: GCF_006345805.1. Taxonomy (NCBI): domain Eukaryota; kingdom Metazoa; phylum Mollusca; class Cephalopoda; order Octopoda; family Octopodidae; genus Octopus; species Octopus sinensis. The sequence continues at coordinate 61,365,610 of NC_042998.1, read as the reverse complement.
TGTATGTATGCATGTATGTATGCATGTATGTATGTATTTATGTATGTATGTATGTATGTATGTATGAATAAATGCATGCATGTATGTATGTATGTACATATGAATGAATAAATGCATGTATGTATGTATGCATGTATGTATGAATGAATGAATAAATGCATGTATGTATGTATATATATATATGTATGTATGTATGTATGTATGTATGTATGTATGTATGTATGTATACATGCATGTATGTATGTGTTCTGATACTTACAATGATTCTGATAATGATGATAAGGAAAATAAGGAAATCATTGTAAAAAGGGGAGGAGCAATTGTAATGATGGTGTTGATTAGGATAATGGTGTAGTGATTATTATGGAAAGATGTTACTGTTATCCTGTTTGTGGATGGAATTCTCCAGGGAAGGAGTATATTTTAATAATTGTAGACTGAATTTTTTCCCATATAAGCAAGATTGGGGCAAGTGTCTCCTCTCTTGAGTTTAAGATGTTAATTGCAGACAGGATGTGCAGTTTTTCTGTTACTACAGATTACACCTTGTGCCTTGTCCATTTTAGACACTTTCTTTAAATACTTGATGGTAGGATTATTTATATGATGTAACATTTCTTCTACTACTGTTACAGATTGTGTAAAAATGTTGAATGAAACAGGCTTTAAAGGTGTTTTCTGTGAGCCCTCATCATTATCATGATATATATGTGTGTACACGTGTGTGTGTATGTGTGTGTGTGTGTGTGTGTGTGTGTGTGTGTATGTGTGTGTGTGTGTGTGTGTGTGATCATGATCATGATCATGGTTTGACTGGAACTGGTAAAGCAGATAGTTGAACCAGGTTCCAGTCTGATATGGCATGGCTTCTATGGCAGGATGCCCTTCCTAACACCAACCAGTCTGAGAGTGTAATGGGTTTTTTTTATGTGCCACTGGCACAGGTGCCAGTTATGTGACACTGGCTTGGCCACAACTATGATTTCACTTGGCTTGATGAATCTTCTCAAGTACAGCATATCGCCAAAGTGTCATCACTTGTCCTCCGTGAGGCCCACCTATATACGATTTTCATAATGCCTTCCTTGTCCTGGACATCAGCCTTGTCAACGAGCTCTTACAAAAGGCACTTATTATCTAGTGGACACTGTCACCAGTTTCTCTTACTGATACAGTCATGCCTGAACTTATATTCTTTTGTGCCAGCTTACTGCATTTACTAGAAAGATGGTTAGTACAGTCATCTTTTTTCTACAGATTCTGCTCTTGTTCTCTGACTGAGTTTTAGCAATCTTTGTATCAAGTTTGTTCAATGCCTTGCTCGTCAGCAACTATGATTAGCGGTTGAGCTTCTCATTTCAGATTTCCATATCAAGGACCTTTAGTTTCAAGATTGACAATGTAATTCCTTTTCTTACCAGCTCATGGTCTAGTCATTTTGCTTCTGTTTTGGAATTTTCTTGGATGTTTTCTTATCTAGTTTTGTTTTGTGTAATGTGACATAGGGCATGGCTTTAGCTCTTTGTTTAAATGTGGTAGATCAATAGCACTGACATACTTTTAAACAGAATGCACTGCAAAAATTGGCAATTAATAGTGGAAGCAATACCCCTTATAGAGAACAATGCAAAATTAAATACACAAATAACTTACACTTAAATAATGCTTGACACTGATATACAAAACTGAGAAACAAATTTATAGAAGGATATGTTTTCCATGTAGGGGCTCACATTATGGATGGATGCATTTATTTTCACGTTCGAGTTCACCATATTAGAAGTATAGCTCTGTTCCGCGTCGGGGCACAATTATAGTCAGATAGTTGCCCATGTCAGGATCACCGGTGAATAAATGGACTGACAGGTGGATGTGCTTTGGTCAGGTGGGTAGGTGGGCATATGGATAGATGGATGGATGGATGGATGGAGGGAATAGATGGATAGCTGGATGGGCAGATGGATGCATGGATGGACTGGATAGATGGATGGATGGAAGGATTCATGGATGGATGGAGGGATGGACCAGATAGATGGATGAATGGGTGGATTGATGTATGGATGGACTGGATGGATAGATGGATGGACTGGATGGATGGATTGACCAGATAGATGTGTGGATGGATGGATGGACTGGATAGATGGATGAAAGGATGGATGCACCAGATGGATGGATGGATGGACGGATGGATGGATGTATGAATGGATGCATAGGTGGCTGTATGATTGGACGGATGGATGGACAAGATGGATTGGTTGATGGATGGATGGAATGTATGGATTGATGAATGGATGGATGGACGGATGGACCAGATGGATGGGTGGATGGACGGATGGATGGAGTAGATGGATGGATGGTTTGATGGATATACTAGATAGATGGATACATGGATGGATGGATGGAACAGATGCATTGGATGGATACATGGACCGGATGGATGGGGGGATGCATGGATGGATGGACAGATGAATGGATGAATGTGTGAATGGATGGATGGATTGGATGGATGGATAGACCAGATGGATGGATGGACAAATGGATGGCTAGCTGGATGGATGGATGGACCGGATGGACTCATGGATAGATGGACATGATGGATGGATTGACCGGTTGGATGGCTGGATGGATAGATGGATGGAGAGATGGACAGCATGGATTGGATGGATGGATGGACCAGATGGATGTGTGGATGGATGGAGGGATGGAATGGATTGATCTATGGACCAGATGGATGAGTGGATTGATGGATCGATGGATGGATGGATTGATTGACCGGATTGATGAGTGGATGGAGGGTTGGATTGACTGGATCGATCGATGGACTGGCTGGTTGAATGAATGGATGGGTGGATGGACAGGATGGATGGATGGTCCGGGTGGATGGCTGGATTTGTGGATGTTTGGATTGATGGACCAGATGGATGGATAGATGGATGGATAGACCAGATGGATGGATAGATGGATGTATGGATGGATGGAGGGACCAGATGGATGGTTGGATTGATGGATGGATGGACATATGGATGGCTAGCTGGTTGGATGGATGGAGCAGATGGATAGATGGCTTCATGGATGGAGCAGATGGATGGATGGAATGATGGATTGACTAGATGGATGGATGGATGGACTGCATTGATGTGTGGATGAAAGGATGGATCAACTGGATGGATAGATGGATTGACTGGATGGATGGATGGATACATGGACTGGAGTGATGGATGTACAGATGGATGGACTGGATGGATGGATGGATGTATGGACTGGATGGATTCATGGATTGATGGATAGATGAACTGGATAGATGGATGAATGGATGGATGGATGGACCAGATGGATGGGTGGATGGAAGTAACTATGGATTGGATGGATGTATGGATGGATGGATGAGTGGGTGAATGGAGGAAATATGCCTGAGAGAATGTGTAGATGTATGAACTGGATGGATTGAAGGATGCATGGGTGGACTCGATGGATAATTGGATGGATGGATGATGGATGGATTGAATGGATGGACCAGATGGATGGATGGAGGGAGGGAAGGACTGGATGGATGTATGGATGCTTGGTTTGGTGGTTGGATGGAATTGATGGATGGATGAATGGATGGATTGACCACATGGATGTGTGGATGGATGGACTGCATAGATCTGATGGACTGATGGATGTATGGACTTGACGGATGGATGGACTGGATGGATGGACTGGATGGATGAATGAATGGATAGATTTGATGGATGGACCTACTGGATGGATTGATGGATGGATAGACGAGATGAATGGGTGGATGCATGGATTGATGGACCAGATTGATGGATGGACCAGATGGATGGGTGGATGGGTGGATGGATGGATGGATGAACGGACTGGATGAAGTGATGGATGGGATGGATGGATGGACCAGATGGATGGATGGATGGACCTGATGGATAGATGGATGTATGGATTGACTGGATTGAAGGATGGATGGACCAGATGGATGGGTTGATGCATGGATGGATATACTGGATTAATGGATGGATAGATAGGCGAGATGGGTGGATGGATGAATGGACAGATGAACATACTGAATGGATGGATGGACCAGATTGATGAGTGGATGGAGGGTTGGATGGACTTGATGGATGGATGGACTGGATAGATGGGTGGATCGACGGATTGATTGATGGACCGGAGTAATGGATGGATGTATGGACTGAATGGATGGATTGGATGGTTGGATAGACCAGATGGATGGATGCATGGATTGATGGATGGACCGGATGGACCAGATTAATGGGTGGATGGATGGATTGACTGGATGGTCTGATGTACTGCTTGGATGTATGGACCAGACGCTTGTATGGATGGGAGGATTGATGGATAGAATGGATATATGGATGGATGAACTAGATGGACGGATGGACCAGCGGATTGGTGGATTGATAGATGGACGGATGGATGGGTGGATGAATGGATTGATGGATGGATTGCATGGAAGAAAGGATGGATGGATTGAGGGAGGGATGGATTGAGGGAGGGATGGATTGATGGAAGTATGGGCCTAATGGATGGGAGGATGGATGGATGGATTGCAAGAATGGATGGATGGATAGATGGACCGGATGGATGGATGGATGGATGGATGAAGGGATCAGATGGTTTGAAGGATGCACAGGATGGAGGGTTGGATTGATGGATGGATGGATGGATCAGTCGATGGGTAGACCACATGGATGGGTGGATGGATGAAACAGACGGACTGGAGTGATGGATGAATGGATGTATGGATGGATTGGATAGATGGCTGGATTGGTGGACTGAATGGATTGATGGATGGATGGATGTTTCAGTTGGATGTATGGATTGATCAATGGACCAGATGAATGGATGGGTGTATTGATGGATAGATGGATGGATGGTTGGACCAGATATATTGGTTGATGGATGGATGGATGGATGGACTGCCGGGATTGAAAGATGGATGGACCAGATGGTTGGACCAGATGGATTGGTGGATGGGTTGGATTGATGGATGGATGGATGTGTGGATGGGTGTACTGAATGGATAGATGGACCGGACGGATGGATGGATGGATGGACCGGATGGATGGATGGATGGATGAATGGATGCATGGGTGGAAGGATGGATTGACTGGATGGACAAATGGATGGATGGATGGATGGATAAATGGATGGATGGATCAGTTGGATGTATGGATGAATGGATGGATGAGTGGACTGATAGATGAAGGACCTGGATGGTTGTATGGAAGGATGGATGCACTGGATGGATGGATTGATGGATGCATAGATGGATGGACTGGATGGATGGATGGAAGGATGGAAGCATGGTTGTATGGATGTACCAGTTGGATGGATGGATGGGTGGGTGGATGGATGGATGGATAGGCCAGATGAATGGATAGATGGATAGATGGTTGGACTGGATGGATGGACTGGATGGATTGATAGATTGATGGATGGATGAATGAACTGGATGGACCAGATGGATTGGTGGATGGTTTGATGGATGGATTGGGTGGATGGATGTACTGGCTGGATGTATGGACCAGATGAATGGAAGGATGGATGTATGGATGGATGCATGGTCTCAATGGATTGATGGATGGAAGTTTGGACCAGATGGTTAGGTGGATTAATGGATGGATTGACTGGATGTGTGGATGGAGCGATGGCCTGTATGGATGGATGGATGGGTGGATGCTAGCATGGATGTACTGATGGAAGAATGTATGTATGGATGTACCGGATGGATGGGTGAATGTATTATTGGATGGACTCTAGAGATTAACGGACAAGATAGATGGACTGGATGGATGGGTGGATGGATGGATGGACCAGATGGATGTGTGGATGTATGGATGGACCAGATGGATGGATGCATGGATAGATGGATGGATGGATGTATGGACTTGATGGATGGATGGATTGCCGGGATGGATGGATTAATGGATGGATTGATGGATGGATGGTTGGATGGACCAGATGGATGTATTGATGAATGGATAGATAGACTGGATGGATGGATGGATGAACCAGAGGCATGGGTGGGTGTATTGATGGATGGGCTTGATGGATTGATGGATGGAACGGATGGATGGATGGATGAGTGGATGGATAGAAGGATGGATGGGTGAGTGAGGGTTTCAGGGTGAAATGATTGATGGATGTCTTAGATGACAATGTACAACCAGTAATGAAATGTCTTCTTTCATTTTGGATCAAAATCACTTTCCCATAATGCCTCATTGATTTATCAGTTTATTAAGTGAATATTTGATTAGTTTCCTTTCTTAATTGATTTTCTATTTCTTTGTAGCTGTTGGTTATCCAAGACATCATTTTACATTACTTTCCTGACTCCTGTGCTGATCGTGTGCATCTTCCAAATTATCTTCAGTTTTCATACACAGAAACATAAACACGGAAAGGAAGATTATAGAACAAATTTCTGTAGCTTCATTTGTCTGTTTTACCTATTGTTCCTGTTCAGATTGTTATGGTTATTAGCATTCTTAGCTTTTTATGATTCAGTCGAATTGTTTGACAAGCTTTTCGGTATATTCAACATTTTACAAAGTCTCCTTATCTTCATATTTTACTGTATAGACTACAAATATATCAGAAATCTCATATGCAATCGAGAGGAAGGTAAGTGCAATTAAGGAGTTTTTTTTATTCTTACCATCATCAGAATCAGCGCCAATAGTGTTAAGATGAGGATAGCCACAAACATCACATCTACTGACACAACCACTATCGACACCACCTTAGGATAGACATCATCATACATACCAACTCTACTGTGTGTGCATGTGTGTGTGTTCGTGTGCATCTGTGTGTGCGTGAATGTGTGCGTGCATGTGTGTTTGTGCATGGGTGTGTGTGTGGGGGTGTAAAATATACATATACTCATACTTTGAGTTCTATCTTTCCTGTTTGCACCAACGTACATATATATATATATATATATATGTGTGTGTGTGTGTGTTTGTTTGTTTGAGTGTGTGTGTGTATGAGTGTATGTATGTATGTATGTAAGTATACATGCAGATTTGTGTGTTTTGTTTTATGTATGCATTTTCATACATATTAGTCACATATTTAGACATGCTCATATAAATTTAGACAATAAACCTCTGGAAAGTTTTATAGATTTTAACAGTTCCAGTGGATCTAAAGATTTGAATCAGTTTTCTCCTTTCTGGTTTTGAGAAGCCCAATTTCTCAAGATTGGTATTTATGCAGTGTGTTACATATTCCAGTGCCCCAATAATTACAGGTATAAACATGTGTGTATGTATGTGTGGGTGTGGGTGTGGGTGTATGCGTGTGTGTGAGTGTGGATGGGTGGTGTGTGTGTGTGTGCATGTGTGCGGGTGTGTTTGTGTGTGTACGTGTGTGTGTGCGTCTGTGTGCAGGTACAAATGTGTATCTCTGTTTGCATTTATGTATGTGGGGTCAATGAAAACGACTTACCCACTGGCCTGAAATTGTTGGTTTTGTGCCAAAATTCGAAGCCAATATTACTGAAATCTCATAAAGTATCTACTGTTGGTAGATACAGTTGGTAATATGGATAAATTAGAATATTGGACCTAAAGAGGGAAATATCTTATTATGTTGGTTAAACAGGTGAGTTAATGACAATATTTCTGCTTAGTTTTACAGGTGAGTTAATGACAATATTTTTCTTTATTTTAAATTTTTACTCGGTTTACTGATAGCTTATTATTGTTGTTGTTCTGTAGCTTGATATCTTTTGTAATCTGACAGACTTATGATAAAAAGTGTCCCAAGTGTGACCACCCTGTTTTTTTCACTTATTGTAAATCAATAAAATACATTAAACATATCTTCATATCAAAGTATCAAACTTTGGTTTGCTCCTAAGGTTAGCATTCTCTTTCTGTCTTCAAGATTAGATACAGGCTGCAAGATGCAAAATAATAAATACATAATAATAAACGATAGTGTCATTATTATTCATCATCTGCTTCCATGCTCCCATTGATTAGATGGGTCATCAATGTCCAAGTCAGTGTTCTGAATGACTATCAGTTGGGAGCCAACAGAGATGATTAATGATGTATTAACATCTTGGGAAACTGATAATTAAAGTCAAAAGTACTTATAAGGACATCATTCTCAGCTTCCTGATGTAGGAGATTCAATAACAAATCTCAACTGGAAATGATTTTAAGTGGTAAAAATTGTTAAAGATAATTTCCTTTGTTTAAAAAAATCATTCTCCAGAAGTTCTTCTTGATTTATCATCTTATGAAGATGTCAGATATTTACAGTAGTTTGATGTGTGATATGAGATATCATCTCTCACCGGAGTATCTTCCCAGAATATCTCAGGTTAGAAAATGTATTATAGTCTATATAAAGATATATATATATATATATATATATATATATATATATATATATATATATATATATATATATATATATATATATATAACTGAGAATGCATGTATGTGTGTGTGTAAATGTGTGTCTGTCTCTCTGTATGTATGTGTGCATCACTAAAACTCGAGAACTACCCAGCTGATTTCATTCAAATTTTAAACATGCCTTACTTAGGGTCCATGCAGTGTCATGGGCCAAACAAATTTTCAACTTCTTGCCTAATGTGATCCTGTAGCAATCTCTTATCTCTTACACTATTTCATTATTACTTGTCAAATGTGAAACAATAAAATCGCTATTGTAATGTGAGTTAATACTTTCACTGTGATATATTTGTGTATGTATATTTCTGTATATATATTTATATATATGTATGCATGTAATGTATGTTTACATATATATGCATACATATCAGATCAGATTGCAGCCTGGTGCAGACTTCTGGCTTGCAAGCGCTCCGTCAGGACTCAGCATGGGAAGCAGATATTAAACGACGATGATGATGATAAAAATGATGATGATGATAATGATAGAACTTCTACAATATAGATCTCTGCTGAGACATAATCATATTCATTGTAATGAAAGTCACTTATTTTGTAGTCAGATTATATACAATTTCTATAGATATCTAGTATTGCAATGTCAGAGAGTGATTTTTGTATTGCATATACAAGGTGTTAACATGAGAATGAATAAGATATTATTCATTAATTGATTTACGTTGGTATGTCTGAAATTTAAACTTATTTTGTCATAGCATCATCTTCTAACCTCACCCAACAGATTTAAACATTATTAACATTTGTGTAAGTAATTCTACTGTTTTTCTTCGGCACAAAACCACTTTCATGCAAACTGGGATTATTGACCAACTTACTAGATCATCAACGCCATCCCTCATTAAGACTTCAGAATGTTGATCAACTTTATCATTATGTTAGAAATGGTGAGTTTAAAACTGATGTACCAGATCGATTTCTATAAGTTTTCCATTGGGGACTAGCATTGGTCAGTTTTTCTTGCATCCCATAAAATTAGACAGTTCTTACTGCTCTTATGATATGTTCTTTCATTCAAGGTGACACATTGAGAGTGATGACAGAAGAATAATGAGGATACAGGGAGTGAAAGTTGTGAGAAAACGAGGATAATAATGGTGATTTGAAAGAGAGTTGGAGAATGAAAAGACTGAGTGACTGTCAGTTGCCAGCCAACAGTGATGATTAATGATGTATTAACATCTTGGGAAACTGATAATTAAAGTCAAAAGTACTTATAAGAACATCATTCTCAGCTTTCTAATGTAGGAGATTCAATAACAGATCTCAACTGGAAATGTTTTTAAGTGGTAAAAATTGTTAAAGATAACTTCTTTTGTGTACAAAATCGTTCTCTAGAAGTTCTTCTTGATTGATCATCTTATGAAGTTGTCAGATTTTTACGGTAGTCTAATATGTGATATGCTATATTATTTCTTGCTGGATTATCTTCCCAGAATATCTCAGGTTAGAATATGTTTTCTAGTCTATATAAAGATATATATATATATATATATATTACTGAGAATGCATGTATGTGTGCATGTAAATGTGTGTCTGTATGTATGTGTGCATCACTAAAACTCGAGAACTACCCAGCTGATTTCATACAAATTTCACACATGCCTTACTTCAGGTCCATGCAGTGTCATGGGCCAAACAAATTTTCAACTTCTTGCTTAATGTGTTCTTGGAGCAATCTCTTATCTCTTACACTATTTCAGTATTACTTGTCAAAAGTGAAACAATAGAATCGCCATTGTAATGTGAGTTAATACTTTCACTGTGATATATTTGTGTATGTATATGTCTGTATATATATGCATATATATGTATGCATGTATATGTATGTTTACATATATATGCACACATGTCAGATCAGTTTGGAGACTGGTGCAACCTTCTGGCTTGCCAGCTCTCAGTCAGACCGTCCAATACATGTCAGCATGGAAAGCAGATATTAATTGACGACAACAATCATGATGATGATAACGATGATGATGGAACTTCTACAATATAGATCTGTGCTGAGATATAATCATGTTCACTGTAATGAAAGTCACTTATTTTTTACTCAGAATATATACAATTTATATAGATATCTAGTATTGCAATGTCAGACAGTATTTTTTTTGTATTACATATACAAACTGTTAACAAGAATCATGTAATGAATCAGATATTCATGTAATGAATCAGATATTATTCATTTATTGATTTACATTTGTATGTCTGAAATTTAACCTGATTTTATAAAAGCATCATCTACTCTCATCCAACAGATTTAAACCTTATTACCATCTGTGTAAGTAATTCTACTGTTTTTCTTGTGCACACAACCACTTCTCTACAAACTGACATTATTGACGCCTATAGTCCAACAAGGTTCAGACGTTATTGTGTCCAAAAATAAAATGTTAAATATTTCTGTATATTTATGATACTATTTAGATATATTATATAAAGCATTACTGTGACCTTTTGTAAATAGTTGGTCTTAATTAATATCAGTGACAAATGTAGTAAAACAGTAGTAACATGAATGGGATTAGATGTTCTTTTTGATGTTGATATTATATTACCAATAACATCACACGACAGTTTCTGTCAGTCAGACCCTGCTACACAGGTGTAAGTTCCAAGTCCTAAAGATTAGATACAGGCTGCAAGATGCAAAATAATAAATACAAAAACTTAAATGATAACGTCATTATCATTCATCATCTGCTTCCATGCTCCCGTCGATTAGATGGGTCATCAATGTTCAAGCCAGTTCTTATTCAGAGTTAACATCTACTTTGACTGCTTGAGGTAGCCACAAATCTCTCTTAAATACTCTGGATTTTCTATGACAAGATACCATATTAACAGCAACCATTTTATAAAGTCTCTTGTGTATGTTTTATTGTAACACAGGCACTAATAAGATTGTCATCATCATCATCAGCATTTTACGTCCATTGCTCATGCTGGCCTGGGTTGGACAGTTTGACCAGAGCTGGCAAGCTGTGGGGCAGCACCAGACTCCAATATCCACAATTAGATTGAACGTTCCACAGAAAAATATGCTGTCTCCTCTCATTCACCAATCACATTCATGTGTGTACTGGGGCCATTTCCTCATAGTGCTAGCACTGGTCAAGTTGTCTTGCATCTCATAATATTATACAATTCTCATTGCTCTTTGATGTGTTTTTACAATCATGAAGGCATGTTGAGAAAGTGATAAGTTTAAGTGATAATGGAAGAATAATGAGGATGTAGGGAGTGAAAGTTACAAGAAAATGAGGATAAGAACAATGACTTGAAAGAGAGATGGAGAATGACATGACCGAATGGATGAAGCTAAGATACAATTATTTGTGAGATGGTTAATGATTTACTAACATCTTGAGAATCCAATAATCAAAGACAGTGTTATCTACTAGAACATCAATGTTGGCTTTGGTAAAGTATGAGGCTCAATCACAAAATCTGAACAAACATTAGAAAGACTCACTGTGAAATCATTTGGTCAGTGTTGCTGTGAAAGTTCGTAAATGGTAAAAGTTTAGATTAATAATTATAGCTTTTTGTGTGAATGTGTATGCAGGTAAATTTTACTATAAATTATAACACTTAAAAGTATGAATTTCAGTTTTATATCTAAAATGAACAGCCAGGTCCACCAGTTGAAAATGCATCAATCTATCATGGTGAGAATAACACTGAAAGTACCAAATCAATTTCTATAAGTTTTCCCTTGGGACTAGCATTGGTCAGTTTTTCTTGCGTCCCATAAAATTACACAGTTCTTACTGCTCTTATGATATTGTCTTTCATTCAAGGTGACACTTTGAGAATATTGACTGAAGAATAATGAGGATGCAGGGAGTGAAAGTTGTGAGAAACCAGGATAAGAATGGTGATTTGAAAGAGAGTTGGAGAATGACAAGACTGAGTGACTGTCAGTTGTGAGCCTCAAGAGATGACGTATTAACATCTTGTGAGAGTGATAATTCAAGTCAAAAGTACTTATAAGAATTCATTCTCAGCTTTCTAATGTAGGAGATTCAATAACAAATCTCAACTGAAACCTTTTTCTACTGGTAAAAATTGTTAAAGATAATTTCGTTTGTTTACAAAATCATTCTCCAGAAGTTCTTCTTGATTTTCAATCTTATGAAGATGTCAGATTTTCAATCTTATGAAGATGTCAGACAGTAGTCTGATGTTTGATATGAGATATCATCTCTCACCGGAGTATCTTCCCATAATGTCTCAGGTTAGAATGTGTATTATAGTGTATATAGATACATAATATATATATATATATATATATATATATATATATATACCTGAGAATGCATGTTTGTGTGCGTGTAAATGTGTGTCTGACTGTCTGTCGTATGTGTGTATCACTAAAACTAAAGAATTACCCACTGCTTTCATACATATTCACACATGCTTTACTTAAGGTCCATGCAATGTCATGGGCCCAACAAATTTTTCAACTTCTTGCCTAATGTGATCCTGTTAGCAATCTCTTATCTCTACACTATTTCAGTTTACTTGTCAAATGTGAAACAATAAAATCTGATATGTGTAATGTGAGTTACATACTTTCCACTAGATATATTTTGTATGTATATGTCTGTATAAATATTTATATATATGAATGCATGTATATTTATGTTACATATCTATGCATACATATTAAGATCAGTTTGGGGACTGGTGCAAACTCCGGCTTGTCCAGCTCCCAGTCAGACCGTCCAATCCATGCCAGCATGGAAAAATAGACAGTTACATTAAACGGCGACTGACGATAATGATTGATGATAACGATGATGATGGAACTACTATAATATAGATCTGTGCTGAGAAATAATATCAGTTCACTGGTAATGAAAGTCACTTATTTTTTAGGTCGAATGATATCATCAATTGTATACCAGATATCTAGTTTGCAATTGTCAGACGGTGTTTTTCAGTTTGTATCACATATACAAACTGTTAACATGGTAATGAATCAGATATTAGTCATAACATGATGTACATTTGTATGTATGAACAGTTGTTAACCTTATGTTGTCAGAGCATTATCTTCTACCCTCACCCAACAGATTTAAAACCTTATTACAAGCTGTGTAAATAATTCTACTGTTTGTCTTGTGACATTATTGACTCCTATAGTCCAATAAGTTCAGATGTTATTGTGTCCTAAAAAAAAATGTTAAATATTTCTGTATATTTATGATACTATTTAGATATATTATATAAAGCATTACTGTGACCTTTTGTAAATAGTTGGTTTAATTAATATCAGTGACAAATGTAGTAAAGTTTGTAAAGTGAATGGGATTAGTATTCTTTGATGTTGATCTTATATTAACAATAACATCACACGACAGTTTCTGTAAGTCAGACCCTGCTACACAGGTGTAAGTTTCAAGTCCTAAAGATTATATACAGGCTGCAAGATGCAAAATAATAAATACAAAAAAATAAATGATAATGTCATTATCATTCATCATCTGCTTCCATGCTCCCCGTCGATTAGATGGGTCATCAATATCCAAGCCAGTCTTATTCAGACTTAACATCCACTTTGACTGCTTGAGGTAGCCACACATCTCTCTTAAATACTCTGGATTTTCTATGACAAGATACCATCTTAACAGCAACCATTTTATAAAGTCTCTTGGGTATGTTTTATTGTAACACAGGCACTAATAAGATTGTCATCATCATCATCATCATTTTACGTCCACTGTCCATGCTGGCCTGGGTTAGACAGTTTGACCAGAGCCGACAAGCTGATGGGCAGCATCAGAATCCAATATCCACAATTAGATTGAACGTTCCACAGAAAATTATGCTGTCTCCTCTCATTTATCAATCACTTTCAATGTGTACTACTGGGGCCATTTCCTCATAGTGCTAGCACTGGTCATGTTATTTGCATCTCATAATATGATACAATTCTCATTGCTCTCTGATGTGTTTTTACAATCATGAAGACATGTTGAGAAAGTGATAAGTTTAAGTGATAACGGAAGAATACCAATTTTCCATGCTTGCCTAGGTTAATCCAGTTTTTGACCATAGCCGTACAATCTGATTGGCATCATCAGAACCATTGTAACACAATATTCTATTTGTAACTTTCCAACAGAAAACATTAATGCTGTCTCCTCTCATTTATCAATCACTTCAAGTGTGTAACTGGTGCCTTTCCTCTAGTGCTAGCCCTGGTCCATGTTATTTGCCTCTCAAATGAAGCTAAGATACAATTATTGTGAGATGGTTTAATGATTTACTAACATCTTAAGAATCCAATATCAAAGACAGTGTTTGTTTCTACGGAAACATCAAACTGGCCTTGGTAAAGTATGAGGCTCAAATCACAAATCTGAACAAAATTTAGAAAGCGACATCTGCTGAAACTCTGAAATCATTGGTCAGTGTTGCTGTTGCGTTAATGTCCTTAATTGGTAAAAGTTTAGATTAATAATTATAGCTTTTGTGTGAATGTGTATGCAGGTAAATTTTTACTATAAATTATAACACTTGATTAAGGAATTTCAGACCCCCCACAGCGGTAAATGGAATGAAGCGCCATTGGTGGTATAAACTAAAGTACTAAATTGATTTCTATAAGTTTCCCTTGAGGTACATTGCATTTTTCTTTTTTTCTTGCGTCCCATAAAGTAGACAGTTCTTACTGCTCTTATGATATGTTTTTCATTCAAGGTGACACATTGAAAGTGATGACAGAAGAATAATGAGGATGCAGGGAGTGAAGTTGTGAGAAACGAGGATATAATGGGATTTTAAAGAGAGTTGGAGAATGACAAGACTGAGTGACTGTCAGGGTGCCAGCCACTGATGATTAATGATGTTATTAACATCTTGGAACTGATAATTAAAGTCAAAAGTACTTATAAGACATCATTCTCAGCTTTCTAATGTAGGAGATTAAATAACAATCTGAACTGGAAATTTTTAAGTGGTGAAATTGTTAAAGATAATTTCCTTTGTTTATTAAATCGTTCTCTAGAAGTTCTTCTTGATTGATCATCTTATGAGGTTGTCAGATTTTTACGGTAGTCTAATATTCGTAGGCTATATCATTTCTATATTATCTTCTCGCTGGATTATCTTCCCAGAATATCTCAGGTTAGAATTTTTTATAGTCTATATAAAGATATATTATATATATATATATATATCTGAGAATGCATGTATGTGTGCATGTAAATGTGTTCTGTATGTATGTGTGCCATCACTAAAACTCGAGAACTACCCAGCTGATTTCATACAATTTCACACATGCCTTACTTCAGGTCCATGCAGTGTCATGGGCCAAACAAATTTTCAACTTCTTTGCTAATGTGTTCTAAGAGCAATCTCTTATCTCTTACACTATTTCAGTATTACTTTCAAAAGTGAAACAATAGAATCGCATTGTAATGTGAGTTAATACTTTCACTGTTGATATATTTGTGTATGTATATGTCTGTATATATATGCATATATATGTATGCATGTATATGTATGTTTACATATATATGCACACATGTCAGATCAGTTTGGAGACTGGTGCAAACTTCTGGCTTGCCAGCTCTCAGTCAGACGTCCAATACATGTCAGCATGGAAGCAGATTTAATTGACGACAACAATCATGATGATGATAACGATGATGATGGAACTTCTACATATAGATCTGTGCTGAGACATAATCATATTCACTGTAATAAAGTCACTTATTTTTTACTCAGAATATATACATTTATATAGATATCTAGTATTGCAATGTCAGACAGTATTTTTTTTGTATTACATATACAAACTGTTAACATAATCATGTAATGAATCAGATATTATTCATTTATTGATTTACATTTGTACGTCTGAAATTTAACCTGATTTTATAACAGCATCATCTACTCTCATCCAACAGATTTAAACTTTATTACCATCTGTGTAAGTAATTCTACTGTTTTTCTTGTGCACACAACCACTTCTCAAAAACTGACATTATTGACTCCTATAGTCCAATAAGGTTCAGATGTTATTGTGTCCTAAATAAAATGTTAAATATTTCTGTATATTTATGATACTATTTAGATATATTATATGAAGCATTACTGTGACCTTTTGTAAATAGTTGGTCTTAATTAATATCAGTGACAAATGTAGTAAAACAGTAGTAACATGAATGAGATTAGATGTTCTTTTTGATGTTGATCTTATATTAACAATAACATCACACGACAGTTTCTGTAAGTCAGACCCTGCTACACAGGTGTAAGTTTCAAGTCCTAAAGATTATATACAGGCTGCAAGATGCAAAATAATAAATACAAAAAAATAAATGATAATGTCATTATCATTCATCATCTGCTTCCATGCTCCCGTCGATTAGATGGGTCATCAATATCCAAGCCAGTTCTTATTCACTTAACATCCACTTTGACTGCTTGAGGTAGCCACACATCTCTCTTAAATACTCTGGATTTTCTATGACAAGATACCATCTTAACAGCAACCATTTTATAAAGTCTCTTGGGTATGTTTTATTGTAACACAGGCACTAATAAGATTGTCATCATCATCATCATCATTTTACGTCCACTGTCCATGCTGGCCTGGGTTAGACAGTTTGACCAGAGCCGACAAGCTGATGGGCAGCATCAGAATCCAATATCCACAATTAGATTGAACGTTCCACAGAAAATTATGCTGTCTCCTCTCATTTATCAATCACTTTCAAATGTGTACTGGGGCCATTTCCTCATAGTGCTAGCACTGGTCATGTTATTTGCATCTCATAATATGATACAATTCTCATTGCTCTCTGATGTGTTTTTACAATCATGAAGACATGTTGAGAAAGTGATAAGTTTAAGTGATAACGGAAGAATAATGAGGATGTAGGGAGTGAAAGTTACAAGAAAAGGATGATAAGAACAATGACTTGAAAGAGAGGTGGAGAATGACATGACCGAATGGATGAAGCTAAGATACAATTATTTGTGAGATGGTTAATGATTTACTAACATCTTAAGAATCCAATTATCAAAGACAGTGTTATCTACTGGAACATCAAATTTGGCTTTGGTAAAGTATGAGGCTCAATCACAAAATCTGAACAAACTTTAGAAAGTCTAACTGTGAAATCATTTGGTCAGTGTTGCTGTTAATGTCTTTAATTGGTAAAAGTTTAGATTAATAATTATAGCTTTTTTGTGTGAATGTGTATGCAGGTAAATTTTACTATAAATTATAACACTTGAAATTATGAATTTCAGACCCACACATGCGGGATGGAAATGAAGCGCCAGTCGGTGAGTATAAAACTAAAGTACTAAATTGATTTCTATAAGTTTTCCCTTGAGGACTAGCATTGGTCAGTTTTTCTTGCGTCCCATAAAATTAGACAGTTCTTACTGCTCTTATGATATGTTCTTTCATTCAAGGTGACACATTGAGAAGTGATGACAGAAGAATAATGAGGATGCAGGGAGTGAAAGTTGTGAGAAAACGAGGATAATAATGGTGATTTGAAAGAGAGTTGGAGAATGACAAGACTGAGTGACTGTCAGTTGCCAGCCAACAGTGATGATTAATGATGTTATTAACATCTTGGGAAACTGATAATTAAAGTCAAAAGTACTTATAAGAACATCATTCTCAGCTTTCTAATGTAGGAGATTAAATAACAAATCTGAACTGGAAATATTTTTAAGTGGTGAAAATTGTTAAAGATAATTTCCTTTGTTTATAAAATCGTTCTCTAGAAGTTCTTCTTGATTGATCATCTTATGAGGTTGTCAGATTTTTACGGTAGTCTAATATGTGATATGCTATATTATTTCTCGCTGGATTATCTCCCAGAATATCTCAGGTTAGAATATGTTTTATAGTCTATATAAAGATATATATATATATATATTACTGAGAATGCATGTATGTGTGCATGTAAATGTGTGTCTGTATGTATGTGTGCATCACTAAAACTCGAGAACTACCCAGCTGATTTCATACAAATTTCACACATGCCTTACTTCAGGTCCATGCAGTGTCATGGGCCAAACAAATTTTCAACTTCTTGCTAATGTGTTCTAAGAGCAATCTCTTATCTCTTACACTATTTCAGTATTACTTGTCAAAAGTGAAACAATAGAATCGCCATTGTAATGTGAGTTAATACTTTCACTGTGATATATTTGTGTATGTATATGTCTGTATATATATGCATATATATGTATGTATGTATATGTATGTTTACATATATATGCACACATGTCAGATCAGTTTGGAGACTGGTGCAAACTTCTGGCTTGCCAGCTCTCAGTCAGACCGTCCAATACATGTCAGCATGGAAAGCAGATATTAATTGACGACAACAATCATGATGATGATAACGATGATGATGGAACTTCTACAATATAGATCTGTGCTGAGACATAATCATATTCACTGTAATGAAAGTCACTTATTTTTTACTCAGAATATATACAATTTATATAGATATCTAGTATTGCAATGTCAGACAGTATTTTTTTGTATTACATATACAAACTGTTAACATGAATCATGTAATGAATCAGATATTATTCATTTATTGATTTACATTTGTACGTCTGAAATTTAACCTGATTTTATAACAGCATCATCTACTCTCATCCAACAGATTTAAACTTTATTACCATCTGTGTAAGTAATTCTACTGTTTTTCTTGTGCACACAACCACTTCTCAACAAACTGACATTATTGACTCCTATAGTCCAATAAGGTTCAGATGTTATTGTGTCCTAAAATAAAATGTTAAATATTTCTGTATATTTATGATACTATTTAGATATATTATATGAAGCATTACTGTGACCTTTTGTAAATAGTTGGTCTTAATTAATATCAGTGACAAATGTAGTAAAACAGTAGTAACATGAATGAGATTAGATGTTCTTTTTGATGTTGATCTTATATTAACAATAACATCACACGACAGTTTCTGTAAGTCAGACCCTGCTACACAGGTGTAAGTTTCAAGTCCTAAAGATTATATACAGGCTGCAAGATGCAAAATAATAAATACAAAAAAATAAATGATAATGTCATTATCATTCATCATCTGCTTCCATGCTCCCGTCGATTAGATGGGTCATCAATATCCAAGCCAGTTCTTATTCAGACTTAACATCCACTTTGACTGCTTGAGGTAGCCACACATCTCTCTTAAATACTCTGGATTTTCTATGACAAGATACCATCTTAACAGCAACCATTTTATAAAGTCTCTTGGGTATGTTTTATTGTAACACAGGCACTAATAAGATTGTCATCATCATCATCATCATTTTACGTCCACTGTCCATGCTGGCCTGGGTTAGACAGTTTGACCAGAGCCGACAAGCTGATGGGCAGCATCAGAATCCAATATCCACAATTAGATTGAACGTTCCACAGAAAATTATGCTGTCTCCTCTCATTTATCAATCACTTTCAAATGTGTACTGGGGCCATTTCCTCATAGTGCTAGCACTGGTCATGTTATTTGCATCTCATAATATGATACAATTCTCATTGCTCTCTGATGTGTTTTTACAATCATGAAGACATGTTGAGAAAGTGATAAGTTTAAGTGATAACGGAAGAATAATGAGGATGTAGGGAGTGAAAGTTACAAGAAAAGGATGATAAGAACAATGACTTGAAAGAGAGGTGGAGAATGACATGACCGAATGGATGAAGCTAAGATACAATTATTTGTGAGATGGTTAATGATTTACTAACATCTTAAGAATCCAATTATCAAAGACAGTGTTATCTACTGGAACATCAAATTTGGCTTTGGTAAAGTATGAGGCTCAATCACAAAATCTGAACAAACTTTAGAAAGTCTAACTGTGAAATCATTTGGTCAGTGTTGCTGTTAATGTCTTTAATTGGTAAAAGTTTAGATTAATAATTATAGCTTTTTGTGTGAATGTGTATGCAGGTAAATTTTACTATAAATTATAACACTTGAAATTATGAATTTCAGACCCACACATGCGGGATGGAAATGAAGCGCCAGTCGGTGAGTATAAAACTAAAGTACTAAATTGATTTCTATAAGTTTTCCCTTGAGGACTAGCATTGGTCAGTTTTTCTTGCGTCCCATAAAATTAGACAGTTCTTACTGCTCTTATGATATGTTCTTTCATTCAAGGTGACACATTGAGAAGTGATGACAGAAGAATAATGAGGATGCAGGGAGTGAAAGTTGTGAGAAAACGAGGATAATAATGGTGATTTGAAAGAGAGTTGGAGAATGACAAGACTGAGTGACTGTCAGTTGCCAGCCAACAGTGATGATTAATGATGTTATTAACATCTTGGGAAACTGATAATTAAAGTCAAAAGTACTTATAAGAACATCATTCTCAGCTTTCTAATGTAGGAGATTAAATAACAAATCTGAACTGGAAATATTTTTAAGTGGTGAAAATTGTTAAAGATAATTTCCTTTGTTTATAAAATCGTTCTCTAGAAGTTCTTCTTGATTGATCATCTTATGAGGTTGTCAGATTTTTACGGTAGTCTAATATGTGATATGCTATATTATTTCTCGCTGGATTATCTTCCCAGAATATCTCAGGTTAGAATATGTTTTATAGTCTATATAAAGATATATATATATATATATTACTGAGAATGCATGTATGTGTGCATGTAAATGTGTGTCTGTATGTATGTGTGCATCACTAAAACTCGAGAACTACCCAGCTGATTTCATACAAATTTCACACATGCCTTACTTCAGGTCCATGCAGTGTCATGGGCCAAACAAATTTTCAACTTCTTGCCTAATGTGTTCTAAGAGCAATCTCTTATCTCTTACACTATTTCAGTATTACTAGTCAAAAGTGAAACAATAGAATCGCCATTGTAATGTGAGTTAATACTTTCAATGTGATATATTTGTGTATGTATATGTCTGTATATATATGCATATATATGTATGTATGTATATGTATGTTTACATATATATGCACACATGTCAGATCAGTTTGGAGACTGGTGCAAACTTCTGGCTTGCCAGCTCTCAGTCAGACCGTCCAATACATGTCAGCATGGAAAGCAGATATTAATTGACGACAACAATCATGATGATGATAACGATGATGATGGAACTTCTACAATATAGATCTGTGCTGAGACATAATCATATTCACTGTAATGAAAGTCACTTATTTTTTACTCAGAATATATACAATTATATAGATATCTAGTATTGCAATGTCAGACAGTATTTTTTTTGTATTACATATACAAACTGTTAACATGAATCATGTAATGAATCAGATATTATTCATTTATTGATTTACATTTGTACGTCTGAAATTTAACCTGATTTTATAACAGCATCATCTACTCTCATCCAACAGATTTAAACTTTATTACCATCTGTGTAAGTAATTCTACTGTTTTTCTTGTGCACACAACCACTTCTCAACAAACTGACATTATTGACTCCTATAGTCCAATAAGGTTCAGATGTTATTGTGTCCTAAAATAAAATGTTAAATATTTCTGTATATTTATGATACTATTTAGATATATTATATGAAGCATTACTGTGACCTTTTGTAAATAGTTGGTCTTAATTAATATCAGTGACAAATGTAGTAAAACAGTAGTAACATGAATGAGATTAGATGTTCTTTTTGATGTTGATCTTATATTAACAATAACATCACACGACAGTTTCTGTAAGTCAGACCCTGCTACACAGGTGTAAGTTTCAAGTCCTAAAGATTATATACAGGCTGCAAGATGCAAAATAAATAATAAATACAAAAAAATAAATGATTAATGTCATTATCATCATCATCTGCTTCCATGCTCCCGTCGATTAGATGGGTCATCAATATCCAAGCCAGTTCTTATTCAGACTTAACATCCACTTTGACTGCTTGAGGTAGCCACACATCTCTCTTAAATACTCTGGATTTTCTATGACAAGATACCATCTTAACAGCAACCATTTTATAAAGTCTCTTGGGTATGTTTTATTGTAACACAGGCACTAATAAGATTGTCATCATCATCATCATCATTTTACGTCCACTGTCCATGCTGGCCTGGGTTAGACAGTTTGACCAGAGCCGACAAGCTGATGGGCAGCATCAGAATCCAATATCCACAATTAGATTGAACGTTCCACAGAAAATTATGCTGTCTCCTCTCATTTATCAATCACTTTCAAATGTGTACTGGGGCCATTTCCTCATAGTGCTAGCACTGGTCATGTTATTTGCATCTCATAATATGATACAATTCTCATTGCTCTCTGATGTGTTTTTACAATCATGAAGACATGTTGAGAAAGTGATAAGTTTAAGTGATAACGGAAGAATAATGAGGATGTAGGGAGTGAAAGTTACAAGAAAAGGATGATAAGAACAATGACTTGAAAGAGAGGTGGAGAATGACATGACCGAATGGATGAAGCTAAGATACAATTATTTGTGAGATGGTTAATGATTTACTAACATCTTAAGAATCCAATTATCAAAGACAGTGTTATCTACTGGAACATCAAATTTGGCTTTGGTAAAGTATGAGGCTCAATCACAAAATCTGAACAAACTTTAGAAAGTCTAACTGTGAAATCATTTGGTCAGTGTTGCTGTTAATGTCTTTAATTGGTAAAAGTTTAGATTAATAATTATAGCTTTTTGTGTGAATGTGTATGCAGGTAAATTTTACTATAAATATAACACTTGAAATTATGAATTTCAGACCCACACATGCGGGATGGAAATGAAGCGCCAGTCGGTGAGTATAAAACTAAAGTACTAAATTGATTTCTATAAGTTTTCCCTTGAGGACTAGCATTGGTCAGTTTTTCTTGCGTCCCATAAAATTAGACAGTTCTTACTGCTCTTATGATATGTTCTTTCATTCAAGGTGACACATTGAGAAGTGATGACAGAAGAATAATGAGGATGCAGGGAGTGAAAGTTGTGAGAAAACGAGGATAATAATGGTGATTTGAAAGAGAGTTGGAGAATGACAAGACTGAGTGACTGTCAGTTGCCAGCCAACAGTGATGATTAATGATGTTATTAACATCTTGAGAAACTGATATTTAAGTCAAAAGTACTTATAAGAACATCATTCCCAGCTTTCTAATGTAGGAGATTAAATAACAAATCTCAACTGGAAATATTTTTATGTGGTAAAAATTGTTACAGATAATTTCCTTTGTTTATAAAATCGTTCTCTAGAAGTTCTTCTTGATTGATCATCTTATGAGGTTGTCAGATTTTTACGGTAGTCTAATATGTGATATGCTATATTATTTCTCGCTGGATTATCTTCCCAGAATATCTCAGGTTAGAATATGTTTTATAGTCTATATAAAGATATATATATATATATATATTACTGAGAATGCATGTATGTGTGCATGTAAATGTGTGTCTGTATGTATGTGTGCATCACTAAAACTCGAGAACTACCCAGCTGATTTCATACAAATTTCACACATGCCTTACTTCAGGTCCATGCAGTGTCATGGGCCAAACAAATTTTCAACTTCTTGCCTAATGTGTTCTAAGAGCAATCTCTTATCTCTTACACTATTTCAGTATTACTTGTCAAAAGTGAAACAATAGAATCGCCATTGTAATGTGAGTTAATACTTTCACTGTGATATATTTGTGTATGTATATGTCTGTATATATATGCATATATATGTATGCATGTATATGTATGTTTACATATATATGCACACATGTCAGATCAGTTTGGAGACTGGTGCAAACTTCTGGCTTGCCAGCTCTCAGTCAGACCGTCCAATACATGTCAGCATGGAAAGCAGATATTAATTGACGACAACAATCATGATGATGATAACGATGATGATGGAACTTCTACAATATAGATCTGTGCTGAGACATAATCATATTCACTGTAATGAAAGTCACTTATTTTTTACTCAGAATATATACAATTTATATAGATATCTAGTATTGCAATGTCAGACAGTATTTTTTTTGTATTACATATACAAACTGTTAACATGAATCATGTAATGAATCAGATATTATTCATTTATTGATTTACATTTGTACGTCTGAAATTTAACCTGATTTTATAACAGCATCATCTACTCTCATCCAACAGATTTAAACTTTATTACCATCTGTGTAAGTAATTCTACTGTTTTTCTTGTGCACACAACCACTTCTCAACAAACTGACATTATTGACTCCTATAGTCCAATAAGGTTCAGATGTTATTGTGTCCTAAATAAAATGTTAAATATTTCTGTATATTTATGATACTATTTAGATATATTATATGAAGCATTACTGTGACCTTTTGTAAATAGTTGGTCTTAATTAATATCAGTGACAAATGTAGTAAAACAGTAGTAACATGAATGAGATTAGATGCTCTTTTTGATGTTGATCTTATATTAACAATACATCACACGACAGTTTCTGTAAGTCAGACCCTGCTACACAGGTGTAAGTTTCAAGTCCTAAAGATTATATACAGGCTGCAAGATGCAAAATAATAAATACAAAAAAATAAATGATAATGTCATTATCATTCATCATCTGCTTCCATGCTCCCGTCGATTAGATGGGTCATCAATATCCAAGCCAGTTCTTATTCAGACTTAACATCCACTTTGACTGCTTGAGGTAGCCACACATCTCTCTTAAATACTCTGGATTTTCTATGACAAGATACCATCTTAACAGCAACCATTTTATAAAGTCTCTTGGGTATGTTTTATTGTAACACAGGCACTAATAAGATTGTCATCATCATCATCATCATTTTACGTCCACTGTCCATGCTGGCCTGGTTAGACAGTTTGACCAGAGCCGACAAGCTGATGGGCAGCATCAGAATCCAATATCCACAATTAGATTGAACGTTCCACAGAAAATTATGCTGTCTCCTCTCATTTATCAATCACTTTCAAATGTGTACTGGGGCCATTTCCTCATAGTGCTAGCACTGGTCATGTTATTTGCATCTCATAATATGATACAATTCTCATTGCTCTCTGATGTGTTTTTACAATCATGAAGACATGTTGAGAAAGTGATAAGTTTAAGTGATAACGGAAGAATAATGAGGATGTAGGGAGTGAAAGTTACAAGAAAAGGATGATAAGAACATGACTTGAAAGAGAGGTGGAGAATGACATGACCGAATGGATGAAGCTAAGATACAATTATTTGTGAGATGGTTAATGATTTACTAACATCTTAAGAATCCAATTATCAAAGACAGTGTTATCTACTGGAACATCAAATTTGGCTTTGGTAAAGTATGAGGCTCAATCACAAAATCTGAACAAACTTTAGAAAGTCTAACTGTGAAATCATTTGGTCAGTGTTGCTGTTAATGTCTTTAATTGGTAAAAGTTTAGATTAATAATTATAGCTTTTTGTGTGAATGTGTATGCAGGTAAATTTTACTATAAATTATAACACTTGAAATTATGAATTTCAGACCCACACATGCGGGATGGAAATGAAGCGCCAGTCGGTGTATAAAACTAAAGTACTAAATTGATTTCTATAAGTTTTCCCTTGAGGACTAGCATTGGTCAGTTTTTCTTGCGTCCCATAAAATTAGACAGTTCTTACTGCTCTTATGATATGTTCTTTCATTCAAGGTGACACATTGAGAAGTGATGACAGAAGAATAATGAGGATGCAGGGAGTGAAAGTTGTGAGAAAACGAGGATAATAATGGTGATTTGAAAGAGAGTTGGAGAATGACAAGACTGAGTGACTGTCAGTTGCCAGCCAACAGTGATGATTAATGATGTTATTAACATCTTGGGAAACTGATAATTAAAGTCAAAAGTACTTATAAGAACATCATTCTCAGCTTTCTAATGTAGGAGATTAAATAACAAATCTGAACTGGAAATATTTTTAAGTGGTGAAAATTGTTAAAGATAATTTCCTTTGTTTATAAAATCGTTCTCTAGAAGTTCTTCTTGATTGATCATCTTATGAGGTTGTCAGATTTTTACGGTAGTCTAATATGTGATATGCTATATTATTTCTCGCTGGATTATCTTCCCAGAATATCTCAGGTTAGAATATGTTTTATAGTCTATATAAAGATATATATATATATATATTACTGAGAATGCATGTATGTGTGCATGTAAATGTGTGTCTGTATGTATGTGTGCATCACTAAAACTCGAGAACTACCCAGCTGATTTCATACAAATTTCACACATGCCTTACTTCAGGTCCATGCAGTGTCATGGGCCAAACAAATTTTCAACTTCTTGCTAATGTGTTCTAAGAGCAATCTCTTATCTCTTACACTATTTCAGTATTACTTGTCAAAAGTGAAACAATAGAATCGCCATTGTAATGTGAGTTAATACTTTCACTGTGATATATTTGTGTATGTATATGTCTGTATATATATGCATATATATGTATGTATGTATATGTATGTTTACATATATATGCACACATGTCAGATCAGTTTGGAGACTGGTGCAAACTTCTGGCTTGCCAGCTCTCAGTCAGACCGTCCAATACATGTCAGCATGGAAAGCAGATATTAATTGACGACAACAATCATGATGATGATAACGATGATGATGGAACTTCTACAATATAGATCTGTGCTGAGACATAATCATATTCACTGTAATGAAAGTCACTTATTTTTTACTCAGAATATATACAATTTATATAGATATCTAGTATTGCAATGTCAGACAGTATTTTTTTTGTATTACATATACAAACTGTTAACATGAATCATGTAATGAATCAGATATTATTCATTTATTGATTTACATTTGTACGTCTGAAATTTAACCTGATTTTATAACAGCATCATCTACTCTCATCCAACAGATTTAAACTTTATTACCATCTGTGTAAGTAATTCTACTGTTTTTCTTGTGCACACAACCACTTCTCAACAAACTGACATTATTGACTCCTATAGTCCAATAAGGTTCAGATGTTATTGTGTCCTAAAATAAAATGTTAAATATTTCTGTATATTTATGATACTATTTAGATATATTATATGAAGCATTACTGTGACCTTTTGTAAATAGTTGGTCTTAATTAATATCAGTGACAAATGTAGTAAAACAGTAGTAACATGAATGAGATTAGATGCTCTTTTTGATGTTGATCTTATATTAACAATAACATCACACGACAGTTTCTGTAAGTCAGACCCTGCTACACAGGTGTAAGTTTCAAGTCCTAAAGATTATATACAGGCTGCAAGATGCAAAATAATAAATACAAAAAAATAAATGATAATGTCATTATCATTCATCATCTGCTTCCATGCTCCCGTCGATTAGATGGGTCATCAATATCCAAGCCAGTTCTTATTCAGACTTAACATCCACTTTGACTGCTTGAGGTAGCCACACATCTCTCTTAAATACTCTGGATTTTCTATGACAAGATACCATCTTAACAGCAACCATTTTATAAAGTCTCTTGGGTATGTTTTATTGTAACACAGGCACTAATAAGATTGTCATCATCATCATCATCATTTTACGTCCACTGTCCATGCTGGCCTGGGTTAGACAGTTTGACCAGAGCCGACAAGCTGATGGGCAGCATCAGAATCCAATATCCACAATTAGATTGAACGTTCCACAGAAAATTATGCTGTCTCCTCTCATTTATCAATCACTTTCAAATGTGTACTGGGGCCATTTCCTCATAGTGCTAGCACTGGTCATGTTATTTGCATCTCATAATATGATACAATTCTCATTGCTCTCTGATGTGTTTTTACAATCATGAAGACATGTTGAGAAAGTGATAAGTTTAAGTGATAACGGAAGAATAATGAGGATGTAGGGAGTGAAAGTTACAAGAAAAGGATGATAAGAACAATGACTTGAAAGAGAGGTGGAGAATGACATGACCGAATGGATGAAGCTAAGATACAATTATTTGTGAGATGGTTAATGATTTACTAACATCTTAAGAATCCAATTATCAAAGACAGTGTTATCTACTGGAACATCAAATTTGGCTTTGGTAAAGTATGAGGCTCAATCACAAAATCTGAACAAACTTTAGAAAGTCTAACTGTGAAATCATTTGGTCAGTGTTGCTGTTAATGTCTTTAATTGGTAAAAGTTTAGATTAATAATTATAGCTTTTTGTGTGAATGTGTATGCAGGTAAATTTTACTATAAATTATAACACTTGAAATTATGAATTTCAGACCCACACATGCGGGATGGAAATGAAGCGCCAGTCGGTGAGTATAAAACTAAAGTACTAAATTGATTTCTATAAGTTTTCCCTTGAGGACTAGCATTGGTCAGTTTTTCTTGCGTCCCATAAAATTAGACAGTTCTTACTGCTCTTATGATATGTTCTTTCATTCAAGGTGACACATTGAGAAGTGATGACAGAAGAATAATGAGGATGCAGGGAGTGAAAGTTGTGAGAAAACGAGGATAATAATGGTGATTTGAAAGAGAGTTGGAGAATGACAAGACTGAGTGACTGTCAGTTGCCAGCCAACAGTGATGATTAATGATGTTATTAACATCTTGGGAAACTGATAATTAAAGTCAAAAGTACTTATAAGAACATCATTCTCAGCTTTCTAATGTAGGAGATTAAATAACAAATCTGAACTGGAAATATTTTTAAGTGGTGAAAATTGTTAAAGATAATTTCCTTTGTTTATAAAATCGTTCTCTAGAAGTTCTTCTTGATTGATCATCTTATGAGGTTGTCAGATTTTTACGGTAGTCTAATATGTGATATGCTATATTATTTCTCGCTGGATTATCTTCCCAGAATATCTCAGGTTAGAATATGTTTTATAGTCTATATAAAGATATATATATATATATATTACTGAGAATGCATGTATGTGTGCATGTAAATGTGTGTCTGTATGTATGTGTGCATCACTAAAACTCGAGAACTACCCAGCTGATTTCATACAAATTTCACACATGCCTTACTTCAGGTCCATGCAGTGTCATGGGCCAAACAAATTTTCAACTTCTTGCCTAATGTGTTCTAAGAGCAATCTCTTATCTCTTACACTATTTCAGTATTACTTGTCAAAAGTGAAACAATAGAATCGCCATTGTAATGTGAGTTAATACTTTCACTGTGATATATTTGTGTATGTATATGTCTGTATATATATGCATATATATGTATGCATGTATATGTATGTTTACATATATATGCACACATGTCAGATCAGTTTGGAGACTGGTGCAAACTTCTGGCTTGCCAGCTCTCAGTCAGACCGTCCAATACATGTCAGCATGGAAAGCAGATATTAATTGACGACAACAATCATGATGATGATAACGATGATGATGGAACTTCTACAATATAGATCTGTGCTGAGACATAATCATATTCACTGTAATGAAAGTCACTTATTTTTTACTCAGAATATATACAATTTATATAGATATCTAGTATTGCAATGTCAGACAGTATTTTTTTTGTATTACATATACAAACTGTTAACATGAATCATGTAATGAATCAGATATTATTCATTTATTGATTTACATTTGTACGTCTGAAATTTAACCTGATTTTATAACAGCATCATCTACTCTCATCCAACAGATTTAAACTTTATTACCATCTGTGTAAGTAATTCTACTGTTTTTCTTGTGCACACAACCACTTCTCAACAAACTGACATTATTGACTCCTATAGTCCAATAAGGTTCAGATGTTATTGTGTCCTAAAATAAAATGTTAAATATTTCTGTATATTTATGATACTATTTAGATATATTATATGAAGCATTACTGTGACCTTTTGTAAATAGTTGGTCTTAATTAATATCAGTGACAAATGTAGTAAAACAGTAGTAACATGAATGAGATTAGATGTTCTTTTTGATGTTGATCTTATATTAACAATAACATCACACGACAGTTTCTGTAAGTCAGACCCTGCTACACAGGTGTAAGTTTCAAGTCCTAAAGATTATATACAGGCTGCAAGATGCAAAATAATAAATACAAAAAAATAAATGATAATGTCATTATCATTCATCATCTGCTTCCATGCTCCCGTCGATTAGATGGGTCATCAATATCCAAGCCAGTTCTTATTCAGACTTAACATCCACTTTGACTGCTTGAGGTAGCCACACATCTCTCTTAAATACTCTGGATTTTCTATGACAAGATACCATCTTAACAGCAACCATTTTATAAAGTCTCTTGGGTATGTTTTATTGTAACACAGGCACTAATAAGATTGTCATCATCATCATCATCATTTTACGTCCACTGTCCATGCTGGCCTGGGTTAGACAGTTTGACCAGAGCCGACAAGCTGATGGGCAGCATCAGAATCCAATATCCACAATTAGATTGAACGTTCCACAGAAAATTATGCTGTCTCCTCTCATTTATCAATCACTTTCAAATGTGTACTGGGGCCATTTCCTCATAGTGCTAGCACTGGTCATGTTATTTGCATCTCATAATATGATACAATTCTCATTGCTCTCTGATGTGTTTTTACAATCATGAAGACATGTTGAGAAAGTGATAAGTTTAAGTGATAACGGAAGAATAATGAGGATGTAGGGAGTGAAAGTTACAAGAAAAGGATGATAAGAACAATGACTTGAAAGAGAGGTGGAGAATGACATGACCGAATGGATGAAGCTAAGATACAATTATTTGTGAGATGGTTAATGATTTACTAACATCTTAAGAATCCAATTATCAAAGACAGTGTTATCTACTGGAACATCAAATTTGGCTTTGGTAAAGTATGAGGCTCAATCACAAAATCTGAACAAACTTTAGAAAGTCTAACTGTGAAATCATTTGGTCAGTGTTGCTGTTAATGTCTTTAATTGGTAAAAGTTTAGATTAATAATTATAGCTTTTTGTGTGAATGTGTATGCAGGTAAATTTTACTATAAATTATAACACTTGAAATTATGAATTTCAGACCCACACATGCGGGATGGAAATGAAGCGCCAGTCGGTGAGTATAAAACTAAAGTACTAAATTGATTTCTATAAGTTTTCCCTTGAGGACTAGCATTGGTCAGTTTTTCTTGCGTCCCATAAAATTAGACAGTTCTTACTGCTCTTATGATATGTTCTTTCATTCAAGGTGACACATTGAGAAGTGATGACAGAAGAATAATGAGGATGCAGGGAGTGAAAGTTGTGAGAAAACGAGGATAATAATGGTGATTTGAAAGAGAGTTGGAGAATGACAAGACTGAGTGACTGTCAGTTGCCAGCCAACAGTGATGATTAATGATGTTATTAACATCTTGGGAAACTGATAATTAAAGTCAAAAGTACTTATAAGAACATCATTCTCAGCTTTCTAATGTAGGAGATTAAATAACAAATCTGAACTGGAAATATTTTTAAGTGGTGAAAATTGTTAAAGATAATTTCCTTTGTTTATAAAATCGTTCTCTAGAAGTTCTTCTTGATTGATCATCTTATGAGGTTGTCAGATTTTTACGGTAGTCTAATATGTGATATGCTATATTATTTCTCGCTGGATTATCTTCCCAGAATATCTCAGGTTAGAATATGTTTTATAGTCTATATAAAGATATATATATATATATATTACTGAGAATGCATGTATGTGTGCATGTAAATGTGTGTCTGTATGTATGTGTGCATCACTAAAACTCGAGAACTACCCAGCTGATTTCATACAAATTTCACACATGCCTCACTTCAGGTCCATGCAGTGTCATGGGCCAAACAAATTTTCAACTTCTTGGCTAATGTGTTCTAAGAGCAATCTCTTATCTCTTACACTATTTCAGTATTACTTGTCAAAAGTGAAACAATAGAATCGCCATTGTAATGTGAGTTAATACTTTCACTGTGATATATTTGTGTATGTATATGTCTGTATATATATGCATATATATGTATGTATGTATATGTATGTTTACATATATATGCACACATGTCAGATCAGTTTGGAGACTGGTGCAAACTTCTGGCTTGCCAGCTCTCAGTCAGACCGTCCAATACATGTCAGCATGGAAAGCAGATATTAATTGACGACAACAATCATGATGATGATAACGATGATGATGGAACTTCTACAATATAGATCTGTGCTGAGACATAATCATATTCACTGTAATGAAAGTCACTTATTTTTTACTCAGAATATATACAATTTATATAGATATCTAGTATTGCAATGTCAGACAGTATTTTTTTTGTATTACATATACAAACTGTTAACATGAATCATGTAATGAATCAGATATTATTCATTTATTGATTTACATTTGTACGTCTGAAATTTAACCTGATTTTATAACAGCATCATCTACTCTCATCCAACAGATTTAAACTTTATTACCATCTGTGTAAGTAATTCTACTGTTTTTCTTGTGCACACAACCACTTCTCAACAAACTGACATTATTGACTCCTATAGTCCAATAAGGTTCAGATGTTATTGTGTCCTAAAATAAAATGTTAAATATTTCTGTATATTTATGATACTATTTAGATATATTATATGAAGCATTACTGTGACCTTTTGTAAATAGTTGGTCTTAATTAATATCAGTGACAAATGTAGTAAAACAGTAGTAACATGAATGAGATTAGATGTTCTTTTTGATGTTGATCTTATATTAACAATAACATCACACGACAGTTTCTGTAAGTCAGACCCTGCTACACAGGTGTAAGTTTCAAGTCCTAAAGATTATATACAGGCTGCAAGATGCAAAATAATAAATACAAAAAAATAAATGATAATGTCATTATCATTCATCATCTGCTTCCATGCTCCCGTCGATTAGATGGGTCATCAATATCCAAGCCAGTTCTTATTCAGACTTAACATCCACTTTGACTGCTTGAGGTAGCCACACATCTCTCTTAAATACTCTGGATTTTCTATGACAAGATACCATCTTAACAGCAACCATTTTATAAAGTCTCTTGGGTATGTTTTATTGTAACACAGGCACTAATAAGATTGTCATCATCATCATCATCATTTTACGTCCACTGTCCATGCTGGCCTGGGTTAGACAGTTTGACCAGAGCCGACAAGCTGATGGGCAGCATCAGAATCCAATATCCACAATTAGATTGAACGTTCCACAGAAAATTATGCTGTCTCCTCTCATTTATCAATCACTTTCAAATGTGTACTGGGGCCATTTCCTCATAGTGCTAGCACTGGTCATGTTATTTGCATCTCATAATATGATACAATTCTCATTGCTCTCTGATGTGTTTTTACAATCATGAAGACATGTTGAGAAAGTGATAAGTTTAAGTGATAACGGAAGAATAATGAGGATGTAGGGAGTGAAAGTTACAAGAAAAGGATGATAAGAACAATGACTTGAAAGAGAGGTGGAGAATGACATGACCGAATGGATGAAGCTAAGATACAATTATTTGTGAGATGGTTAATGATTTACTAACATCTTAAGAATCCAATTATCAAAGACAGTGTTATCTACTGGAACATCAAATTTGGCTTTGGTAAAGTATGAGGCTCAATCACAAAATCTGAACAAACTTTAGAAAGTCTAACTGTGAAATCATTTGGTCAGTGTTGCTGTTAATGTCTTTAATTGGTAAAAGTTTAGATTAATAATTATAGCTTTTTGTGTGAATGTGTATGCAGGTAAATTTTACTATAAATTATAACACTTGAAATTATGAATTTCAGACCCACACATGCGGGATGGAAATGAAGCGCCAGTCGGTGAGTA
This sequence comes from Octopus sinensis, assembly GCF_006345805.1. Taxonomy (NCBI): domain Eukaryota; kingdom Metazoa; phylum Mollusca; class Cephalopoda; order Octopoda; family Octopodidae; genus Octopus; species Octopus sinensis. The sequence continues at coordinate 61,331,366 of NC_042998.1, read as the reverse complement.
TAAAACTAAAGTACTAAATTGATTTCTATAAGTTTTCCCTTGAGGACTAGCATTGGTCAGTTTTTCTTGCGTCCCATAAAATTAGACAGTTCTTACTGCTCTTATGATATGTTCTTTCATTCAAGGTGACACATTGAGAAGTGATGACAGAAGAATAATGAGGATGCAGGGAGTGAAAGTTGTGAGAAAACGAGGATAATAATGGTGATTTGAAAGAGAGTTGGAGAATGACAAGACTGAGTGACTGTCAGTTGCCAGCCAACAGTGATGATTAATGATGTTATTAACATCTTGGGAAACTGATAATTAAAGTCAAAAGTACTTATAAGAACATCATTCTCAGCTTTCTAATGTAGGAGATTAAATAACAAATCTGAACTGGAAATATTTTTAAGTGGTGAAAATTGTTAAAGATAATTTCCTTTGTTTATAAAATCGTTCTCTAGAAGTTCTTCTTGATTGATCATCTTATGAGGTTGTCAGATTTTTACGGTAGTCTAATATGTGATATGCTATATTATTTCTCGCTGGATTATCTTCCCAGAATATCTCAGGTTAGAATATGTTTTATAGTCTATATAAAGATATATATATATATATATTACTGAGAATGCATGTATGTGTGCATGTAAATGTGTGTCTGTATGTATGTGTGCATCACTAAAACTCGAGAACTACCCAGCTGATTTCATACAAATTTCACACATGCCTCACTTCAGGTCCATGCAGTGTCATGGGCCAAACAAATTTTCAACTTCTTGGCTAATGTGTTCTAAGAGCAATCTCTTATCTCTTACACTATTTCAGTATTACTTGTCAAAAGTGAAACAATAGAATCGCCATTGTAATGTGAGTTAATACTTTCACTGTGATATATTTGTGTATGTATATGTCTGTATATATATGCATATATATGTATGTATGTATATGTATGTTTACATATATATGCACACATGTCAGATCAGTTTGGAGACTGGTGCAAACTTCTGGCTTGCCAGCTCTCAGTCAGACCGTCCAATACATGTCAGCATGGAAAGCAGATATTAATTGACGACAACAATCATGATGATGATAACGATGATGATGGAACTTCTACAATATAGATCTGTGCTGAGACATAATCATATTCACTGTAATGAAAGTCACTTATTTTTTACTCAGAATATATACAATTTATATAGATATCTAGTATTGCAATGTCAGACAGTATTTTTTTTGTATTACATATACAAACTGTTAACATGAATCATGTAATGAATCAGATATTATTCATTTATTGATTTACATTTGTACGTCTGAAATTTAACCTGATTTTATAACAGCATCATCTACTCTCATCCAACAGATTTAAACTTTATTACCATCTGTGTAAGTAATTCTACTGTTTTTCTTGTGCACACAACCACTTCTCAACAAACTGACATTATTGACTCCTATAGTCCAATAAGGTTCAGATGTTATTGTGTCCTAAAATAAAATGTTAAATATTTCTGTATATTTATGATACTATTTAGATATATTATATGAAGCATTACTGTGACCTTTTGTAAATAGTTGGTCTTAATTAATATCAGTGACAAATGTAGTAAAACAGTAGTAACATGAATGAGATTAGATGTTCTTTTTGATGTTGATCTTATATTAACAATAACATCACACGACAGTTTCTGTAAGTCAGACCCTGCTACACAGGTGTAAGTTTCAAGTCCTAAAGATTATATACAGGCTGCAAGATGCAAAATAATAAATACAAAAAATAAATGATAATGTCATTATCATTCATCATCTGCTTCCATGCTCCCGTCGATTAGATGGGTCATCAATATCCAAGCCAGTTCTTATTCAGACTTAACATCCACTTTGACTGCTTGAGGTAGCCACACATCTCTCTTAAATACTCTGGATTTTCTATGACAAGATACCATCTTAACAGCAACCATTTTATAAAGTCTCTTGGGTATGTTTTATTGTAACACAGGCACTAATAAGATTGTCATCATCATCATCATCATTTTACGTCCACTGTCCATGCTGGCCTGGGTTAGACAGTTTGACCAGAGCCGACAAGCTGATGGGCAGCATCAGAATCCAATATCCACAATTAGATTGAACGTTCCACAGAAAATTATGCTGTCTCCTCTCATTTATCAATCACTTTCAAATGTGTACTGGGGCCATTTCCTCATAGTGCTAGCACTGGTCATGTTATTTGCATCTCATAATATGATACAATTCTCATTGCTCTCTGATGTGTTTTTACAATCATGAAGACATGTTGAGAAAGTGATAAGTTTAAGTGATAACGGAAGAATAATGAGGATGTAGGGAGTGAAAGTTACAAGAAAAGGATGATAAGAACAATGACTTGAAAGAGAGGTGGAGAATGACATGACCGAATGGATGAAGCTAAGATACAATTATTTGTGAGATGGTTAATGATTTACTAACATCTTAAGAATCCAATTATCAAAGACAGTGTTATCTACTGGAACATCAAATTTGGCTTTGGTAAAGTATGAGGCTCAATCACAAAATCTGAACAAACTTTAGAAAGTCTAACTGTGAAATCATTTGGTCAGTGTTGCTGTTAATGTCTTTAATTGGTAAAAGTTTAGATTAATAATTATAGCTTTTTGTGTGAATGTGTATGCAGGTAAATTTTACTATAAATTATAACACTTGAAATTATGAATTTCAGACCCACACATGCGGGATGGAAATGAAGCGCCAGTCGGTGAGTATAAAACTAAAGTACTAAATTGATTTCTATAAGTTTTCCCTTGAGGACTAGCATTGGTCAGTTTTTCTTGCGTCCCATAAAATTAGACAGTTCTTACTGCTCTTATGATATGTTCTTTCATTCAAGGTGACACATTGAGAAGTGATGACAGAAGAATAATGAGGATGCAGGGAGTGAAAGTTGTGAGAAAACGAGGATAATAATGGTGATTTGAAAGAGAGTTGGAGAATGACAAGACTGAGTGACTGTCAGTTGCCAGCCAACAGTGATGATTAATGATGTTATTAACATCTTGGGAAACTGATAATTAAAGTCAAAAGTACTTATAAGAACATCATTCTCAGCTTTCTAATGTAGGAGATTAAATAACAAATCTGAACTGGAAATATTTTTAAGTGGTGAAAATTGTTAAAGATAATTTCCTTTGTTTATAAAATCGTTCTCTAGAAGTTCTTCTTGATTGATCATCTTATGAGGTTGTCAGATTTTTACGGTAGTCTAATATGTGATATGCTATATTATTTCTCGCTGGATTATCTTCCCAGAATATCTCAGGTTAGAATATGTTTTATAGTCTATATAAAGATATATATATATATATATTACTGAGAATGCATGTATGTGTGCATGTAAATGTGTGTCTGTATGTATGTGTGCATCACTAAAACTCGAGAACTACCCAGCTGATTTCATACAAATTTCACACATGCCTCACTTCAGGTCCATGCAGTGTCATGGGCCAAACAAATTTTCAACTTCTTGCCTAATGTGTTCTAAGAGCAATCTCTTATCTCTTACACTATTTCAGTATTACTTGTCAAAAGTGAAACAATAGAATCGCCATTGTAATGTGAGTTAATACTTTCACTGTGATATATTTGTGTATGTATATGTCTGTATATATATGCATATATATGTATGTATGTATATGTATGTTTACATATATATGCACACATGTCAGATCAGTTTGGAGACTGGTGCAAACTTCTGGCTTGCCAGCTCTCAGTCAGACCGTCCAATACATGTCAGCATGGAAAGCAGATATTAATTGACGACAACAATCATGATGATGATAACGATGATGATGGAACTTCTACAATATAGATCTGTGCTGAGACATAATCATATTCACTGTAATGAAAGTCACTTATTTTTTACTCAGAATATATACAATTTATATAGATATCTAGTATTGCAATGTCAGACAGTATTTTTTTTGTATTACATATACAAACTGTTAACATGAATCATGTAATGAATCAGATATTATTCATTTATTGATTTACATTTGTACGTCTGAAATTTAACCTGATTTTATAACAGCATCATCTACTCTCATCCAACAGATTTAAACTTTATTACCATCTGTGTAAGTAATTCTACTGTTTTTCTTGTGCACACAACCACTTCTCAACAAACTGACATTATTGACTCCTATAGTCCAATAAGGTTCAGATGTTATTGTGTCCTAAAATAAAATGTTAAATATTTCTGTATATTTATGATACTATTTAGATATATTATATGAAGCATTACTGTGACGTTTTGTAAATAGTTGGTCTTAATTAATATCAGTGACAAATGTAGTAAAACAGTAGTAACATGAATGAGATTAGATGCTCTTTTTGATGTTGATCTTATATTAACAATAACATCACACGACAGTTTCTGTAAGTCAGACCCTGCTACACAGGTGTAAGTTTCAAGTCCTAAAGATTATATACAGGCTGCAAGATGCAAAATAATAAATACAAAAAAATAAATGATAATGTCATTATCATTCATCATCTGCTTCCATGCTCCCGTCGATTAGATGGGTCATCAATATCCAAGCCAGTTCTTATTCAGACTTAACATCCACTTTGACTGCTTGAGGTAGCCACACATCTCTCTTAAATACTCTGGATTTTCTATGACAAGATACCATCTTAACAGCAACCATTTTATAAAGTCTCTTGGGTATGTTTTATTGTAACACAGGCACTAATAAGATTGTCATCATCATCATCATCATTTTACGTCCACTGTCCATGCTGGCCTGGGTTAGACAGTTTGACCAGAGCCGACAAGCTGATGGGCAGCATCAGAATCCAATATCCACAATTAGATTGAACGTTCCACAGAAAATTATGCTGTCTCCTCTCATTTATCAATCACTTTCAAATGTGTACTGGGGCCATTTCCTCATAGTGCTAGCACTGGTCATGTTATTTGCATCTCATAATATGATACAATTCTCATTGCTCTCTGATGTGTTTTTACAATCATGAAGACATGTTGAGAAAGTGATAAGTTTAAGTGATAACGGAAGAATAATGAGGATGTAGGGAGTGAAAGTTACAAGAAAAGGATGATAAGAACAATGACTTGAAAGAGAGGTGGAGAATGACATGACCGAATGGATGAAGCTAAGATACAATTATTTGTGAGATGGTTAATGATTTACTAACATCTTAAGAATCCAATTATCAAAGACAGTGTTATCTACTGGAACATCAAATTTGGCTTTGGTAAAGTATGAGGCTCAATCACAAAATCTGAACAAACTTTAGAAAGTCTAACTGTGAAATCATTTGGTCAGTGTTGCTGTTAATGTCTTTAATTGGTAAAAGTTTAGATTAATAATTATAGCTTTTTGTGTGAATGTGTATGCAGGTAAATTTTACTATAAATTATAACACTTGAAATTATGAATTTCAGACCCACACATGCGGGATGGAAATGAAGCGCCAGTCGGTGAGTATAAAACTAAAGTACTAAATTGATTTCTATAAGTTTTCCCTTGAGGACTAGCATTGGTCAGTTTTTCTTGCGTCCCATAAAATTAGACAGTTCTTACTGCTCTTATGATATGTTCTTTCATTCAAGGTGACACATTGAGAAGTGATGACAGAAGAATAATGAGGATGCAGGGAGTGAAAGTTGTGAGAAAACGAGGATAATAATGGTGATTTGAAAGAGAGTTGGAGAATGACAAGACTGAGTGACTGTCAGTTGCCAGCCAACAGTGATGATTAATGATGTTATTAACATCTTGGGAAACTGATAATTAAAGTCAAAAGTACTTATAAGAACATCATTCTCAGCTTTCTAATGTAGGAGATTAAATAACAAATCTGAACTGGAAATATTTTTAAGTGGTGAAAATTGTTAAAGATAATTTCCTTTGTTTATAAAATCGTTCTCTAGAAGTTCTTCTTGATTGATCATCTTATGAGGTTGTCAGATTTTTACGGTAGTCTAATATGTGATATGCTATATTATTTCTCGCTGGATTATCTTCCCAGAATATCTCAGGTTAGAATATGTTTTATAGTCTATATAAAGATATATATATATATATATTACTGAGAATGCATGTATGTGTGCATGTAAATGTGTGTCTGTATGTATGTGTGCATCACTAAAACTCGAGAACTACCCAGCTGATTTCATACAAATTTCACACATGCCTCACTTCAGGTCCATGCAGTGTCATGGGCCAAACAAATTTTCAACTTCTTGCCTAATGTGTTCTAAGAGCAATCTCTTATCTCTTACACTATTTCAGTATTACTTGTCAAAAGTGAAACAATAGAATCGCCATTGTAATGTGAGTTAATACTTTCACTGTGATATATTTGTGTATGTATATGTCTGTATATATATGCATATATATGTATGTATGTATATGTATGTTTACATATATATGCACACATGTCAGATCAGTTTGGAGACTGGTGCAAACTTCTGGCTTGCCAGCTCTCAGTCAGACCGTCCAATACATGTCAGCATGGAAAGCAGATATTAATTGACGACAACAATCATGATGATGATAACGATGATGATGGAACTTCTACAATATAGATCTGTGCTGAGACATAATCATATTCACTGTAATGAAAGTCACTTATTTTTTACTCAGAATATATACAATTTATATAGATATCTAGTATTGCAATGTCAGACAGTATTTTTTTTGTATTACATATACAAACTGTTAACATGAATCATGTAATGAATCAGATATTATTCATTTATTGATTTACATTTGTACGTCTGAAATTTAACCTGATTTTATAACAGCATCATCTACTCTCATCCAACAGATTTAAACTTTATTACCATCTGTGTAAGTAATTCTACTGTTTTTCTTGTGCACACAACCACTTCTCAACAAACTGACATTATTGACTCCTATAGTCCAATAAGGTTCAGATGTTATTGTGTCCTAAAATAAAATGTTAAATATTTCTGTATATTTATGATACTATTTAGATATATTATATGAAGCATTACTGTGACGTTTTGTAAATAGTTGGTCTTAATTAATATCAGTGACAAATGTAGTAAAACAGTAGTAACATGAATGAGATTAGATGCTCTTTTTGATGTTGATCTTATATTAACAATAACATCACACGACAGTTTCTGTAAGTCAGACCCTGCTACACAGGTGTAAGTTTCAAGTCCTAAAGATTATATACAGGCTGCAAGATGCAAAATAATAAATACAAAAAAATAAATGATAATGTCATTATCATTCATCATCTGCTTCCATGCTCCCGTCGATTAGATGGGTCATCAATATCCAAGCCAGTTCTTATTCAGACTTAACATCCACTTTGACTGCTTGAGGTAGCCACACATCTCTCTTAAATACTCTGGATTTTCTATGACAAGATACCATCTTAACAGCAACCATTTTATAAAGTCTCTTGGGTATGTTTTATTGTAACACAGGCACTAATAAGATTGTCATCATCATCATCATCATTTTACGTCCACTGTCCATGCTGGCCTGGGTTAGACAGTTTGACCAGAGCCGACAAGCTGATGGGCAGCATCAGAATCCAATATCCACAATTAGATTGAAGTTCCACAGAAAATTATGCTGTCTCCTCTCATTTATCAATCACTTTCAAATGTGTACTGGGGCCATTTCCTCATAGTGCTAGCACTGGTCATGTTATTTGCATCTCATAATATGATACAATTCTCATTGCTCTCTGATGTGTTTTTACAATCATGAAGACATGTTGAGAAAGTGATAAGTTTAAGTGATAACGGAAGAATAATGAGGATGTAGGGAGTGAAAGTTACAAGAAAAGGATGATAAGAACAATGACTTGAAAGAGAGGTGGAGAATGACATGACCGAATGGATGAAGCTAAGATACAATTATTTGTGAGATGGTTAATGATTTACTAACATCTTAAGAATCCAATTATCAAAGACAGTGTTATCTACTGGAACATCAAATTTGGCTTTGGTAAAGTATGAGGCTCAATCACAAAATCTGAACAAACTTTAGAAAGTCTAACTGTGAAATCATTTGGTCAGTGTTGCTGTTAATGTCTTTAATTGGTAAAAGTTTAGATTAATAATTATAGCTTTTTGTGTGAATGTGTATGCAGGTAAATTTTACTATAAATTATAACACTTGAAATTATGAATTTCAGACCCACACATGCGGGATGGAAATGAAGCGCCAGTCGGTGAGTATAAAACTAAAGTACTAAATTGATTTCTATAAGTTTTCCCTTGAGGACTAGCATTGGTCAGTTTTTCTTGCGTCCCATAAAATTAGACAGTTCTTACTGCTCTTATGATATGTTCTTTCATTCAAGGTGACACATTGAGAAGTGATGACAGAAGAATAATGAGGATGCAGGGAGTGAAAGTTGTGAGAAAACGAGGATAATAATGGTGATTTGAAAGAGAGTTGGAGAATGACAAGACTGAGTGACTGTCAGTTGCCAGCCAACAGTGATGATTAATGATGTTATTAACATCTTGGGAAACTGATAATTAAAGTCAAAAGTACTTATAAGAACATCATTCTCAGCTTTCTAATGTAGGAGATTAAATAACAAATCTGAACTGGAAATATTTTTAAGTGGTGAAAATTGTTAAAGATAATTTCCTTTGTTTATAAAATCGTTCTCTAGAAGTTCTTCTTGATTGATCATCTTATGAGGTTGTCAGATTTTTACGGTAGTCTAATATGTGATATGCTATATTATTTCTCGCTGGATTATCTTCCCAGAATATCTCAGGTTAGAATATGTTTTATAGTCTATATAAAGATATATATATATATATATTACTGAGAATGCATGTATGTGTGCATGTAAATGTGTGTCTGTATGTATGTGTGCATCACTAAAACTCGAGAACTACCCAGCTGATTTCATACAAATTTCACACATGCCTCACTTCAGGTCCATGCAGTGTCATGGGCCAAACAAATTTTCAACTTCTTGCCTAATGTGTTCTAAGAGCAATCTCTTATCTCTTACACTATTTCAGTATTACTTGTCAAAAGTGAAACAATAGAATCGCCATTGTAATGTGAGTTAATACTTTCACTGTGATATATTTGTGTATGTATATGTCTGTATATATATGCATATATATGTATGTATGTATATGTATGTTTACATATATATGCACACATGTCAGATCAGTTTGGAGACTGGTGCAAACTTCTGGCTTGCCAGCTCTCAGTCAGACCGTCCAATACATGTCAGCATGGAAAGCAGATATTAATTGACGACAACAATCATGATGATGATAACGATGATGATGGAACTTCTACAATATAGATCTGTGCTGAGACATAATCATATTCACTGTAATGAAAGTCACTTATTTTTTACTCAGAATATATACAATTTATATAGATATCTAGTATTGCAATGTCAGACAGTATTTTTTTTGTATTACATATACAAACTGTTAACATGAATCATGTAATGAATCAGATATTATTCATTTATTGATTTACATTTGTACGTCTGAAATTTAACCTGATTTTATAACAGCATCATCTACTCTCATCCAACAGATTTAAACTTTATTACCATCTGTGTAAGTAATTCTACTGTTTTTCTTGTGCACACAACCACTTCTCAACAAACTGACATTATTGACTCCTATAGTCCAATAAGGTTCAGATGTTATTGTGTCCTAAAATAAAATGTTAAATATTTCTGTATATTTATGATACTATTTAGATATATTATATGAAGCATTACTGTGACCTTTTGTAAATAGTTGGTCTTAATTAATATCAGTGACAAATGTAGTAAAACAGTAGTAACATGAATGAGATTAGATGCTCTTTTTGATGTTGATCTTATATTAACAATAACATCACACGACAGTTTCTGTAAGTCAGACCCTGCTACACAGGTGTAAGTTTCAAGTCCTAAAGATTATATACAGGCTGCAAGATGCAAAATAATAAATACAAAAAAATAAATGATAATGTCATTATCATTCATCATCTGCTTCCATGCTCCCGCCGATTAGATGGGTCATCAATATCCAAGCCAGTTCTTATTCAGACTTAACATCCACTTTGACTGCTTGAGGTAGCCACACATCTCTCTTAAATACTCTGGATTTTCTATGACAAGATACCATCTTAACAGCAACCATTTTATAAAGTCTCTTGGGTATGTTTTATTGTAACACAGGCACTAATAAGATTGTCATCATCATCATCATCATTTTACGTCCATTGTCCATGATGGCCTGGGTTAGACAGTTTGACCAGAGCCGACAAGCTGATGGGCAGCATCAGAATCCAATGTCCACAATTAGATTGAAAGTTCCACAGAAAATTATGCTGTCTCCTCTCATTTATCAATCACTTTCAAATGTGTACTGGGGCCATTTCCTCATAGTGCTAGCACTGGTCATGTTATTTGCATCTCATAATATGATACAATTCTCATTGCTCTCTGATGTGTTTTTACAATCATGAAGACATGTTGAGAAAGTGATAAGTTTAAGTGATAACGGAAGAATAATGAGGATGTAGGGAGTGAAAGTTACAAGAAAAGGATGATAAGAACAATGACTTGAAAGAGAGGTGGAGAATGACATGACCGAATGGATGAAGCTAAGATACAATTATTTGTGAGATGGTTAATGATTTACTAACATCTTAAGAATCCAATTATCAAAGACAGTGTTATCTACTGGAACATCAAATTTGGCTTTGGTAAAGTATGAGGCTCAATCACAAAATCTGAACAAACTTTAGAAAGTCTAACTGTGAAATCATTTGGTCAGTGTTGCTGTTAATGTCTTTAATTGGTAAAAGTTTAGATTAATAATTATAGCTTTTTGTGTGAATGTGTATGCAGGTAAATTTTACTATAAATTATAACACTTGAAATTATGAATTTCAGACCCACACATGCGGGATGGAAATGAAGCGCCAGTCGGTGAGTATAAAACTAAAGTACTAAATTGATTTCTATAAGTTTTCCCTTGAGGACTAGCATTGGTCAGTTTTTCTTGCGTCCCATAAAATTAGACAGTTCTTACTGCTCTTATGATATGTTCTTTCATTCAAGGTGACACATTGAGAAGTGATGACAGAAGAATAATGAGGATGCAGGGAGTGAAAGTTGTGAGAAAACGAGGATAATAATGGTGATTTGAAAGAGAGTTGGAGAATGACAAGACTGAGTGACTGTCAGTTGCCAGCCAACAGTGATGATTAATGATGTTATTAACATCTTGGGAAACTGATAATTAAAGTCAAAAGTACTTATAAGAACATCATTCTCAGCTTTCTAATGTAGGAGATTAAATAACAAATCTGAACTGGAAATATTTTTAAGTGGTGAAAATTGTTAAAGATAATTTCCTTTGTTTATAAAATCGTTCTCTAGAAGTTCTTCTTGATTGATCATCTTATGAGGTTGTCAGATTTTTACGGTAGTCTAATATGTGATATGCTATATTATTTCTCGCTGGATTATCTTCCCAGAATATCTCAGGTTAGAATATGTTTTATAGTCTATATAAAGATATATATATATATATATTACTGAGAATGCATGTATGTGTGCATGTAAATGTGTGTCTGTATGTATGTGTGCATCACTAAAACTCGAGAACTACCCAGCTGATTTCATACAAATTTCACACATGCCTCACTTCAGGTCCATGCAGTGTCATGGGCCAAACAAATTTTCAACTTCTTGCCTAATGTGTTCTAAGAGCAATCTCTTATCTCTTACACTATTTCAGTATTACTTGTCAAAAGTGAAACAATAGAATCGCCATTGTAATGTGAGTTAATACTTTCACTGTGATATATTTGTGTATGTATATGTCTGTATATATATGCATATATATGTATGCATGTATATGTATGTTTACATATATATGCACACATGTCAGATCAGTTTGGAGACTGGTGCAAACTTCTGGCTTGCCAGCTCTCAGTCAGACCGTCCAATACATGTCAGCATGGAAAGCAGATATTACTTGACGACAACAATCATGATGATGATAACGATGATGATGGAACTTCTACAATATAGATCTGTGCTGAGACATAATCATATTCACTGTAATGAAAGTCACTTATTTTTTACTCAGAATATATACAATTTATATAGATATCTAGTATTGCAATGTCAGACAGTATTTTTTTTGTATTACATATACAAACTGTTAACATGAATCATGTAATGAATCAGATATTATTCATTTATTGATTTACATTTGTACGTCTGAAATTTAACCTGATTTTATAACAGCATCATCTACTCTCATCCAACAGATTTAAACTTTATTACCATCTGTGTAAGTAATTCTACTGTTTTTCTTGTGCACACAACCACTTCTCAACAAACTGACATTATTGACTCCTATAGTCCAATAAGGTTCAGATGTTATTGTGTCCTAAAATAAAATGTTAAATATTTCTGTATATTTATGATACTATTTATATATATTATATGAAGCATTACTGTGACCTTTTGTAAATAGTTGGTCTTAATTAATATCAGTGACAAATGTAGTAAAACAGTAGTAACATGAATGAGATTAGATGTTCTTTTTGATGTTGATCTTATATTAACAATAACATCACACGACAGTTTCTGTAAGTCAGACCCTGCTACACAGGTGTAAGTTTCAAGTCCTAAAGATTATATACAGGCTGCAAGATGCAAAATAATAAATACAAAAAAGTTAATGATAATGTCATTATCATTCATCATCTGCTTCCATGCTCCCGTCGATTAGATGGGTCATCAATGTCCAAGCCAGTTCTTATTCAGACTTAACATCCACTTTCACTTCTTGAGGTAGCCACACATCACTCTTAAATACTCTGGATTTTCTATGATAAGATACCATCTTAACAGCAACCATTTTATAAAGTCTCTTGGGTATGTTTTATAGTAACACAGGCACTAATAAGATTGTCATCATCACCATTGTCCATGCTGGCTGGGTTAGACAGTTTGACCAGAGCCGACAAGCTGATGGGCAGCATCAGAATCCAATGTCCACAATTAGATTGAACGTTCCACTCAAAATTATGCTGTCTCCTCTCATTTATCAATCACTTTCAAGTGTGTACTGGGGCCATTTCCTCATAGTGCTAGCACTGGTCAGGTGGTCTTGCATCTTATAATATTATACAATTCTCATTGCTCTTTGATGTGTTTTTACAATCATGAAGACATGTTGAGAAAGTGATAAGGTTAAGTGATAACGGAAGAATAATGAGGATGTAGGGAGTGAAAGTTACAAGAAAAGGAGGATAAGAACAATGACTTGAAAGAGAGGTGGAGAATGACATGACCGAATGGATGAAGCTAAGATACAATTATTTGTGAGATGGTTAATGATTTACTAACATCTTGAGAATCCAATAATCAAAGACAGTGTTATCTACTAGAACATCAATGTTGGCTTTGGTAATGTATGAGGCTCAATCACAAAATCTCAACAAGCATTAGAACGACTCACTGTGAAATCATTTGGTCAGTGTTGCTGTCAAAGTTCGTAAATGGTAAAAGTTTAGATTAATAATTATAGCTTTTTGTGTGAATGTGTACGCAGGTAAATTTTACTATAAATTATAACACTTGAAATTATGAAATTCAGTTTTATATCTAAATGAACAGCCAGGTCCACCTGTTGAAAATGCATCAATCTATCATGGTGAGTATAACACTGAAAGTACCAAATCGATTTCTATAAGTTTTCTCTTGGGAACTACCATGGGTCAGTTTCTCTTGTGTCCCATAAAATTAGACAGTTCTTACTGCTATTATTATGATGTTTTTTCATTCAAGGTGACACTTTGAGAAATATTGACGGAAGAATAATGAGGATGCAGGGAGTGAAAGTTGTGAGAAACGAGGATAAGAATGGTGATTTGAAAGAGAGTTGGAGAATGACAAGACTGAGTGACTGTCAGTTGTGAGCCTACAGAGATGATGTATTAACATCTTGTGAGAGTGATAATTCAAGTCAAAAGTACTTATAAGAAGATCATTCTCAGCTTTCTAATGTAGGAGATTCAATAACAAATCTCAACTGAAACCTTTTTCTACTGGTAAAAATTGTTAAAGATAATTTTGTTTGTTTACAAAATCATTCTCCAGAAGTTCTTCTTGATTTTCAATCTTATGAAGATGTCAGAGTTTTACAGTAGTCTGATGTTTGATATGAGATGTCAGAATCCAATGTCCACAATTAGATTGAACGTTCCACAGAAAATTATGCTGTCTCCTCTCATTTATCAATCACTTTCAAGTGTGTACTGGGGCCATTTCCTCATGGTGCTAGCACTGGTCATGTTATTTGCATCTCATAATATTATACAATTCTCATTTCTCCTTGATGTGTTTTTACAATCATGAAGACATGTTGAGAAAGTGATAAGTTTAAGTGATAACGGAAGAATAATGAGGATGTAGGGATTGAAAGTTACAAGAAAATGAGGATAAGAACAATGACATTAAAGTGAGGTCGGAGCATGACATGACCGAATGGATGAAGCTAAGATACAATTATTTGTGAGATGGTTAATGATTTATTAACACCTTGAGAATCTAATTTTCAAAGACCGTGTCACTTACTAGAACATCAATGTTGGCTTTGGAAAAGTATGAGGCTCAATCACAAAATCTCAACAAGCGTTAGAAAGTCTACCTGCAAAATCATTTGGTCAGTGTTGCTGTGAATGTTTGTAAGAGGTAAAAGTTTTGATTAATAATTATAGATTTTTGTGTGAATGTGAATGCTGGTACATTTTACTATAAATTATAACACTTGAAATTATGTATTTCAGGCTTAAATCCAAATGAACAGTTAAGTACACCAGTTCAATGTACATCAATCACACATGGTGAGTATAAAACTGAAAATAGCAAATTGATTTCTATAAGTTTTTCCTTGAGGACTAGCATTGGTCAGTTTTTCTTGCATCCCATGAAAGAAGACAGTTCTTACTGCTCTGATGATGTGTTTTTTATTCAAGGTGACAAGTTGAGAGGTTATGAAAGAAGAATAATGAGGATGCAGGGAGTGAAAGTTGTGGGAAAATGAGGATATAAATGGTGATTTGAAGGATAGGTGGAGAATGACAAGACTGAGTGACTGTCAGTTATGAGCCAACAGAGATGCTTAATGATGTTATTAACATCTTCTGAGAGTGATAATTAAAGTCAAAAGTACTTATAAGGACATCATTCTCAGCTTTCTAATGTAGGAGATTCAATAACAAATCTCAACTGAAAATGTTTTTAAGTGATAAAAATTGTTAAAGATAATTTCGTTTGTTTACAAAATCGTTCTCCAGAATTTCTTCTTGATTTTTTCATCTTATGAAGATGTCAGAGTTTTACAGTACTCTGATGTTTGATTTGAGATATCATCCCTTGCCAGACTATCTTCCCGGAATGGCTCAGGTTAGAATATGTATTATTGTCCATATATATATATATATATATATACCTGAGAATGCATGTATGTGTGAGTGTAAATGTTTGTCTGTCTGTCTGTCTGTATGTGTGCATCACTAAAACTCAAGAACTACCTGCATGATTTCATTCAAATTTCACACACGTCTTACTTAGGGTCCATGCAGCGTCATGGGCCAATTAGATTTTCAAATTCTTGCCTAATGTGATCCTGGAGCAATCTCTTATCTCTTACACTATTTCGGTATTACTTGTCAAACGTGAAACAATAAAATCACTATTGTAATGTGAGTTAATAGGTTCACTGTGATATATTTATGTATGCATATGTCTGTATATATGTGCATATATATGTATGCATGTATATGTATGTTTACATGTATATGCATACATATCATATCAGATTGGAGCCAGGTGCAGGCTTCTCGCTTGCCAGAAATCAGTCAGACCTAAGCATAGAAAGCAGATATTAAACGACGATGACAATGATGATGATGATCATGCTGATGGAACGTCTACAATATAGATCTGTGTTGAGAAATAATCATATTCACTGTAATGAAAGTCACTTATTTTTTAGTCAGATTATATACAATTTATATAGATATCTAGTATTGCAATGTAAGACGGTGTTTTTTTTTTGTATTACATATACAACCCGGTAACATGATAATGAATCAGATATTATTCATTAACTGATCCACATTTGTATGTCTGAAGTTTAACCTGATTTTATAACAGCATCATCTTGTACCCTCACTTAACAGATTTAAAGCTTATTACCATCTATGTAAATAATTCTACTGTTTGTCTTGTGCACACAACCACTTCTCTACAAACTGACATTATTGACTTCTGTAGTCCAATAAGGTCCAGATGTTATTGTGTCCTAAAACAAAATGTGAAATATTTCTGTATATTTATGATACTATTTAGGTATATTATATAAAGCATTACTGTGACCTTTTGTAATTAGTTGGTTTTAATTAATATCAGTGACAAATATAGTAAAACAGTAGTAACATGAATGGGATTAGTATTCCTTTTGATGTTGTTCGTATATTAACAATAACATCACACGACAGTTTCTGTCAGTCAGACCCTGCTACACAGGTGTAAGTTTCAAGTCCTAAAGATTATATACAGGCTGCAAGATGCAAAATAATAAATACAAAAAAATTAATGATAATGTCATTATCATTCATCATCTGCTTCCATGCTCCCATCGATTAGATGGGTCATCAATGTCCAAGTCAGTTCTTATTCAGAGTTAACATCCACTTTGACTGCTTGAGGTACACACACATCTCACTTAAATACTCTGGATTTTCTATGACAAGATACCCTTCTTAACAGCAACCATTTTATAAAGGATCTTGGGTATGTTTTATTGTAACACAGGCACTAATAAGATTGTCATCATCATCACCATTTAACGTCCATTGTCCATGCTGGCATGGGTTGGACAGTTTGACCAGAGCTGGCAAGCTGATGGGCAGCACCAGACTCCAATGTCCACAATTTGATTGAACGTTCCACAGAAAATTATGCTGTCTCCTCTCATTTATCAATCACTTTCAAGTGTGTACTGGGACCATTTCTTCATAGTGCTAGCACTGGTCAGGTTGTCTTGCATCTTATAATATTATACAATTCTCATTGCTCTTTGATGTGTTTTTACAATCATGAAGACATGTTGAGAAAGTGATAAGTTTAAGTGATAACAGAAGAATAATGAGGATGTAGGGACTGAAAGTTACAAGAAAATGAGGATAAGAACATTGACATTAAAGAGAGGTGGAGCATGACATGACCGAATGGATGAAGCTAAGATACAGTTATTTGTGAGATGGTTAATGATTTACTAACACCTTGAGAATCCAATTATCAAAGACCGTGTCACTTACTAGAACATCAATGTTGGCGTTGGTAATGTATGAGGCTCAATCACAAAATCTCAACAGGCGTTAGAAAGTCTACCTGCAAAATCATTTGGTCAGTGTTGCTGTGAATGTTTGTTAAACGTAAAAGTTTAGATTAATAATTATAGATTTTTGTGTGAATGTGAATGCTGGTAAATTTTACTATAAATTATAACACTTGAAATTATGTATTTCAGGCTTAAATCCAAATGAACTGTTAAGTACACCAGTTCAATGTACATCAATCACACATGGTGAGTATAAAACTGAAAATAGCAAATTGATTTCTATAAGTTTTTCCTTGAGGACTAGCATTGGTCAGTTTTTCTTGCATCCCATGAAAGAAGACAGTTCTTACTGCTCTGATGATGTGTTTTTTATTCAAGGTGACAAGTTGAGAGGTGATGAAAGAAGAATAATGAGGATGCAGGGAGTGAAAGTTGTGGGAAAATGAGGATAAGAATGGTGATTTGAAGGATAGGTGGAGAATGACAAGACTGAGTGACTGTCAGTTGTGAGCCAACAGAGATGCTTAATGATGTTATTAACATCTTCTGAGAGTGATAATTAAAGTCAAAAGTACTTATAAGGACATCATTCTCAGCTTTCTAATGTAGGAGATTCAATAACAAATCTCAACTGAAAATGTTTTTAAGTGGTTAAAATTGTTAAAGATAATTTCTTTTGTTTACAAAATCGTTCTCCAGAATTTCTTCTTGATTTTTCATCTTATGAAGATGTCAGTGTTTTACAGTACTCTGATGTTTGATATGAGATATCATCTCTTGCCAGACTATCTTCCCAGAATGGCTCAGGTTAGAATATGTATTATTGTCTATATATATATATATATATATATATATATACCTGAGAATACATGTATGTGTGAGTGTAAATGTTTGTCTGTCTGCCTGTATGTGTGCATCACTAAAACTCGAGAACTACCTGCATGATTTCATTCAAATTTCACACACGTCTTACTTAGGCTCCATGCAGCGTCATGGGCCAGACAGATTTTCAAATTCTTGTCTAATGTGATCCTGGAGCAATCTCTTGTCTCTTACACTATTTCAGCATTACATGTCAAAAGTGAAACAATAAAATCACTATTGTAATGTGAGTTAATACTTTCACTGTGATATATTTGTGTAAATATATGTCTGTATATATATGCACATATATGTATGCATGTATATGTATGTTTACATATATATGCATATATATCATATCAGATTGGAGCCAGGTGCAGCCTTCTCGCTTGCCAGCCCCAGTCAGACCTCAGCATAGAAAGTGGATATTAAGCAACGATCATGATGATGATGGAATTTATACAATATAGATCTGTGCTGAGAAATAATCATATTCACTGTAGTGAAAATTACTTATATTTTAGTCAGATTATATACAATTTATATAGATATCTAGTATTGCAATGTCAGACAGTGTTTTTTTGTATTACATATACAAACTGTTAACATGGTAATGAATCAGATATTATTCATTAACTGATTTACATTTGTATGTCTGAAGTTAAACTTATTTTGTTATAGCATTATCTTGTACCCTCACCCAACAGATTTAAACCTTATTACCATCTGTGTAAGTAATTCTACTGTTTTTCTTGTGCACTTAACCACTTCTCTACACACTGGCATTATTGACTTCTATAGTCCAATAAGGTCCAGATGTTATTGTGTCCTAAAACAAAATGTGAAATATTTCTGTATATTTATGATACTATTTAGGTATATTTTATAAAGGATTACTCGACCTTTTGTAATTAGTTGGTTTTAGTTAACATCAGTGACAAATATAGTATAACAGTGGTAACGTGAATGGGATTACATATTCCTTTTGATGTTGTTCTTATACTAACAATAACATCACAAGACAGTTTCTGTCAGTCAGACCCTGCTACACAGGTGTAAGTTCCAAGTCCTCAAATTTTCTGGTTACTTGGTTTCTACCCTATCAATGGCAACCACATGGATAAAGGAGATATTACCAAGGGGAAGGTAACTTTGTTTGATATATAGATGAGATTTAAATAAAGGTAACCTATATTCTTGAGAATCAGTTCTTTTGTACCATTCCAGATACTTTCGTTGCAATATATGGATGATTGGTTATATATAGTTCATGATGTTGAGTGCAAATGCACAGTGTTTGAGGGCACATTACCACTGTCCATTTCACCTGTGTAGATCTAATCTTTGCTAACCTGAAGAGAACCTGCTTTATTAAGAAGGATGAATGACAAGTATATGTTTTCAAATATTTCAAGAATCAGATGACATTCTGGTGAACTGTAATGTAGGTAGTTAAAATTCAAGATTACCAGTGGCAACCTTTAACAGAGAGAGAGAGAGAGTGAGCAGGTGTATGATGATCCTAATTGAAGTGGTGTGTTATGTGTTTGTGGCTAGATCTTAGATGGCTAAGCCCTGGTTGACATTGGAATTAAGCAGATAATGAGAAGAATATTGGTTAGTAAAGACTAGACTTGAGAGGACAACGGCATATCATAGATATGGCAGAAATATAATTAATGGAAGACAAAACTAAGTGATAAAAATCCTTAGCAAGTGTTAAATAAATGAGATAAATGCAACATTGTTAGATTAAGTAGGATGTCTTAATATAGAGAGGAGATTTAGGAAGTCTAGTTTGCTCTGATATGGACTTAGATATCAAGTTATTACATGGTACCACAGTAGAAAGTATAAAAATGTTGACTGAAATCACAGTGGTCACCAGTTGACCATTAATGATAGCAATATCTCACAACAATAAGATATAAATTCCAATAGAGATATAGAAATTTAACTATAAAGTGTAAAACCTTAGATATTTCAGATAATCTAAGCCGAACAAGCAGGATCTCCTAAATTTGGCTAAAAGTCTAGCACGAGAGTGAGATCATGTTGGTAGGTATAAAATAAGAATGCTTAATTGGTTTCTATAAGGACTGTGAACTGGTTCCCCTCCTTATTTCCAATTGAAAGATTAACTGTAATGTAATTCTATAAAGGGTACTGATATTACCAAAATTTCATAAAATATCTACAGTAATACTGATAAATGAAACAGCACAATCATCATCATCATCATCATCATCAGTTAGCGTCCGCTTTCCATGCCAGCATGTGTTGGACAGTTCAACTAGAGTCTGGGAAGCCAGAAGGCTGCACCAGGCCCAGTTTGATCTGGCAATGTTTCTACAGCTGGATGTCCTTCCTAATGCCAACCACTCCATGAGTGTAGTGGGTGCTTTTTACGTGCCACCGGCATAGGTGCCAGACGAGGCTGGCAAAAGGCCACGATCGGATGTTTCTATTTACGTGCCACCGGCATGTTGCCAGGCGAGGCTGGCAACGGCCATGATCGGATAGTGCTTTTTACGTGCCACCGGCACGAGGCCAGTCGGGGTGGCACTGGCAATGGCCACATTCGGATTGTTCTCTTATGTACCACCGGCACTGGTATCACAGCTGCGATTTCCATTGATTTTGATCGATTTCGATTTTCACTTGCCTCAACAGGTCTTCACAAGTAGAGTTTTGTGTCCCATGAAGGAAAGGTATGCATAAGTGGACTGGCTACACCCCATGTAGAGGCCACGGGTTATGGCCTCACTTGTCCTGCCGAGACTTCTCATGCACAGCATACTTCCAAAGGTCTCGGTCTCTAGTCATTTCCTCGGTGAGACCTAAAGTTCAAAGGTCGTGCTTCACCACCTCATCCCAGGTTTTCCTGGGTCTGCCTCTTCCACAGGTTCCCTCAACCGCTAGGTTGTGGCACTTTTTCACACAACTATCTTCATCCATTCTCACCATATGACCATACCAGCGCAAACGTCTCTCTTGCACACCACAACTGATGCTTCTTAGGTCCAGCTTTTCTCTCAAGGTACTTACACTCTGTCGAGTATGAACACTGACATTACACATCCATTGGAGCATACTGGCTTCATTTCTTGCAAGCTTACGCATATCCTCAGCAGTCACGGCCTATGTTTCACTGCCATGTAGCATGGCTGTTCGTACACATGCGTCATACAGTCTGCCTTTTACTCTGAGCGAGAGGCCTTTTGTCACCAGCAGAGGTAAGAGCTCTCTGAACTTTGCCCAAGCTATTCTTACTCTAGCAGTTACACTTTCAGCACACCCGCCCCCGCTACTGACTTGGTTGCCTAGGTAATGGAAGCTATCAACTATTTATAGTTTTTCTCCCTGGAATGCGACAGAAGTTGGTCTCAGTGTATTTTTCAGTGTTTATTGCTCCTGAGCATCTGCCTCATACAAAATCTATCTTCCTAGTTAGCCTTCCTTTGACATTGCTGCACCTCTTATGTGTCCATAGCTTACACTTGGTGCATCTTATAGAGTTTCTACCTACACTTTTTCTCCAGATTGAGCAGGGCCATCGACCTGAAGGCGTTTGTGATTTGTCCACCTTCCTACTTATTAGGACTTTGGTTTTAGCTAGATTGACTCTAAGGCCCTTCGATTCTAATCCTTGCTTCCACACCTGAAACTTCTCCTCCAGTTCTGATAGTGACTCAGCAATTAGAGCAAGGTCATTAGCATAGAGGAGCTCCCAGGGGCATCCTGTCTTGAATTCCTCCATTATTGCCTGGAGAACTATGATAAATAGGAGGGGGCTGAGGATTGAGCCTTGGTAGACCCCTACCTCTACCCGGTTTTCTTCACTGTACTCGTTGCCAACCCTCACCTTACTAGTGGCGTCCCTGTACATGGCTCGCACAGTGCTCACTAACCATTCATCTATCCCTAGTTTCCCCATTGACCACCAGATAAGGGATCAGGGTACCCTGTCAAAGGCTTTCTCCATGTCAACAAAAGCCAGGTACAGGGGCTTATCTTTGGCTAGGTATTTCTCCTGCAGCTGCCTTACCAGGAATATAGCATCAGTGGTCCTTTTTCCTGGCACGAACCCAAACTGCATCTCATCTAAACTAACTCTCTCTCTAATTAGTTGGGCTATGACCCTCTCCGTAACCTTCATTACCTGATCCAACAGCTTGATACCTCTGTAATTATTTGTATCTAGGGCATCACCTTTACCTTTGTAGCAGTTGACTATTATGGTACTATACCAGTCATTGGGTATGACTCCGTGTATCACCTGATTAACTATATGGGTGACTAGGCTATAGCTGACACTACCAGATATTTTAAGCATCTCTGCAGTGATTCCTGATGGGCCTGGTGCTTTCCCTGTCTTCATGCTTCTAATTGCCTTAACTACCAAGGAACTGTCATCTTGGATAGCTGTTCCCTCTGTTGGGTCGACATTCGGCAGACTCTCTTTATCCCATTCATTTTCTTTATTCAGCAACCTTTCATAGTGGTGTCTCCAAACCTCTCTCTTTGCATCCTCATTTAGCGCAAGTGATCCATCATCCATGCAAACACATTTTTCTCCTATCACATCACGATTCTCTCTCACACACTGTCTTGCAACATGAGACACCTCAAGTCTTTGGTCCTCATGGCGCAGAACATTGGCAAATTTTTTCTTATCTGCTTCCCCTCTGGCTAAATAGACCTGTCTCCTAGCTTCTCTTTTGGCAGTCTGATACAATTCCCTGCTACCACCATTCTTCCAGTCCTTCCAAGCCTGTCTCTTTTCTCTAATAGCCCTGTCTAAAACATTGTGCCACCACCACGTTATTTTGGGTCGAGAGGGGACTTTGCACCAGCCACAGATCTGGTCCGTGGTTCTCAGCAGGTTATCCCTTAGAGACCTCCAGTTGTCTTCTACCCCATGTGAAGCTATATCCCATTCTACTTTGTCAAAGGCTTCAAGTAACATGTCTCTAAGTCTCTGTCCATTCGCAGGATCTTTAAGCTTCCAGATCCTTCTTCTCCATGCTGGTCGTCTTCTGGTCGTCCTCTTAGTCCTGATCCTAAAGTTACTAACAACCAGTCTATGTTTCGGGGTACATTCTTCGCCTGGGAAGGTTTTGGCATTTATAAGCAGCTATCTTTCCCTTTTCCTGGCAAGGATGTAGTCAATTTGGCTGGTATGTCGGCCCGATCAGTAGGTGACTAGGTGGCTGGTAGGTTTCCTGAAGTTAGTGTTGCAAACCATAAGATCATTTGCATCGCAGAACTCCAGCAGCCTGGTTCCCTCCTTGGTGTGGGAACCATAACCATAGCCTCCATGTACACCATGGAAGCCCCCAGCATGTCGTCCAATGTGACCATTGAAGTCACCAGCCACAAAGAGAAAGTCTCTGTCATTCGTCAACGAGGTAGTCTGCAGTAGAGTGTCATATAATCGGTCTTTCTGTCTATTGGGTAGCCCCGGCTGAGGAGCATAGGCCAATATAATGGTTGCTAATCCATGATGAAGCACTAATCCAATCTTAAGTATTCTGTCACATACTCTGATTACCTCAATTACCTTATCTACCCATTTTTCAGCAAGAAGTATACCCATGCCCCCAACCCCGTCAGTGTTCCCTGCCCAGAAAATCTTGTACCTGTGTTCTTTGCCTGTGAGGAACCTAGCAGAACCTCCTCTCCACCTTACTTCTTGGATGCAACATATATCAACACATCTCCGTTCAAGCATCTTGACTATCTCGCCAGACCTGCCTTTCAGTGTGCCAACGTTGAGGGTGCCAACCCTGAGGGTGTGGGAGGTTATGGGCTCTAGAGACCCTGGGATGGCGGACAGTAGCTTCATGTACCTGAAAAGAAAACTCGCATTTGGCAGAATTCATGAGCAAGCAATACAGTAGCCTTCAGTTCAACCTGCATAACACAACCCTTTCATATTTTGCACTGTATGAACATTACCTTACATAGGAGATAGGCCGGGACTAGGAGTGGGGATGGCGAAAGGGCTTTTGCAGTCTTCATGGGGAGCAACCCAAGGATGGCAAAGAATAGGAACTTCCGGCATGTGTGGAGGGGGTGGGAGGCATGTGTGGAGGGGTGGGAGACATGTGTGGAGGGGGTGGGAGTGCGGGAGCACCATGAACTAGGAAGAGGTTCTGTTAATCATGAGACCAAGAAAGTAGGTTTAAAAAATCTGAGAAAGACAAATTTTAGGAGAAAGATAAGTGGCTGAGTGTTAAGACTTTAGTAGTTAAGTGAATCAATGAATATAAGGTTATCTTCAGGAGCAACAGGAAGACAAGACTAAATGAAAAGCATATTTACATGAATGGCATGTTACTGAACTAGACAGAGTAATGAGAGAATACTGAAAGAATAATGAGAGAATAATGAAGGAATAATAATGATATGTGCAAAGATAGTAGGTAGAAGAAGCGAGGTTGAAAGAAAGATTCTTAACTTTTATCTATTCATGAGTGGTCTGTTATTCTTCATTGGGGGTTAGGAAGCGAGTGGACAATACAGTTGATATTTTCTTTTGGAATTGGAAACTGAAATACACTGTTGTGTTGGTGTAAGCAGGTGAGTTAATGGTAATGTTTTTGTTTGTTTTACCTTTTTTCTGAGTTTGTCGATAAGTTAGTGTTATTTAGCCAGTGTCTATCGTCATCTGGCAGACATATGATAAAAAGTCTTCTAAGTGTGAAACACCTGACTTGTTTGTGGGAGCATTTTATCAAATGTATTGTTTATAGCACGTTAGGGTGTATTTTGAGTGAAATTTAGCTGCTATATCTCATAGCTAAAGTGATCACGTGAAGGCTGCCTCACTGCCTCATCCTGCATTAGCCTATTGTATGGGCTGCTGGTTGGCAGTGATGGAACAACATATCTTCTACTGTCCAGTCTGTTGTTTTGTTGGTAACTAAAGAGGAGTTGGTCATGGTGGACATAGCCAGAAGATCATAGATATCTGTCTTTAGTATTTTCTTCTGTTAGTGTATATCCCAGGAATAAGTGGTGGTCAAGGTGGACATAGACAATAAAGCTATTGGTTTGGTGTGTAAATGTTACTTTCTGTTGTAGGAACATTCTGGGAAGTTATAGATGTGTCTGGGTGTGAAAGTGGTAGGTGTAATGTGTGTTGGATCTTCACACAAACAACAAACTACATCCACTTTATATTCAACTGCTCTTTTATTTTCAGTACTGTTGTGCTTGTTGTAGTTGTATAGCCACAGCACCCAACCTCGATCAAGTAATATATTGTACACATGTAGCTAACCAAATGAGAACAGATGTAAATCACTGATCCATAGAAGCAGACACAGCATGTCTTCATCTTGTTGAAGTCCACACTTCCCTGACATGCGGTGATTAATTGTATGTGGCGAAATGTTGCTGTATCTGCCCTGTCCAGTCTGGTTCTCTCTATTTATTGTTGTTCTTTACTCCCAGATCAACTTGTAGTTTCTAGTATTGATTATATTCATGGGTGTGGAGGTGCAATGGCCCAGTGGTTAGGTCAGCAGTCGTAGGATCACAGGTTTGATTCCCAGACCAGGTGTTGTGAGTGTTTATTGAGCGAAATCACTTAAAGCTCCACGAGCCTCTGGCAGGGGGTGCTGGTGACTCCTGCTGTACTCTTTCACCACAACTTTCTCTCATTCTTTCTTCCTGTTTCTCTTGTACCTGTATTTCAAAGGACTAGCCTTGTCACACTCTGTGCCATGCTGAATCTTGCCGAGAACTACATCATGGGTATGTGTGTCTGTGGAGTGCTCAGCCACTTGCATGTTAATTTCACAAGCAGGCTGTTCCATTGATGGCATCAACTGGAACCCTTGTCATTATAACCGATGGAGTGCCACGTATGTTCATGGATGGATTCCTTTCATTTAATGAAACACCAGTTATAAAATAATTATCCTAACTGATGTAAACTCAGCTTGATTTTCTTTCACTCCCCTCTACATTAAAATGCAATCTAGAAAGGCATGAAGATCGCAATATAGCATTTCTCCTTGTCTGAAAGTATAATAGCATACAGTATTTATTTCCTTATTGCCCACAGGGTGCTAAACATAGAAGGGACAAACAAGGACAGACACAGGGATTAAGTCAATTACATCAACCTCAGTGCGTAACTGTTATTTATTTAATTGACCCTGAAAAGATGAAAGACAAAGTTGACCTCGGCACTACTTTAACTCAAAACATAATGGCAGATGAAATACCTATTTCTTTACTACCCACAAGGGGCTAAACACAGAGAGGATAAACCAAACAAGGACAGACAAACAGATTAAGTTGATTATATCGACCCCAGTGCATAACTGTTACTTATTTAATCAACCCTGAAAGGATGAAAGGAAAAGTCGACCTCGGCGGAATTTGAATTCAGAATGTAGCGGCAGACGAAATACTGCTAATCATTTCATCTGGCGTGCTAATGATTCTGCCAGCTCACTGCCTTTATAACATAAAATATTATTTATACAATGTTCTTATTATTTACATCAATATCATGTACCTCCCTATTGTACCTATCTACATCTAGGTAGACTGCACTATAGAGAGTTGTGTTTATCAGGGACAGAGAGCAGTGCTGGGGTTAGATTTGAACTGCTGACCCTTGACACAGGGAATCAATACAGTATTTTCTCAATCAGCTTATATCAATGATTTATCGAAATTATGAGAGGGCATTATCTATGACATTGTCGACTTGTTATGCTTTTGAAATTGATACAGAATGTACCAGTCATATACTAGGGTAAAATCAATTCACCAACAACAGTCCATGATTATCATCATCGTCTTAATGTTCATTTTTCTATGTTTGTCAGTCTTAGACAACTACTCCAGCATAACTGTTGTGATTAACTTTTGCTATGCTTTTCCGCCATCGTTTTCTATAGGTTCTTTCCACTTGGAACCTTTATCTTCCATATTCCTTCTATATCTGTACCATCTCTTTTGTACACTATCTCTTATTCTTCTGAGATCCACATTTTCTTCCTGCTCATCTTTGCTCCAGCTTTCCTTCACACTAACATACTTCTAGTGAAGTATGCTTACCTTATTTCTTGTCAGTTTTTATACATCCTCCAGATTCAGTGCAACATTACACTTTACAAATACACATCATACAATCTACTTTTCATCTAGGCATGGAATCCCTTAGTTGCCAGTGAACATAATAGCTTTCAGTGCATTCTTCACTTAACTTTTTTTTCTCTAACTAAAATGTTACATACAAAGTGTTTTCTCTCTGTCAATCTACTTCTGATCCAACTATACCTCTAATGTATAATGGGTACACCATATAGAATTCCTATCCCCACCCCCACCCACCTTTCTTGCATGTCAAATATGATAACTCCCCAGATGATAAAGATACTGATTGATGCAGTGATTCCTTCAGGACCTAACTGTTGTAGATGTAAGGTCCAGATGTTGGTGACTCCTGTCTTCTTTCCTGTTAACTAAAATTCTTTTCATTGCTTGGTTTCCTTTCAGACCTCTCCATTATCAACTTCTCTATAAAACTGTGGCCTTGATCCAGAGCAAAATTTCCTATGAGTCATGAACCCTAGTTCATGTTTATAGCTAGTGTGTTTTATAATATATGATGTCTATCTGACAATATTATATTTTGCATTTTGTGTAGCTGAGATTATTCTGGTATCATATTCGTATTTCATTGGTCCTGCTGCAGCCAATATTACTAGTATTGTTTGGTAGTCCAATCCCTGCTGCTGTCTACATGTTGATATGTTATAAATATTAAATAGCCAGAGAATGAGAGGCATTACATATGCCCTTTTCAGGAATTGATCATGTGATGTTATCAGGTGATCTTCAATGTTAGGAGCAAATGGTGTAACTGTTAACGATCTATGTTGATTCTTTTGGCTCTGATACACTTTTGCCTACACAAACACTTTTCCTTCCATTTGTTTACCAAAAATTTTCCCCAAAGTAATTTTTAATTTATCTTTAATTTCTTCTCCACCTTCATCCTTTCTTTCAACCTCTGATATTTTTATCAACATCTTTAAAAACTGAGAACAATGTCTTATACTTTTCATGTTTCTTAACAATGCTTATTTCTCTACTGATAAAGTTTCTTTATTATATTTATATTACTGCTAATGTTGGTGCTATTAGTTCTTGTTTTTGTGTCTTTTGCAGGTATCTATCTGGGCATTGCTCCTGACACCCTAACAAATATTGACCAGGATAATGATAATACCAGAGTAAAACAGAGCTTTCAGATGCTAGAATCAGGGCATAGAAGCTGCGAGTGTTAACCTGCACTTAAATAACCACCATTAGGCAAAAAGTAAATTTCTGAGTAAATGCAGATGTTGTTTAGCCCAAGGCCAATCTTGGCCAGACAGAAACCTATGATCTAATGCATCTCAGCCAGAATCGATTTTCAGTGATCATTGCTCATTTTTCTACCAAAAAAAAAAACTCTATGAATGTATATTTCAAAATAAATCCATAGATTTAAAATTTAATAACCGTTTGGAAAATTCTGTCACATAAAAATTATGACACAAGGCACTGAGGCAATATATTACTTACTTTTTTCTTCTCTTTTTTTTTGGAGTGGGCAGTACTGTTTGTTTAACACAATGAAAGAAAAGTTTTTCATGTGTGAGTAAATTTGGTAAATGGAAATTGACAGAAGCTCATCATATATCATCATCATCATCATCACTGTTTAACGTCCATTTTCCATGCTAGCATGAGTTGGACAGTTCGACCGGGGTCTGGGAAGCCAGGAGGCTGCACCAGGCTCCAGTCTGGTTTGGCAATGTTTCTACAGCTGGATGCCCTTCCTAAAGCCAACCACTCCTTGAGTGTAGTGGGTGCTTTTTATGTACCACTGGCACAGGAGCCAAAGGTGGCTGGCAAACGGCCACGATCGGCTGGTGCTTTTTACATATCACCGACACAGATGCCAGTCAGGCGGCACTGGCATTAGCCATGTTCAGATGGTGCTTTTTACGTGCCAGCAGCATAGGAATCTTAACTACAATTTCCATTTGATTTTTATTTTGATGTTGGTGTTGACGTACTTGACTCAATAGGTCTCCTCAAGAGCAGCGGGTCACTTTACGATCCAAAGTTAGCACAGTAGGCCATCCTGTGTGCCATGAACTCACTTCATTTGTCGGGTCTTAGCAGTCACAGCATATCTCAGAGGTCTCAGTCTTTCGTCATTTCCTCTGTGAGGTCCAATGTGCCACCAGCATGGGTATCACAACTACAATATCCATTTGATTTTTATTTTGATGTTGATGTACTTGACTCAAGCATAGCAGGTCACCCTACGAACCAAGGTTAGCACAGAAGGCCATCCTGCAAACCATGAACTCACTTCATTTGTTGGGTCTTTGAAATCACAGCATATCTCCAGAGGTCTTGATCTTTCATCATTGCCTCTGTGAGGCCCAACGTACAAAGGTCATGCTTGAACACCTCATCCCATGTTTTCCTGGGTCTACCTCTACCCCGGTTTCCTTCAACAGTTTGGGAGTGGCACTTCTTCACACATCTCTCCTCATCCATCTGTAGTACATGACCATACCAACGCAAATGTCTCTCCTGCATGCCACATCCGATGCTTCTTACGTCAAACATTTCTCTCAAGACGTTTACACTCTGACGTGCATGGACACTGACATTACACATCCAGCGAATCATGCTAGCTTCATTTCTTTTGAGCCTACACATGTCGTCTGCAGTCACAGCCCATGTTTCACTGCCTTGAAGCATGGCAATTTTCACACATGTGTTGTACAATCTACCTTTCACTTTGAGTGAGAGACCCTTTGTCGCCAGTAGGGGAAGAAGCTTTCTAAACTTTGCCCGAGCTATTCTTATTCTAGTGGTAACACTCTCTGACCATCCACCCCCCACTACTAACTAGGCAGCAGAAACTATCAACTACTTCTAGTTTCTTCCCCTGGAGTGTAATGGAATCTGTTTTTTGAGTGCCATACATGAAAGCTATCTTCTCAGTTAATTTTCCTTTGATGTTGCTGTGCCTCTTTTGTGTCCATAGCTTACACTGGGTACATCTTCTGGAGTTTCTACCTACACCTTTTCTACAGATCGAGCAGGGCCACCTACCTAAGGGTGTGTGTGGTGAGTTTGCCTTCCTACTCACTAGAACTTTGGTCTTTGCTACATTGACTCTAAGGCCTTTTGATTCTAAACCTAGCTTCCACAAACGAAATTTGTAGTGATTCTGCTACGAGGGCTAGGTCATCAGCATAGAGGAGCTCCCAGGGGCAATCCATCTCGAATTCCTATATATGTATATATATATATATATATAGTTCTGTATAGAAAAAATTGCTCTATCTAAGGATGTCTTACATCCAAGTGTCCACTGGTTTATCTCTATATTGATTAGTGTTTTCATCTTTTAGATATATGAGAAGAGAATTTTAGTAATATGATATTAAAAAAATGGAGTGCTTGAACACAGCAAAATCAATTTATTTACATAGTTGTCAATTTCATAATGCCTACACATGTTTCAATATCTACCTTCATTTAAGGCAGTGAGCTGGCAGAAACATTAGCAGGCCAGGCAAAATGCTTAATGGTATTTCGTCTGTCTTTATGTTCTGAGTTCAAATTCTGCCGAGGTCAACTTTACCTTTCATCCTTTCGGGGTCAATAAATTAAGTACCAGTTGCATACTGGGATCAACCTAATCAACTGGTCCCCCTCCCCTAAAATTTCAGGTCTTGTTCCTAGAATAGAAAAGAATATCTACCTTCATTCATATTTTACAGTTAAAAATGGCATCATGAATTTAGAAGGTAAAAATCTCTTTCTGGCAAGAATTTTTCTTTTGAAGAAATTTTTACTTTCTAAATTCATAATGCAATTTATTTTATTGTAAAACATGAATGAAGGTAGACATTGAAACACGTGTAGGTGTTATGAAAATGACTGCTATGTGTGTATGTTTATGAATTTGTGTTTCAAGATAACTGATGTGAAATTGTGTGTTGAAACAGATAATGTTATATTTCAGGAAGGTCATTTTAATTTTCCAAGAGTGTACTGGGTGCTTTTTATGTGCCACCTGTTCAGGTTTGTTGGACACAATGTGAGACAACTGTTGTTATTGCTAGACCTAACTCACTGTAAAGAAAATACCAAACTACAGTGGAAAAGGCTAGCCACTGGATTTGGTTAAAAAGAGACGATGAGCGATGTCTATAAGAATATTGAGCTTTATTTAATAACCAGTTGATCTAGCAAGTGGGGCCTCATATCAGTGAGTGGGACCAGTGCACATTGATGCTGTCAAGAGGTAGGCACTGAAATGGTGCGCATTCTCTCCTGATGACCCCATACACTTGCTGGATTGTGGTATGCAGAGTTCTCGGCTGGTAGCACTTGCATGTGCAGGTTGTTTGCAAAACCCCCAGCATAATTTTCACAGCCACAAAAATATATAACTAAAAACGTTACATTACATGAACTACACTAGAAAATAATGTTATTAAGTAACCAACTACTACAATACACAATGAGGCCTGTCAAAACAGTAACATAAATTTTAACCTATTTAGATAGAATCCTGACTTCGAGCAGCATCTGGTGTGAAACCATGGTCAACTTTACAAGCTTACAAAAAGATCAGATTTCAGATTCAAAACAAGCTCCCCTCATTTACTCCTGAATCTTAACCAACAAGCAACTAACTGTATTCAGTTCACTTTGAAGCTAGCTGCTGGACAGACCTTCAACAAATCTGCACAGAAAATCATGCCCAAATGCAGTGGAAACACGTGTAGGTTGTAAAAAGGAATAAATGTTGAAGATGTACCAGTTTCTAAATTCCATATCATTATAATTATTGCTAATATATACTTCAGATAATATTAACATCCAGAGAAGCAAACATGGAATTACCCAATGGTGGAATTTACTGCATGAATGACTACTCATAGAAGTCAGAGACATTAAATACTAATTGAAGCAGATAGCCATAACCTTGAGCATAACTGAGAGCTATTACAGTATCTGCCCAGATAAATATATCCCTCTAAAGCACATTACTATATATATATATATATATATATATATATATATATTCTGTTGTGTCTGGGGAGAGTAATTTTCTTTTTGGGCCTTATAATGTAACACACTCACCGGTAAAATTTCCACTTTTTTCTTATTTTTATTTTGCTCTTGAAAAGGTTGCAAGATGCAATGAAAATTTTAGGAAAATAAAAATAAGAAATAAGTGGAAATTTTACCGGTGAATGTGTTACATTATAAGACACAAAAAGAAAATGACTCTCCCCAGACACAACAGAATATGCTTCAACACACAAACCCATATAAAGAATCTTGCAAACCAAATCCAAAACTGAAATATATATATATTGAGAGAGTAGTAATAATAACAATAGTCCTTGGATGAAATTTAGAAACATTTAATGGATTAAATGCTTATAAATTCCATCCTAGGATTATTGTTATTGGTATTATATTTATCCTACATTATATCGGTACAATTTCAGGCAACCGCCAAAAACTGGTTCACCAGTCAGTATCATTAGACTAAGGCAGGCATAATAGGATGGGAGCTTTATTTGCATGTTCAAAATGTTTCCCATTAACAAATTTAAAAGATATATATAGAGATAGAGATTTATAATAGTATAAAATACAATTATAATTAAGAGCAGAGAAGAGACCATGCCTATGCTGAAAATAGATGCTAAATCGTGAAACCGCTTAAAATTATCACTTTTATATTATACATGTGTTGAAATCATGGGACTAGGTTCACAGAATTTCATAAAATAATTAGCCTTGGATTGATCAATTTCTGGATTAGTCTAATAATTTTTCCTCATCAGCCAGGCATACTAAGGGAAATAAGTGAGATACTTATATATACCCACAGGAAAGCTACGATTACATACAAATATCACAAATATGTCCACATCGAATATCATGGTCTATTTGTTCAGAGAAGTACAGACATGCTAGACTATGAAATTCAATGTCGAACCACTAAGCTACAGGGAAGTAAAAGTACCAACATCGGTTACCAAGCAATGGTGGTGGGGAGACAAACACAGACACACAAATACATACACACACACATACATGCATACATACATACATACATACATACGTATATACACACACACACAATGGGGTTCTTTCAGTTTCTTTCTACCAAATCCACTCACAAGGCTTTGGCCAGCCCAAGGCTATAGTAGAAGACTCTTTCCCAAGATGCTACACAGTGGGACTGAACTCGGAACCTTGTGGTTAGGAAGCAAGCTTCTTACCACACAACCACTCTTGCATATATATATGTATGTACATATATGTGTGTCTTAGATAGATTCTTCACAGATTTGTGCTAAAAATGCACCAGTCAGTCCCATAAGCCACTGCAGTAATGATGCTTGTCTCCCTCTCCAATATATATTGTTTTTGCCTCTGAACAATGCGTATATATTTACAATGATAAACAGATGGTGATACTGTATCTTTTTTTTTTGTATTATGTACTCTTGTTCATTATATACTACATGATCTATCCTCATATCATAGTCTTGTGCCACTCAGACATTTGTGGCAGAGATTTTTCTTTATCAATTTCTCCTTTGTTCAATCTTGCCAAGCAGTGCCATTGTCTTCACATGTCTCTAGTCCTATTTTCAGCTTAATTTTCTTTTTCTTTGTAAACAGTGAAGGCATAAGAGTGACAACAGGCATAGGTGTGGCCGTGTGGTTAAAACCATTGCTTCCCAGCCATAAAGTTTTGTGTTCAGTCCCACTGAATGACAACTTGGGCAAGTGTCTTCTAGTATAGTCCTAGACTAAACAAAACCTTATGAGTAGATTTGGTGAATGAAAACTAAAAGGTCTGCAAATACATACATACATACATTTCAATGACTATAGATACAATCATGGAAACTGTATAAATCTGTAAAACTTCCCAGAAGTTTATCATTGAAATACATATGAGAATATCTAGATATGCAACTATATGCATCAGAATATATACATAAAACATAAAAATCTGCACATATATACATACAAGCAAACAAACAAAAATACCCTGTTGAAATTCCAATGAAGGAACCTTGGATCTTGGTTAGAAACCGACTCTTTCTCTATTGGCAAGAAATCTTGTTTTATTGCTGATTTGGTTACTGTTTGCATAACACTATATTTTTATGTTTCCTATTTGGGAATAGGTAAATATATTTTACCTTTGAAGTAGGAATATATATTGATAAACATGTCACTTATAACT
This sequence comes from Octopus sinensis, assembly GCF_006345805.1. Taxonomy (NCBI): domain Eukaryota; kingdom Metazoa; phylum Mollusca; class Cephalopoda; order Octopoda; family Octopodidae; genus Octopus; species Octopus sinensis. The sequence goes on along the minus strand of NC_042998.1, from coordinate 61,296,768 downwards.
TACTTATAAGTGTTATCATTATACATAAATCCTGACTCCAGTTACATAAATATCATAGCAAGAAATATATACTTTGAAATGCTAATGGACATTTTATGCATGCATGTATGTTGAAGATAAATAAATTTGTGTTTTTTTAACCACAGTTTCATAATTGCAGAAATAAATTTCATTAACAATTTGAAGAACGTGAAGTAAGAGAAAATAATTACTACATTATTTTATTTATGTACATTTAGCATTTATAGTACAATTGAAAAGTAAAGTCATTTTGTCATAGTGCTTTACGACTTAAAATTCACATTAGCTAATCCTTCATACTAACTACTAGAGTTCACAACAATTCAAATAAGTCTTGTTGGATTTTTATCATAGACATGGCATAAAAAATAGCTAATATCTCAATGAGTGAGTGTCGTGGAGTTTAGTAACATCCTACAAACACTGAGTAATTTCCCAAAACTCAGGATTTTTTATAACTGTTCATATCCAAATTCTAAGAACCATATTTTGTGAAAGGTTTCTTTGACGTAAGTTTAGAATTTGTATATGGGCAGTAATTTTAACCAATGAGATTACCAACAATTATACTTGTTCGGGTAAACAACCATTACATCATATTGCTGCCTTTTATGACTTGCTACACTTGAAATAAAACTGAACAATGGCATACATGCATGCATGCATGCATGCATACATACATACATACATACATACATACATACATACATACATACATACATACGTACGTACATATAAATCTGTAAAACTTATATATATATACACATAAAAACCATACGTCCGTACGTATGCATGTATGTATGTATGTATGTATGTACCATCATAAAGGTCAGCTATCCTGCAGATATAAATATCTCTTTGGAAATCAAAGAAAAAGAGGATATCTATGGACAACTACTTCGAAAACTCCAGAATTCATATTCATACCAATAACAATTGGAGCACTAGGTTTTGTTAGTAAATGCTTAAAGGATAATCTGGGTAAACTAGGATTTTCAGAAAGAGAAATCGGTCGGCTGATTCATACATTACAAGTTCAGTCTGTAAGTGGAACAGTAGAAATATGCAAAATTAAAAAATGATTATATATATATAGATATATAGATATATATATCATCACCATCATCATTTAACGTCCGTTTTCCATGCTAGCATGGGTTGGACGATTCGACCGGGGTCTGGTAAGCCATGGAGGCTGCACCAGGCTCTAGTCTGATTTGGCAGTGTTTCTACAGCTGGATGCCCTTCCTAACGCCAACCACTCCATTAGTGTAGTGGGTGTTTTTTACGTGTATATATATATATATACATATATATATATATATCATTATCATCAACATCATTTCGTGTCTGCCTTCCATGCTGGAATGGGTCAGGCGGTTTGACTGAAAGTGGTAAGATGAAGAGCTGCACCAGCTTCCAATCTGAATCGGCATGGTTTCTACAGCTGGATGTCCTTTTTAATGCCAACCACTCCACAATGTTAAAGAGATTAGTCAGTGCTGACTAATATCATACTTCAATGTTGATGGGAAGGTTTATATAGTGTGTTTGAAAGGTTAAACAATGAAAGCACAATTCACAAATTATGTAAACTTCTTTCTAAAAGGTTTGCGGAATTCTGCAATGGGAAATTGACCCCTAGATATTAGCTAACTCTAACCAGATGACATCAACATATCCCTTGTTCTTTTTACACCATTGAATGGACTGCTAAACCCTCAGTACAAGCTCAATGCTTCCTAAAATTTCAAGAACCCCAGTTTTTTATATAGATGTATCAACAAACCTGTTCTTCACAATAATATCCTTCATCCTTCATTCTAATTCAAAACCTTCCCACCAATGTTGAAGTGTTGCATTAGTTGGTACTGACTAATCTCTTTAACATCCTTCTCAGGAATCCTTGTCATCATCGTCATCATCATCATCATCACCACCATCGTTTAAAATTCATGTTCCATGCTGGTTGAATGGTTTGACAGGCTCTGATGGTTCCAAGGACTACATCATGCTCCACCGTCTACTTTAGCCTAGTTTCAATGGCCAGATACCCTTCTTAACACAAACCACAAGACAACTTGTATTGGGTACTTTGTTTTTTCATGTCACCAGCACTAGTGAGGTTGCCAGGCAGTTTGCACCACTAAGAAACCTATGAGTGGTAGAGCTTTATGCATGGATCTGAGGGGTTAAAATATGAGAGAAGAGCCTAAGGTAGAAAATCTTCCTTGCTGCAGAAAACCTGCATGGTATGATCTGGGAAGAGATAAAAATAGTGAGGTGCAGGAGTGGGTGTGTGGTAAGTTGCTTGCTTACCAACAACATGGTTCTGAGTTCAGTCCCACTGCGTGGCACCTTGGGCAAGTGTCTTCTACTATAGCCTCAGGGCAACCAAAGCCTTGTGAGTGGATTTTGTAGAAGGAAACTGAAAGAAGCCCATTGTATATATGTATATATATATGTGTATATGTATGTGTGTGTATATGTTTGTGTCTTTGTTTGCCCCCCCCCACCATTGCTTGACAACCGATGCTGGTATGTTTACGTCCACGTAACTTAGTGGTTCGGCAAATGAGACCGATAGAAGAAGTACTAGGCCTACAAAGAATAAGTTCTGGGTCGATTTGCTCATCTAAAGGCAGTGCTCCAGCATGGCTGCAGCCAAATGACTGGAACAAGTAAAAGAGATGTCTGGGTAGACCATTTAAAAAGAAATTTAAAAAAAACAATGAAGAAGAGATATAAAAAAAATTTCTTTATCGAAATAATATTTTCTGTTACAAATATTTAATTTCAACTGTATTTTTTTTTACAGTAAGAGAGTTGGCTTTTCTTATTTGTTTAAATTTTTCGAATTGATTTTGTAGATGTAATAAAATGAAAATGCTTTGCTCTCATTTGTGATTCCTCCACCATTTTCTTACATTTCCTGCAAATGGAAAAACAAAATTTCATAAATTTTAATATAACGAATATGTGTCTATGTATGTAACTGTCAAAATAAACAAACTTAAAAGGTAAGGTGCATTTAAGACAGCAAAAACAGGTATCAAAATCACACAGTCATTAGTGAAAGGCCAAGGAATTATTATTATTATCATCAATATTCTTTTATTATTTTACCAGTCCTCTGTATCTATCTTGCAAACTGATCGTACATTTTCTTTTCTTTCCATGGTTTTTCTTCTTTTTTTTTGTTCATTTCTTGTTTAAATTTTTTCTTTATTTTTATTATGATTATTATTATTATTATTATAGTTTTTTTTTCCATCTATCTTCAAATTTTCTTCCATTTCTCACCGAGTGTTTTTCGTACACCTAGGGCAGAGAAGCACATTGTATGCATTCCTAGATTATACACGCAAATTCACAGGTAAAATATGTATTTAGAAAAATTAACAAATAAATAAATTCATGAATGCTCTTCTCAGTACATGGGTCATTCCAGTTAACACGATTTTTTGCACTTCTTGTAGGGATGGTAAGCCTGGTATCATTTTCAAATAGGTTTCAGTACCTTTTTCTATCATTCCTAGAGATCCTACAATCTCTGGTACTGTAGTCGCCTTGAGATGCCACATTTTTTCAATTTCTATTAGCAAATCTTTATATTTACTGATCTTGTCAAATTCTTTCGGCGCTATATTGTGATCGCAAGGAATACTCATGTCAATTAATAAACACACCTTTTTGTCTGATCTTTTATAATATCTGGTTTATTAGCTTTTATAATTTTGTCAGTATGTATAGGGAAGTCCCAGAAAATTGACACATTTTCTCCCTCAGTCACAGCTTCAGGATGGTGTTTATACCATTTGTCAGCGGTTTTGATTTTATAATGCCAACATATTGTCCAGTGTTGATTCTGTCATGTCTTGCTTTATATTCTACAGGTGCTAAGACTCATCATCCTGACATTAGGTGATCTATAATTTCAATTTCACTACACACTGAGATTAGGTGGTCTATAGTTTCAATCTCAATGTGGTCTGTAGTTTCAATCTCATGGTGGTCTATAGTTTTTCAATCTCATTATTATCATCATCATCATCATTATTATTCTATGTTTGACTTTTGCTTTACATTTGTACAAGTTGGCTCCAAGTCTCACCCAGAGACCTCAAGAGACAACAAGTTGGAAGTTCATGTTGGTGTTATGCCTAGCGTGCCATATATTTGGTTTTGTACTTAGTGTTGTACTAGTAAATGTCTAAAAAAAACATAGGAAAATTATGTTTGTTTTAAAACTTGAGATTACATAGAAAGTATTTTGCATAGGATATGAGCAGTTCCCATGAGCACTATCTTTTGAATTCTGCCATTTTGGGGTTTCCTGGTATCTGAGTTACATAGCAATCAGCCCCTTTTGCTATCATTCCTAGGGCACCTATAACAACAGGTATTGTTTTAGTCTTCAGGCTTACAAAGAATAAGTCCTGGGGTTAATTGCTTGACTAAAGGTGGTGCTCCAGCATGGTCATAGTCAAATGACTGAAACAAGTATTTGCATTGTCAACAGTTTTCGTATTCTTCTGTCAATATTACATATTTCAGTAATTCACCAGTTAATGATATTTAAACTGTAAGTCACGTCTGGTATGGCTAAAGCATTGATCGCTTCGATCCTGTTACTCGCATTCAGCTCTGTCTTGAGTATTGCTCTTACTCTGCAATAACATTCTCTCCTGATCCTTTCCTTCATCACTGAATGCCTTATTTCGTCCCCTTCAATTACCCCTAGGTACTTGTAGCTCTCCGCTGGGTCTAATTCTTTTATGACATTCTGCTGGTCAAGGTCAACGTTAGATGTTTCTGTCATTTTTCCTTTGATAAAGGTAGTGTTTGCACATTTATCGAGGCCAAATCGTACTAGGTTGTTACAAAACATTGTTGTAAAATTTTGTTAGCATATCATAACTCTCTGGGAAGGCATTCAACCAGAAGTTAGGAATTTTATCCTCTCTTGGAGACTTCCATTTGCTTCACCTCCTGAGAGCAGATCTTATATCTTCTACCTTGACACCCTGCCACTTTTGCTCCTCTAAGGAGTCCAAGTCTGCAGATATTCTATCAATCCAAGGGGCCTTTTCGTTGTGTGTTTTTTCTTCTGCCCAAATTTTATTCCAAAATCCCTGCACTTCTTCTTTTGATGGTACAGACTTTACAGTAACTGGTGTTTTCCCTATCTTCCTGTAAAAAGTTTTGAGGTTATTTTTGAAGATGTTGTCCTTGAAGAATCTATCACACTTTTCATACCTCGCTATGCAGGCAGCTTTAGCAGATACCTTTTGCTTGATGGTTTCTTTGGTGACATCAATATCAAGTATAGTTTTCATATTATATTTTTTTCTTTAATTTTGGGGTTTTCGTAGGTTTGGTAGTCTTGTCAACCTTAAGGTTTTTCAAACATTCTATGTCAGACCAAAGTAGTTTAATTTGTTGTTGGATACACTCTTGCCAATTGTGTTGTTGCAATAAAAGTTGTGTTTACGTATTTGGGTAATATATTAAAGTTTTTAAGTATTTTTGAGATGTTCATTTGTCTGTCCGTTTGGAAAATACAATAAGACTTTTGCAATGGGAAGAAGAATGTTTACATTTTCGAATGCTCAGGGAGAGTCAAAAAGAAAAGAAAACAAGTTGTGGCTAGTAAAGTTCTAAGATTTACTAAATATGGTCTTTTGTATGATTGCACAGAGAGAAATGATAGTGTTCTTACAATAAAAATGAGGATGATATTTACATTTTCGAATACTCAGGGGGAAAGAGAAGGATACCTTGTCGTACATTAGTTGTAGATATTAAAGATTTTTTTTTTTGTATTTTAAGCTGACCGTTTGTGTGTTCGATAGCTGTAGGTATGTAAGTTTCCTAACTTATTTTATTTTGAGGGAGATTTAAAATATTTACCTTTTGCTTGATAATTTATTATTATCGTCGTTATTATTATTATTATCATTTTCATTTGCCTCTTCTTTCAATTGTTTCCATTTATTATTATTATTATGATTATTATTATTATTATTATTATTATTATTATTATTATTATTATTATTATTATGTTTTGCATTTGTACAAGTTGGCTCCAAGTCTCACCCAGAGACCTCAAGAGACAACAAGTTAGAATTTCATGCTGGTGTTATGCCTAGGGTGCCATATATTTGGTTTTGTACATAGTGTTGTTCTAGAGAATATTCAAGAAACCATAAGAAAATTATGTGTTTGTTTTAAAATTTGAGATTACAAAGACAGTTTTTATGTAGGATATGAGCAGTTACCATGAGCACTATCTTTTGAATTTCTGCCATTTTGGGGTCTTTTGGTATCTGAGCTAGGTAACAATCATCCACTTTTGCATTCATGGAAATAATATCAGTCAAGGATTAATATTGTTTTATAATTATTTCTTCTTTAAATTTTTACAAATACTCTCTACCTAAAAGTGTTTTGCTTTCTTGCTTGTTTGAGTTCTCAACTATTTGTAGGAGTTGTGGGGTGCAGCTATAATATATGAGGAAGGTACTAAAAATTTCTTCATTTTGGGCAAAAGAAAACACAGGAAGATCAGTTAATTATGATTTTATTCAACATATCCCCCCACTTGGGTTCACACACTTATTTTAGCTGTCCTTCAGTTTTTCTAAGCCCTGTGAAAGAAATCGGAAGACTGGGCCTCAAATCAGGCTTTTAGCAATACCCTGAAAGCCAGGAACTTTTCAGCATCCCCTTGTACTGTCCAGCAGTGTCCCCCATCTGCCATACTTGTATGTCTGAACTCAAAGTTCCACTATATATTTGGTTCTTTCTGTTTTGTTCACTACATTTCAATTCCTGGTCTGAATGTCTTCAAGACAAATTTTCTTTTTTATCTTTTACTTGTTAGAACTACAGCTATGAAGGGTTTAGTCAAACAAATCAGTCCCAGTGCTTTTTAAGTCAGATATTCATTCTATTAGTCTCTTTTGCTAAACTGCTAAGTTATAGTTTGTAAACCTGCCAACACCAGTTGTCAAGTAGTGGTGTGAAACAAAAACAAACATAAAAACACACACACATATTTATATGCATGTGCATGTGTGTGTGTATGAAAATATGTATGTTTATATGTGTCTGTATATATATATATATATATTGTTATATTTCGGAATAGTCATATTGCCAGTTTAGCCAATAAAAACACACGCACTATATATTTGGTGTTATTTTTGCTTCAGTGATATTTATTTTTTACATTAATCTTAATCTTATTTCGGCCAAAGTTCTTTCGTCACACTCCTGTGACCGCATCAGTGGTCCTTTGTTTTCTTCTCACTTACTTGTGTCTCTCCTTACTAACCGTCAGCCATTTTGTATTTCTATTGTATGTCTTCATTTGCGCATGCTTATATCTCCATGTGCGTCTATGTTTATTTAGTGTATGTGTGGGGGGGATGCCTGTAATATTTCTATCTTCTGTTTATATACATTCTTGTAATTTGTATTTTGTTTTTGTTGTTGTTGCTTTTGTTCGAATTTTGTTCATGTGTTTACATCCACCCATTATTATCATTACATATGCTTGTATGTATGTATAACAACAATATTAGTAATAATAATAATAAATCTAATCGAAAAAAAAAATATATATATATATACACATATATATATACATATATACACACATGTATACACATATACATATATATATACACACATACATATATATAGTTATTCATTTCTATTTCTTTAACTATCTGTGTATTTATTATGTTTGCAGGATCCACTATCGTCATATGTTGTGGTGTGTGCTATTGCTCCATTCTAGTTTTCTATTCAGGCTAGGTTTATTTTCTATTATATGTGTAGCTTCTGTAATTTGTCTAATTGTTGCATCTGTTCTATGTGTGGACAATATCTTAATCTCTATGTTATTGATTGATCCCCCGTGTTCTTGTTCGGCGTGTTGGTACAGAATCGATGAGCTTTTATAGAGATTTATATTATTTTCTAATAATATAAATCTGCATAGACAATTGCATTTCAAATTGTCATATCATTTATAATAAAAATGATAGTAATAACAACAATAGTAAAAATGATATTTAAAGAATATAAGTTTTAGCTTGAAGTGATGAATGCATGGTATCTTTATATATTTGTGTTAGTCCATCCATGAAGAGTGAGGTAGAGAAAGGAAGTTTGATCAACGAGGAGTTTGCATATTAAGTTGTGTTTGGAATTTTTCAACACTTCGCAAATATCTCCTTCGATTAAAACCACCAATAGAAGAGAATATGACCAAAGACTGTGTAATACTCCATCCCATGCAGCTGTGGTAGGTTATACTAAGATTAAACATGCTGCCCTCTCAAAATAAGGGTAGAGGAACATTGCAAAGCTGTGACATGAGGAGATATTGATAAATTGGGTATAGCTAATCATGTATGGAAAAATGGAGACAACCTTTCCCTGTGGGATGAAGTTAAAATAGACAGAGAACACCACTGGAAAATATGAAAACTAAAAGAAGCAGTACATATGGTAGGACACAACAACCTCCTAAGCAGACTGAGTGCAGTTAGGAACAGCATATAGAAACCGGTATTAAGGAAGGATAGGAGAATATTAAATTTATAAGCCCTTGTTAATAACAACACCAACATCGAAAAATACCTTTTCCTAAGACACCTGATGAAGGCTGGAGTGTATATCAGCCGAAACATTGTGTTAACAACAAACAAGATGAGGATAAATATCTGTCAATTGTAAATTCTTCATCTCTTAAATAGATGTCCATTCATGTGAATTACCGAACGGATGCCTCTGTACAAGGCATCTATCCAGCTGCGGAAGACGGGACCAAAACCAACCGCTATGAGGACAGCCTCCAAGTATCGATGGTCTACCCAATCGAAAGCTTTGGATTGATCCAAATTGATCAGGGCCCCACTCATGCCAGGTTCCTTAACTACCCTGTCTATGATGTAGCGCATCAGATGGAGGTTGTTATGGATGCTCCGGCCTGGCATGGCGCATGTTTTACACCTTGTCAACCAGTTTCTCAATGACAAGCACCAACCTCTTGGCTAACACCATGGCCAAAATTTTCAAGTCTGCATTGAGAATAGTGATGGGCCGTAAGTTATATATTACGTTCCCCTTGTTTAGATCTTTCTTATGCAGTGTTATGGCTCCTCAGCCAGTTGCAGTACACTGCTGCCAAGACATCTCCGAACAAGTCTGGCATACAACTGTTAAGCTCATAGGGTAGACCATCTAAACCCGGTGATTTGTCCCTCGAGCATTCCGCCATTATGTCCCGCACTTGCGCCACCATGATGGCACCTTCGCAGCACTCTGCCTCTCTTGTCGAAAGTCGTGACAGGCTGTGCTGGTAGGCACTGAAATCCACCCTGCGTTCTCGCTCACTACTCGTCCTGAACAGTCGGGCAAAATGCTGTTGAAAAGCCACACACATTTTACTTGGTTTGAGTAATTCGTGCCCTTATTCATCTACCAGAGACCGAATGTTGGCTTTGTTGCCCTTTTGTGCCTCTGCCACCTGGGCCTCTTATGCGACTCCAACACATTCGTTCCTTAAAGCACGCATCCTAGCTCTGACAACACACCATTCGTGTTTAGCATTGAAGTGTTGGTCGAGGGTCAACCTCGCCGTCAAAATGTCGAATGCGAAGCCACTTCTAATCGCTTCTTCTAGCTTCTAAACTAGGTCACCCTCTACACTGTTTCTATCTATTGCTAGTGCTTTACTATAATTAATCGCTTCCGCTTTTACTGCTCTCAAGGGTAAACCACCATTTGTTGTTGATGATGGCTCCCGTCGAAGCCCTCTTTACTAGTGTGCTAATCCGGTCTCTGAAAACCTGTCTCAACGGGAAACATGCGTTCAGTTTCCAGTAACCGGGACCCTGCCTATCTGTCTTATCTATGTCTAGCGTACACGTCACAAATTTGTGATCCGTGTAGCTGACTATGTAGAATTGTGGACACCCTACGCTATCTCTATCTACTGTCCTACACAGTATCCTATCTAGATACTATCTCGACGACCCGATGCAGTTGCTCCATCTGTTTCCAAGGTAGCATTCCAATCCCCCACTCGAGGAGATCACTATAAAGTTTCTTGGAAGAGTACTCCTGGCATCTTCCAACCGCATTGGGGTAATTGGATTTTAGTGTGATGCAGGGTTGGTGTGATGTGCAATATTTTAATGTGTTCTGGTGGTGTTGTGTATAGGTGGTTGCTTGTTTTTATGTGTCAGGTTTTTTTTTTTGTGGTTTTGGCCAACTTACGTGGAGCCCATTTGAATAGCGTTTGTCTAGCAGATAGATAGATTAATATGAATATATATATATATGTATAAAGATATATATATATATATATACGTATATACGTGTGTTTGTATGTATATACATATATGTATGTATATGGGACAGGAAGTAAATATGTGCCGAGATATCAAAAAGGAGATCTCACGGAGAGTAAGGGCCGGATGGAAGGCATTTAATGGCATAAGGGATATCCTCAAGGGAAGGTTGGACAGGACCACCCGTGCCAACCTCATTAACAGTGCAGTTCTGCCTGCAATGTTATATGGTAGTGAAACATGGGCTACCACAAAGAGAGAAGAGCAAAGACTGGTAACGGCTCAAAGTGCCATGGAAAGGTCAATGCTTGGTATCTCGTTGAGAGAGCACATCAGTAGCGAGATCATCAGAAAGAAGTCCAGTGTGAGAGATGTCATCGCAGAGTATACACGCAGCAAGTATAGATGGGCTGGACACGTCGCCTGGCTCACCGATAATCGGTGGACCCACGCAGTTGTCGAGTGGTACCCGCGCGAGCGGAAAAGACCACCCAGAAGACCTCCACGACGGTGGAGTTATGATTTCAGGAGGATGATTTGGATCACGTGGATGATAAAGGCGCGATCCAGAGAGGAGTGGACAGCGTGCTGTGACCAGCAGTGTCAAATGGACGCCTGACGGACTGGTCAGCCAAGGTGATCAAGGTGATATACATATATACATATAAAAGACAAAATAAAGTGAAAAACTTCAGAAGACTTGTTTATATGGTTAAAGAATATATTTAAATCGTCTTGTTTTTAAAAATGCTATAAATTTTTGTGTATAGTAACATTGTTTTTGGAGAAATAACCGGTTTCGTATTTGCTTCTCAAATTTCTCGAATTTTTTACCGATACTGTGTCATCTCTTCACTATGATTTGAAGTATGAGAGTTTCAGACAGGGGAAGGTAATCAGGGATTTTTTCGGTATAAGAGAGATAATTATAAATATTGGGAATGAGTAGGTTTTATTAATTTAAAATGATTTGGGTTAGAAAGAATAGAATGTTAGAAGTGGTTAGGTTTTGATTTATATATATATATATTTTCCAATGAGGTAAGTTTCCTCATTTAAAAATGCTAGAAAAAGTTAACTTTGGGCTTATATTATAAGTAGGTTTCCTTATTTAATCTAACTTGTGTTGGTGTACCAATAGCACATTGATAAAATGGAAAGATTAGAAATTGTGGCAGTAGTTACTTTGCTCATTTCTCAATGTGTTTACAAAAGGGTATCATTCTGTATGTTGGGAATGCAATCTGCTGTAAATGCAGAGTGCATCTGCATCTGAGTGATAATCCCGTGGACCCTATGTAGTTTTGGTGGCAGCCCGAGCATCCAGGGGACCTATAATTACAATCCATTATAGCTGAAATTCAGTTCTGGCTGAATCAATATCCAGAAGAAATACCGTAAAGAATCAGCAAAGAATTCATAATTGAATCGGTTGAATTCATCCTATGAAACAACCACTTTATGTTTGACAACATGTTTTATCAACAAAAATCCGGGACTGCCATGGGTACTAGGGCAGTCCCAGTCATTGCGAACCTAACAATGAGCTATCTGGAAATAATAATATACCAGGAATCTTTATCTACATTTGGAAACCCTCTTTCCCAATACATAAAAGAAAATTGGAAAAGATTTCTAGATGACTGTTTCAACCTCTGGAATGAAAACACAAATTCCTGAAATTCAAAAGACTTGAATATTTTTGTTTAAATTTGTAAAGTATTTCAGAAACTTTGTGATAAGGTTCCTGCCTAGGAACATAGCCATGACATCCCCAAAAATATCAACATCTTTATTTTGGTATTTAGGAAGAAATAAGAGGGAAATCATGCCAGGGTCAATACTGCAGTCCTTAACAAAAAAGGTTAAAAGGAACCCTCAAAACCTCAGTCTACCAACCAATAACCTAAGTTACAGTTGTCCCATTGTGTCAAGGTTACACAAAATATCAGCAAAGGAGTCACATCACCATCATTATCATCATTTAACATCTGTCTCCCATGCTGGCATGGGTTGGACAGTTTGAGAGGAGCAGGTAAGCCAGTGGACTGTGTCAAGTTTGAGTCTGTTTTGGAATGGTCTCTACATCTGGATGCCCATCCTAATGCCAAACACATTACAGGGTGTACTGGATGCTTTTCATGGAGCACCAACATTGGAGACGTCTGTTTTGGCATAGACATGGACAAAAGATGGTGCTACAGGACCAAAGTAGATTAAATCATTGTATAAGAAGAAATAAGACGTTTTCAAATATTTTAAATATTTATTTATTTAAAAAAACAGCCATATATAAGTACATGTTTGGTAAAGTTTTAGTAATATCAGGATCAGTTTTTGTTAATTACATTATAATTCGGTCTTGTTTCTTGACATTTCATGACCCACTTTTCCTACAAATCTCATCCACTTATAAAACAGGACCCACACTTATGTATACATTCTTTTATTTATTTCAGTCATTTGACTGTGGCCATTCTGGAGCACCACCCTTACTCGAGAAAATCGACCCTAGGACTTATTCTTTGTAAGCCTAGAACTTATTCTATCGGTCTCTTTTGCCAAACCGCTAAGTTACGAGGATGTGAACATATCAGCATCGGTTGTCAGGTGATGTTAGGGACAAACACACACACATATATATATATACGATGGGCTTCTTTTAATTTCTGTCTACTAAATCCACTCACAAGGCTTTGGTCGAAAACAGTTGACCAAGGAGCCACGCAGTGGGACTGAACCCAGAACCATGTAGTTGGTAAGCAAGCTACTTACCACACAGCTACTCCTGCACCTATATGTACACACACACACACACACTTACATACATATGTGTGTGTGCAATCATTAATCCAGACACATTTTTCTTCTCTCTCTCCGTTTTTTTCTTCATTCCTTTCTGTAGGAAAGCATAGGCTTGAAGTGTCAAAGACTCTTCCATTTTTTCCTGAGCATCAAACTGACACTCCTTGTTTGTTCTTTTCTTGGCTGTCTTTGTACAATTTTCAACTATACATTTACACACACTAATACTTTTCCCTCAACGAGATATTCCTTTTAGCATGATAAGGCCTCTTGTGGACAGTTTTTTTTTTATCAATGCCTACTGGTTACTCTGAGTATTGGTCTACATGTGTACCTCATATGCATAACATGCTGCATGTGTGTGCATGTATTTATATGTGTTTGTGTGCATGTATATTAGTAAAATTAAAATATTAGTGTATATTAGTAAAATTACAGTAAAGTGAAAAAAAGGTATAGCGAAGCTGACATGAAGAGTGGAAGATCCAACATTTCAAATAGACTCCTCCAGAGAAAAGTTGCCAAGAAAAAAATTAATAAGGGACAACAGCTTTACATCCTCTGCCATGTCTTTTGAATATCTCTCTGGTCAATTTCTCCATGAAAAAGGATTTCTTTCATTAAGTCTGTGTTAATCTTTTGTTTTACTGAGATAATTTTTGATAAAAAAGGATATTTGTTTCAAATGGTTTCTGATGTTGTTTTGGTGCAGTGGTTACTACAGCTGGAAGGGTTTACAAGAGATGCAACATTCGATTTCTGCAGGTACTCTTACGACTTATTTTTTATCTGATATGTGTGTGTGAAAATAAAGAAACATGTATGTATAGGTAATAGTAGAAAATAAACCAGAAGTGAAAGCAACACAAAAAAGAAGAAAATGACAGGATAAGCTATCATCATCTTAGGAAAATCGAGACATTTTATAAAGGTATATAAATATACTCCCATCACTTCTGGCTTATTCTTCTATCATTGTTATGATATTTCACTGTATACTTTCAAGAACTTTTAAATTATGTACATGTGTATATATATGTATACATACACACACACATACATATATATACACATATATAAACAGAGTTAGTGGTTATAGTAACCTACTAAGGGATAAAATATCCGTATATACTATCAGTATCTGTATTATCCCCAGGCGATGGTGTGAAGGCACAGCATACACATAGAGTATAGATAACAACAGGATAAACAAGAGTTTATCAAGAACCAAGGCAAGTAATTAGAAAATGGAGAAAACCATAAATTAACCAACATATCAATTGGACCACATTTATAACTTATTTATTAATACAAAGCATGACAAAACAAATCTTACAGCTGTTTCTAATCAGATTACCAGAATGCAGTCTATACATAAATGTGAGAATTCTTCATCTCCATAGGGTATTCGAATTAATTCATGCTGTGTATTAATAAGTAAGCTATAAATGTGGTCCAATCAATGTGCTGGTTAATCTATGGTTTTCTCCATTTTCTAATTACTCATACATACATACATACATACATACATACATACATACATACATACATACATACATAAATGCATACAAAACACACACACACACGATATGCATATATGACTGTAAAAAAACATAGACTATTTATTAAGAAAATTAGTTATCAATATTTTCACTAACATATTTCCTATAGAATCATGAAACTAATTCCTTCCAAGTGTTTTCCTCAGGAGAATATTCTATCATAATATTTCTGTTGGAATATTGAAACCTTTACACCACACCTATTCATTAAATCAAAACAATTTTTAAATTTAATTTTTAGAAAAATTCAATTTTAATTTTAGAAAAAGTTCAATTTTAATTTTAGAAAAAATTCAATTTTAATTTTAGAAAATCTAACACAAGTATAATCAGTCCATGCCATGACAGCTGGCTTAATTTTCAAGATGAAATATTAAAAGATCTTTCAACAACTCGTAAGATTGTAGCAATAAACATGACCAAATAATTAAGTTTCCTATTCTGTTTTTCCTGTGTATCAAATAAGTCTTATCTCCAAACAAACAAGTTTTCCATCTGATGTTCTGCTAGACGTGTTCCAGTAAACTCAGATAGTCTGAAAGGATCTGTGATTCTTCTATAAGTAAGAAATCAAGGTAATCTTCGGAATCCCTGGGTAGAATTTTCCTGAAATTATCCAATACCTCCTTCTCCTTCATGTCTTGTTCTTGAGTATTTTCTGTCAAAATAGAAAGGATTATAAATGTAAAATGCCAGTTATCATTTTATCTTTTACTTGCTTCAGTCATTGGATTGCAGCCATGCTAGAGCACTACCTAGAAAGATTTAATCAAATAATTTAACCGCAGGACATATTTTCTTTTTAATCTGATACATATTCTATCAGTCACTTTTGGTGAACCATTAAGTTAAGGGGATGTAAATAAAACTGGGACGGACCCAAAGGGGGGAGGGGCCTTAGGGACACGTGCCCCTCTCAAGAAAAGAAGTGCACCCTTCTAAATAATATTACGCCCTTTTCTCCTGAAATTGTATTCCTTTCTGACCTTATGCCCTCCTTTTGAAAAATTCCTGGGACTGTGCCTGTAAACCAACACTTGTCAAGCAGCAGTGAGGACAAACACAAAGACACACACATTAGCGTAGCGATCGGGAGAGGGGTGGGGACAGCCTACCCCGAGTGGCACTTTTAAAGGAGCACCACTTTTGGGCTTGCTGTAGGTAATATGTGTTTCTTGTGGGGTCCGGGAGTAGCAAATAGAAGAGCTGCCCCAGGTGGCACACACTCTAGCTACACTATTGGACGCACATACACATATATATATGATGCGCTTCCACAGAGTTTCTATCTGCCATATTCAGTTACAAGGCATGGCTTGGCCCAGGGTTATAGCAGAAGACACTTGTGCAAGGTGCTACACAGTGGGGTTGAAGCAGAAACCATATACTTGGGGAACCAACTTCTTAATCACTCAACCACACCAACACCCATAAAACTCAATTAACTTTCTGACGCCAGGAATCAAACCCAGGCCAACCAGGTGAAAACCAATAATCCCAACCATTACCCACATCAGAAGATGGATATGAAAAAAAAACAAGGCATTTTGAGCAGACGGCATTCATTAGATAACCACAGGATACCTGGTGATGGAGTGATTAAGAAAAAGCTGGGTCAGGTGGGGAAAAAAACAAAACATAATAACCAGCTATTTTGTATGTATAGTCCAAAGTTAACTTTGATCAAAGGTATTCCAGTTATGGCCACTCCATCTATTTTTTGACATATTGCATCAAGGATTGTTGTATATTCCTTCTCAAGCTATGCCAGGCTCATAAGGGCCAATTTCCCCACTTTCATTGGCGTCTAGGTTCTCCACCTGGATGGTCTATTGCAGGTGAGCTGCTAGATGCTGGAGGAAAGAGTGAGAGAAAGTTGTGGTGAAAGAGTAGGCAGAAGCTCGCCGTTACCTTCTGCTAAAGCCACGTGGAGCTTAGGTGTTTCACTCATAAACCCACATATCACCTTGTCTGAGATTCGAACCCGTGAACCCTCAACCATGAACCTGCTGCTCTAACCACTAGGCCATGTCCCTCCACATATCAAGGACTACATTATCTAATATATTCCTTTGTGTTTTTTTTTTTTTATTTTTAGATGGTAGACAATGATTTAAGGAAGATTTGACTACTACTGTTGGCAGGTCAAGCAACTCATGCTACCTTGGGGTGGTTTGACAACTAGCGTTGGGAGTTGGGTGGAAATATCAAACAATTACCTTGGGGTGACTGAAGGGGTGAAGCTGGATTAGGGGGCAAAATTCCATCATATTTATTGAGAAGATTCAAAGCTTTCTCTAAATCATTTTTGGATGACTTTAGTGCTTCTTTAGAGAATTCTGTTATGTATCCAAGATCAACAATCTACAAGAAATGGAAAGAAATTATTATATTTTTAGACATTTATTATTATTATCATTATTAATTATTATTATTATTATTATTATTATTATTGAGTGAGAGAGAAATGCATGCCATCAAAGTGACACCGGGGTAAAATATACGAAGCCCAGAATACCCATCATGACAACTCATCTGATAAGGGTACACCAGGCACAAGCATCACAACCATGTGTGCGACATAGAGATCTGATACCAAGATAAATGGAGCATGGCCCTGCAGGTGGGGCCCAGTTAGAATTTTCATCAGGTTGAGTAGCTCATCCCACTCAAAAGGTCCCTGAATAAAGGTTGTTTAAGGATGATGAACAAAACACCCATGTTTTCAGAGGTAAATTATTTAAACTCCAAAGAATACCTCTCAACACATGGCTATGATGTTCCCCCACTACTACTCATGATCAGAGATGCACATATCATCAGCCACTAAGGGAGATGCTCAACTGGTTATGGTCAAACAATTGACAAGTAAATCTGTGGTAATGAACAGAATATTTGCTGTAGCCCATCTTTTATACCAAGACAAAACAATGTACATGATAACACTTCCAATCATTTAGGATCAGAAGCCATGAAAGCCACTGCCAGGTACTACATAAAGGCATTTATTATTATTATTGGCAAGATCATTAGCACACTGAGCAAAATGCCTGGTGACATTTTGCTTGTCTTTAAGTTCTGATTTCAAATTCCGCCAAGGTCAACTTTGCCTTTATCCTTTTGGGATCGAGAAAATAAGTACCAGTTGACCACTGAGTTTAATGCAATCAACTCATCCCTGCCTATAAAACTGCTGCCCTTGTGACAAAATTTGAAACCATTATTATTATTATTATTATTTATTATTATTATCATCATTATTAAAGGTTGCGACCTGGCAGAATTGTTAACATACTGAGCAAAATGCCTGGTGGTATTTCATCCTGTTCTGAGTTCAAATTCTGCCAAAGTCAACTTTGCCTTTCCTTCTTTAGGGGTCATTAAAATAAGTACCAGTTGAACACTAAAGTCGATGTAATCGACAAGTCCCCTATCACAAAATTTCAGGTCTTGTGCCTATAGTAGAAAGGATTATTATCATTATTATTATTATTATTATTATTATTATTGTTGTTGTTGTTATTATTAACCCTTTCATTACATTATTCCTAAGTAGAACACATCCCTTATGAGTTTCAATTAAATTCTAAAATCATCACAAATTTAGACTGGTTTCATTAAACAACTGTAATTTATCAGAGTGGTTGGCATTAGGAAGGGCATCCAGCTGTAGAAACATTGCCAGATCAACCCTCAGTCAAACAATCCAACTCATGCCAACATGGAAAGCAGATGTTAAACGATGATGATGATGATGAATTGAAGAAAAGTTTTCAATCAATTCTATTGCATAACTTTTGTCTCTAAGTGACTCTAATCACAAGCTAGCTTTTTTTATCTTGGTTTGTTTACTTTCTGTGAAATGATTTGTTTCCGTAGTGATTGCTGCTTACAAGCCTACATTTGCTTGACTTCTCCATATCTTCTGTTGAAAAGCCTTCAAATTCAGAATCCGTAATCCATTTTAAAAGTTGAAAAAAAATCACTGAAGAAAAAATGTGGGAAAAAAAAATCTCCCAAAATTCGCACAGCTCAGATATCAAACAATGTCAGATATTGTAACTCAACTATTTACAAAGTAAAATCAAATGTCTTCATCCTTTGTGCTGAAATTCACATTTAAATATCAATGGGTTCATTCAGATGGGTTGGTAATGAAAGAGTTAACGGCAACGAGCTAGCAAAATCATTATCACACTGGGCATAACTATTTAGTGGCACTTTAACTGTCTTTCCATTCTAAGTTCAAATTCCACTGAGGATAACTTTTTCTTTCATTCTTTTGTGATCAATAAATCAAGTACCAGTCAAGAACTGGGGGTTGATGTCATTAACTAGTTCCCTTCCCCAAAATTTCAAGCTTTATGTCTATAGTAGAAAGGATTATTATTATCATTATTCTTTGAGCTCAAATCTCTCTAGGAAAAGAAACAGATTTTTGAACCCCAGTTAAACTCCAGATCCTTCTGTCTCATACTTCGCTTGAAAGTCATGACATTTTGAAACCAGTTAAGTAAATGACTCCTGATAAAAAATACATTTTCCTCTATGTTTATAGATGGATGTGTGTGTATGTGTGTGTGTGCATGTATGCATTCTTTTATTTGTTTCAGTCATTTGACTGTGGCCATGCTGAATCACTGCCTTTAGTCTAACAAATCAACCCCAGGACTTATTGTTTCTAAGCCTAGCACTTATTCTTTGGTCTCTTTTTGCTGAACTGCTAAGTTACAGGGACGTAAACACACCAACATTGGTTGTCAAGCAATGGTGGGGGGACAAAAACATAGACACAAACATACATATATATATATATATATATATATATATCCGAGCGTGGCCGTCTGCCAGCCTCGTCTGGCACCTGTGTCGGTGGCACATAAAAAACACCATCCGAGCGTGGCCGTCTGCCAGCCTCGTCTGGCACCTGTGTCGGTGGCACATAAAAAACACCATCCGAGCGTGGCCGTTTGCCAGCCTCGTCTGGCACCTGTGTCGGTGGCACATAAAATCACCCACTACACTCTCGGAGTGGTTGGCGTTAGGAAGGGCATCCAGCTGTAGAAACACTGCCAGATCTGACTGGACTGGTGCAGCTTTCGGGCTCCCCAGACCCCAGTTGAACCGTCCAACCCATGCTAGCATGGAAAGCGGATGTTAAATGATGATGATGATGGTGATGATATATATATATATATATATATATATGTACATAAGTAATTAAGGGTTTAGCAACGAATTGCCTCACCAACACACCGAATTTAGAAATAGCAGTCAAAGAGATATAGCTATTCCTTCTACTAAAAGGGGGATCTCAGTAAAAACACAGCACTTGAAAGGCAAACACAGACAGGTAAGAAAGAAAGAATGAAATGACGGCAATCCATCATGCAATTATAAGTTACCTACGGACGTACGTTTCGAGATCAAGTTTTAGGATAGCATAAGAATTAGAAAATTCTACTTTACCCATACTTCTTCTCTCATCGGCGCAGGATACTACAATTATGAATAATTGTATATTAAATTTTGAGATACTAGAATGCATCATCTCAACTCAGAGCGAGCTAAAGCATGACCAGTACCACGAAATTCAAAGTTTGAATGAAAGTTTGTGTCACCAGCCCCCTTCCACCCGCGTGTAGCCAAGACAAAATGCTGTGGTCATTTACTGGGATAAAATATGGTTATCAGTAATAATAAAAGGTGAAATTAATTAATTAGGGATAATTATCAATTACACCAAGTAGATTTCAGCATGTAAAAGCCCCATTCGAGGAAAATTTAAGTAATACTAAGTAATTAAGGGTTTAGCAACGAATTGCCTCACCAACACACCGAATTTAGAAATAGCAGTCAAAGAGATATAGCTATTCCTTCTACTAAAAGGGGGATCTCAGTAAAAACACAGCACTTGAAAGGCAAACACAGACAGGTAAGAAAGAAAGAATGAAATGATGGCAATCCATCATGCAATTATAAGTTACCTACGGACGTACGTTTCGAGATCAAGTTTTAGGATAGCATAAGAATTAGAAAATTCTACTTTACCCATACTTCTTCTCTCATCGGCGCAGGATACTACAATTATGAATAATTGTATATTAAATTTTGAGATACTAGAATGCATCATCTCAACTCAGAGCGAGCTAAAGCATGACCAGTACCACGAAATTCAAAGTTTGAATGAAAGTTTGTGTCACCAGCCCCCTTCCACCCGCGTGTAGCCAAGATAAAATGCTGTGGTCATTTACTGGGATAAAATATGGTTAAACTTTCATTCAAACTTTGAATTTCGTGGTACTGGTCATGCTTTAGCTCGCTCTGAGGTGAGATGATGCATTCTAGTATCTCAAAATTTAATATACAATTATTCATAATTGTAGTATCCTGCGCCGATGAGAGAAGAAGTATGGGTAAAGTAGAATTTTCTAATTCTTATGCTATCCTAAAACTTGATCTCGAAACGTACGTCCGTAGGTAACTTATAATTGCATGATGGATTGCCGTCATTTCATTCTTTCTTTCTTACCTGTCTGTGTTTGCCTTTCAAGTGCTGTGTTTTTACTGAGATCCCCCTTTTAGTAGAAGGAATAGCTATATCTCTTTGACTGCTATTTCTAAATTCGGTGTGTTGGTGAGGCAATTCGTTGCTAAACCCTTAATTACTTAGTATTACTTAAATTTTCCTCGAATGGGGCTTTTACATGCTGAAATGTGGTGGGTGGTGGTTGGTGATGGTCGGTGGGTGGTGGTGTGAAAGGATGAGGGAGGAGAAGGAAATTTCTGCAAAAGAGATCTATGCTGGGTGACATAATATATTCTCTGTAATGAAAGTCACTTATTTTCTAGATGATGTCAGATTATATACAATTTGTATAGATATCTTTTGGTTGCAATGACAGACAGTGTTTTTTTGGTATTACTATGAAACCTTTTAACATGATAATGAATCCGATATTATTTATTAACTGATTTAACAATTTGTATAGGTCTGAAAATTGACCCTATTTTCTCATATCTGCATCTTGTACTCTAACCCAACAGATTAAAACTTATTACCGTTCTGTGTTAAGTAATTCTACTGTTTTTCGTGGGTCAAAAAAAAACACAAATCGTGAGTAATCTACTTTTCTAAAAACTTTCTAAAAATGTATTGACTTTCTATAGTCCAATGAGGTCTAGAATTTATTGTCTCCTGAAACAACATGTGAACATTTCTGTATATTTATGATACTATTTAGATATATTATATAAATCATTTCGGTGACCATTTTGTAATTAGTTGGTCTTAATTAACATGAGTGAAAATTTGTAGTGTAACTTTGGTGACATGAATGGAATTAGATATTCCTTTTGATGTTGTTCTTATATTATACAATAACATCGAAGACAGTTTTTGTCTGTCAGACCCTGCTACAACAGGTGTAAATTCATGTGTGTAACTGGGGTCATTTTCTCGTAGCGCTAGCACTGGTCAGGTTGTCTTGCATCTCATAATATTATACATATCTCGTTGATCTTTCATGTGTTTTTACAATCATGAAGGCATGTTGAGAATGTGAGAAGTTTAAGTGATACGAAGAATGATGAGGATGCAGGGACTGAAATTATAAGAAATGAGGATAAGAACAATGACTTGAAGAGAGGTGGAGAATGCCAGACTAAATGGTGTGAGCTAAGACAAATTTATTTGTGTGAGATGGTAATGATTACAAATATCTTGAGAATCCAAAAACCAATCAGTGTTACTTACTAGAACATCAATGTGGTCTTGGTAAAGTATGAGGCCCAATCACAATATCTCAACAAACATTAGAAAAGATAATTGTGAAATCATTTGGTCAGTGTTGCTGTGAAAGTCCTTAATTGTAAATGTTTAGATTAATAATTATAGCTTTTTGTGTGAATTTTGAATCTGGTAAATTTTACTATAAATTACAACACTTCATATTATGAATTTCAGGCAGAGAATTGCCGCCTAGAAATGAACGGCCGGCCACAACCCAGCAAAGAAAATCTCCGTCAAATGTTGAGTATAAAACTGAAGTACCAAATTCATTTATATAGTTTTCCTTTGAGCACTAGCATTGGTCAGTTTTTCTTGCATCCCATAAAGTTGACAGTTCTTACTGCTCTTTGATGTGTGTTATCATTCAAGGGGACACGTTGAGAGTGTTGACAGAGAATACTGAGGATGCAGGGAGTGAAAGTTGTGAGAAAATGAGGATACAAATGGTGATTGAAAGAGAGGTGGGAGAATGATAAGACTGAAAATAACCATCAGTTGTGAACCAACAGTGATGATTAATGATGTATTTAACATCTTGTGAATCTGATAATTAAAGTCAAAATTACTTATAAGAACCTCATTTTTTCAGCTTTCTAATGTAGGAGATTCAATAACAATCGCGCAAATAAAAAGGTTTTCAACTGGTAAAATTTGTTAGAGACAATTTCATTTGGTTCCAAAATCGTTATCCAGAAGTTCTTGTTGATTTATCATCTTATGAAGACGTCACATTTTTAAGGTAGTCTGATGTTTGATATGAGATATGATCTCTTGCCGGAGTATCTTCCCAGAATGTCTCAGATTAGAATATGTATTATCTATATATATATGAAACTCAACTTGTTTGTCTGTGTGTGTGTCTGTGGGTTTAACTTTCTGGCACATCTCCTCCTAGCCAACAGATCATAGAACCACCAAAAATGGGTCACTTAAAGTTTAGGCGAATGAAAATTGAACTGCACTATTTCTCTTCCAAATTCATCTCGCAATTGCAAAAATCGATAATGTGTTTGTTTAGGCCTTATCCTATGCGTTGAATAGTGAACTTTAATCAGTCAGCTTTTTGACGTGATCTGTGTTCACCACACGTGCAAGCATGCGTAAATTGCATGAAAAATAAAAAATCAAGATATAAAAGCAAATCGCAATAAACATTAGAGAAATTCAGCAAAGAAATGACTCTTAGGGATATAGCCTGGAAGGTATTTTCGTATAAATCATTTGGACTATGTGAACACATACCAATTGTTTACATAACATTTTTAATGCTTTGAATTAAATGTAACCATTTTGCATTGAGTCTGCAGTTTGAATCACTTTAACCAAATTTTAGCAGGCTGGATTTTTGATTATCACGATACATCGCCAGCAGTTCCTGGATCTCTACCTTGGAATCCCCGTTGAGAAATACTGATATAAAAGAATAATTCAACAATGGCAATTATTTGATCAACAAAAATTTATGAAACGCTTCTACGTACTTCCTATTGAGGAAGTAGAACACATAAGGGTATAAATGCTGTGATATTAAAACCAAAATAATTGAATTTTGATTGAACTTTCATCCAAGTTTAGCTTAACGCGCGTGCATAGAACACAAGAGCACACGATCCGGGCAATACTGCTATTAGTCTATTTACATATTGTATGTGTATAACTGAGAATGCATGTATGTGTACATGTAAATGCTTGTCAGTCTGTCTGTATGTGTGCGACACTAAAACTCCAGAACTACCCGACTGATTTCATTCAAATTTCATACATGTCTTACATAAGGTCCATACATTTTGTACTGTGAGTTAATAATTTCACTGTGATATATCTATGAATGTATATGTATGTAAATATATATGCATATATACGTGTGCATGTATATGTATGTTTGCATATATATGCACACATATGAGATCAGATTGGAACCTGGTACAGCTTTTAGGCTTCCAAGCCCTCAGTCACACCTCAGCGTGGAAAGCAGATATTAAACAACGATGATGATGAT
The DNA here is from genome assembly GCF_006345805.1 of Octopus sinensis. Taxonomy (NCBI): domain Eukaryota; kingdom Metazoa; phylum Mollusca; class Cephalopoda; order Octopoda; family Octopodidae; genus Octopus; species Octopus sinensis. The sequence continues at coordinate 61,272,219 of NC_042998.1, read as the reverse complement.
GGTGGTGGTGGGGGTTGTGGTGGTGGTGATGGAGGTGGTGCTGCTCCTGGTGGTGGTGCTTGCGGCGGTGGCGGTTGTGGTTTTAAAGGATGAGGAGGAGAAGGAAATTCTGCAATAGAGATCTGTGCTGGGACATAATCATATTCTCTATAATGAAAGTCACTTATTTTCTAGTCAGATTATATACAATTTGTACAGATATCTTTTATTGCAATGACAGACAGAGTTTTTTTGTATTACGTATGAGACCTTTTAACATGGTAATGAATCAGATATTATTTATTAACTGATTTACATTTGTATGTCTTTCATGTGTTTTTACAATCATGATGACATATTGAGAAAGTGAGAATTTTATGTGATAGCGGAAGAATGATGAGGATGCAGGGACAGAAATTATAAGAAAATGAGGATAAGAACAATGACTTGAAAGAGAGGTGGAGAATGCCAAGACTAAATGGTTGAAGCTAAGACAAATTTATTTGTGAGATGGTTAATGATTTACAAATATCTTGAGAATGCAATAATCAAAGACAGTGTTACTTACTAGAATATCAATGTTGGTCTTGGTAGAGTTTATGAAACGCTTCTACGTGCTTCCTTTTCAGGAAATAGAACACATAAGGGTATAAAATGCTTGATTTAAAAACCAAAATAATTTAATTTTGATTGAACTTCATCCAAGTTTAGCTTAATTCACGTGTGCATAGAACACAAGAGCACACGAGCCGGGCAATACTGCTATTAGTCTATATACATATATATACATATGGTTGTGGTGTTAAAGGATGAGGAGAGGGAGGAGGAGGGGGAGGAAATTCTGCAATAGAGATCTGTGCTGGGACATAATCATATTCTCTGTAATGAAAGTCACTTATTTTCTAGTCATATCAGATACAATTTGCATAAATATCTTTTATTGCAATGACAGACAGTGTTTTCTTTGTAATACATATGAAACCTTTTAACATGGTAATGAATCAGATATTATTTATTAACTGATTTACATTTGTATGTCTGAAATTGAACCCTATTTTCTCATAGCATCATCTTGTACTCTCACCCAACAGATTTAAACCTTATTACCTTCTGTGTAAGTAATTCTACTGTTTTTCATGTGTACACAACCACTTCTCTACATACTGGGATTATTGACTTCTATAGTCCAATGAGGTCTAGATGTTATTGTCTCCTGAAACAACATGTGACACATTTCTGTATATTTATGATACTATTTAGATATATTATATAAATAATTTCTTTGATCATTTGTAATTAGTTGGTCTTAATTAACATCAGTGAAAATTTGTAGTGTAACTTTGGTGACATGAATGGTATTAGATATTCCTTTTGATGTTGTTCTTATATTAACAATAACATCGAAGACAGTTTCTGTCTGTAAGACCCTGCTACCCAGGTGCAAGTTCATGTGTGTACTGGGGCCATTTTCTCATAGCACTAGCACTGGTCAGGTTGTCTTGCATCTCATAATATTATACAATTCTCATTGCTCTTTCATGTGTTTTTTACAATCATGATGACATATTGAGAAAGTGAGAATTTTAGTGATGATAACGAAGAATGATGAGGATGCAGGGACTGAAATTATAAGAAAATGAGGATAAGAACAATGACTTGAAAGAGAGGTGGAGAATGCCAAGACTGAATGGTTGAAGCTAAGACAATTATTTGTGAGATGGTTAATGATTTACAAATATCTTGAGAATCCAATAATCAAAGACAGTGTTACTTACTAGAAACATCAATGTTGGTCTTGGTAAAGTATGAGGCCCAATCACAATATCTCAACAAACATTAGAAAATATAATCGTGAAATCATTTGGTCAGTATTGCTGTGAAAGTCCTTAATTGGTAAATGTTTAGATTAATAATTATAGCATTTGTGTGAATTTGAATGCTGGTAAATTTTACTATAAATTACAACACTTCATATTATGAATTTCAGGCAGAGAATTGCCGCCTAGAAATGAACGGCCGGCCACAACCCGTCAAAGAACATCACCGTCAAATGGTGAGTATTAAACTGAAGTACCAAATTCATTTATATAAGTTTTCCTTTGAGCACTAGCATTGGTCAGTTTTTCTTGCATCCCATAAAAGTTGACAGTTCTTACTGCTCTTATGATGTGTTTTATCATTCAAGGGGACACGTTGAGAAGTGTTGACAGAAGAATACTGAGGATGCAGGAGTGAAAGTTTGTGGAAAATGAGGATACAAATGGTGATTTGAAGGAGAGTGGGAGAATGATAAGACTGAATGACCATCAGTTGTGAACCAACAGAGATGTTATGATGTATTATCATATTGTGAATCTGATAATTAAAGTCAAAATTCCTTATAAGAACCTCATTTTCAGCTTTCTAATGTAGGAGATTCAATAACAAATTGCAAATAAAACGTTTTCATTCAACGGTAAAATTTGTTAGAGACATTTCATTTGGTTCCAGAATCGTTATCCCAAGTTCTTGTTGATTTATCATCTTATGAAGATGTCACATTTTTAAGGTAGTCTGATGTTTGATATGAGATATGATCTCTGCCGGAGTATCTTCCCAGAAGTCTCAGATTAGAATATGTATTATCTATATATATATGAAACTCCAACTTGTTTGTCTGTGTGTGTGTCTGTGGGTTTAACTTCCTGGCACATCTCCTAGCCAACAGATCGTAGAACCACCAAAAATGGGTCACTTAAAGTTTAGGCGAATGTAAATTGAACTGCGCTATTTCTGTTCCAAATTCATCTCGCAATTGCAAAAATCGATAATGTGTTTGTTTAGGCCTTATCCCATGCGTTGAATAGTGAACTTTAATCAGTCAGCATTTTGACGTGATCTGTGTTCACCACGCATGCAAGCATGCGTAAATTGCATGAAAAATCAAAAATCAAGATATAAAAACGAATCGCCATAAACATTGGAGAAATTCAGCAAAGAAATGGCTTTTCGGGAAATAGCCTGGAGGGTATTTTCGTATAAATCATTTGGACTATGTGAACACATACCAATTGTTTACATAACATTTTTAATGCTTTGAATTAAATGTAACCATTTTGCATTGAGTCTGCAGTTTGAATCACTTTAACCAAATTTTAGCAGGCTGGATCTTTGATCATCATGATACATTGCCAGCAGCTCCTGGATCTCTACCCTGAAATCCCCGTTGAGAAATACTGATATAAAAGAATAATTCAACAATGCAATTATTTGATCAACAAAAATTTATGAAACGCTTCTACGTGCTTCCTATTGAGGAAATAGAACACATAAGGGTATAAAATGCTTGATTTTAAAACCAAAATAATTGAATTTTGATTGAACTTCATCCAAGTTTAGCTTAATTCGCGCGTGCATAGAACACAAGAGCACACGAGCTGGGCAATACTGCTATTAGTCTATATACATATATGTATGTGTATAACTGAGAATGCATGTATGTGTGCATGTAAATGCTTGTCAGTCTGTCTGTATGTGTGCGACACTAAAACTCCAGAACTACCCAACTGATTTCATTCAAATTTAATGCATGTCTTACATAAGGTCCATACATTTTTTAATGTGAGTTAATAATTTCACTGTGATATATCTATGAATGTATATGTATGTAAATATATATGCACATATACGTGTGCATGTATATGTATGTTTGCATATATATGCATACATATAAGATCAGATTGGAACCTGGTGCAGCCTTTAGGCTTCCCAGCCCTCAGTCACACCTCAGCGTGGAAAGCAGATATTAAACAACGATGATGATGATGGTGATGGTGGTGGTGGTTGTGCTGGTGGCGGTGGAGGTGGTGCTGGTCCTGGTGGTGGTGCTGGCGGGTGCGGTGGTGGTGCTGGCGGGTGCGGTGGTGGCGGCGGCCGCGGCGGTGGTGGTGGTGATGGCGGTTGTGGTGTTAAAGAATGAGGAGGAGAAGGAAATTCTGCAATAGAGATCTGTGCTGGGACATAATCATATTCTCTGTAATGAAAGTCACTTATTTTCTCGTCAGATAATATAAAATTTGTATATATATGTTTTATTGCAATGACAGACAGTGTTTTTTTGTATTACATTTGAGACCTTTTAACATGGTAATGAATCAGATATTATTTATTAACTGATTTACATTTATACGTCTGAAATTGAACCCTATTTTCTCATAGCATCATCTTGTACTCTCACCCAACAGATTTAAACCTTATTACCTTCTGTGTAAGTAATTCTACTGTTTTTCGTGGGCACACAACCACTTCTCTACAAACTGAGATTATTGACTTCTATAGTCCAATGAGTTCTAGATGTTATTGTCTCCTGAAACAACATGTGAAACATTTCTGTATATTTATGATACTATTTAGATATATTATATAAATCATTTCTTGACCATTTGTAATTAGTTGGTCTTAATTAACATCAGTGAAAATTTGTAGTGTAACTTTGGTGACATGAATGGAATTAGATATTCCTTTTGATGTTGTTCTTATATTAACAATAACATCGAAGGCAGTTTCTGTCTGTCAGACCCTGCTACACAGGTGTAAGTTCATGTGTGTACTGGGGCCATTTTCTCATAGCGCTAGCACTGGTCAGGTTGTCTTGCATCACATAATATTATACAATTCTCATTGCTCTTTCATGTGTTTTTACAATCATGATGACATATTGAGAAAGTGAGAATTTTATGTGATAACGGAAGAATGATGAGGATGCAGGGACTGAAATTATAAGAAAATGAGGATAAGAACAATGACTTGAAAGAGAGGTGGAGAATGCCAAGACTAAATGGTTGAAGCTAAGACAAATTTATTTGTGAGATGGTTAATGATTTACAAATATCTTGAGAATCCAATGATCATAGACAGTTTTACTTACTAGAATATCAATGTTGGTCTTGGTAAAGTATGAGGCTCAATCACAAAATCTCAACAAACATTAGAAAATATAACTGTGAAATCATTTTGTCAGTGTTTGCTGTGAAAGTCCTTAATTGGTAAATATTTAGATTATTAATTATAGAATTTTTGTGTAAATTTGAATGCTGGTAAATTTTACTATAGATTATAACACTACATATTATGATTTCAGTCATAGAATTGCCGCCTAGAAAAGAACAGCCGGGCACCCCCGTCAAAGAACATCACCGTCAAATGGTGATATAAAACTGAAGTACCAAATTCATTTATATAAGTTTTTCCTTTGAGCACTAGCATTGGTCAGTTTTTCTTGCATCCCATAAAATTTGACAGTTCTTACTGCTCTTATGATGTGTTTTATCATTCAAGGGGACACGTTTGAGAAGTGTTGACAGAAGAATACTGAGGATGCAGGGAGTGAAAGTTGTGAGAAAATGAGGATACAAATGGTGATTTGAAGGAGAGGTGGAGATGATAAGACAGAATGACCATCAGTTGTGAACCAACAGTGATGATTAATGATGTATTACATCTTGTGAATCTGATAATTAAAGTCAAAATTACTTATAAGAACCTCATTTTCAGCTTTCTAATGTAGGAGATTCAATAACAAATTGCAAATAAAAACGTTTTCAACTGGTAAAATTTATTAGAGACAATTTCATTTGGTTCCAGAATCGTTATCCAGAAGTTCTTGTTGATTTATCATCGTATGAAGATATGAAGATGTCACATTTTTAAGGTAGTCTGATGTTTGATATGAGATATGATCTCTTGCCGGAGTATCTTCCCAGAATGTCTCAGATTAGAATATGTATTATCTATATATATATGAAACTCAACTTGTTTGTCTGTGTGTTTGTCTGTGGGTTTAACTTCCTGGCACATCTCCTCCTAGCCAACAGATCGTAGAACCACCAAAAATGGGTCACTTAAGGTTTAGGCGAATGAAAATTGAACTGCGCTATTTTTGTTCCAAATTCATCTCGCAATTGCAAAAATCGATAATGCGTTTGTTTACGCCTTATCCCATGCGTTGAATAGTGAAATTTAATCAGTCAGCTTTTTGACGTAATCTGTGTTCACCACGCGTACAAGCATGCGTAAAATACATGAAAAATCCAAAATCAAGATATAAAAACGAATCGCCATAAACATTAGAGGAATTCAGCAAAGAAATGGCTTTTCGGGATATAGCCTGGTAGGTATTTTCGTATAAATCATTTGGACTATGTGAACACATACCAATTGTTTACGTAACATTTTTAATGCTTTGAATTAAATGTAACCATTTTGCATTGAGTCTGCAGTTTGAATCCCTTTAACCAAATTTTAGCAGGCTGGATTTTTGATTATCACGATACATCGCCAGCAGCTCCTGGATCTCTACCTTGAAATCCCCGTTGAGAAATACTGATATAAAAGAATAATTCAACAATGCAATTATTTGATCAACAAAAATTTATAAAACGCTTCTACGTACTTCCTATTGAGGAATTAGAACACATAAGGGTATAAAATGCTTGATTTTAAAACCAAAATAATTGAATTTTGATTGAACTTCATCCAAGTTTAGCTTAATTCACGCGTGCATAGAACACAAGAGCACACGAGCCGGGCAATACTGCTATTAGCCTATATACATATATATACATATGGTTGTGGTGTTAAAGGATGAGGAGGAGGAGGAGGAGGAGGAGGATATTCTGCAATAGAGATCTGTGCTGGGACATAATCATATTCTCCGTAATGAAAGTCACTTCTTTTCTAGTCAGATTATATACAATTTGTATAGATATCTTTTATTGCAATGACAGACAGTGTTTTTTTGTATTACATATGAAACCTGTTAACATGGTAATGAATCAGATATTATTTATTAACTGATTTACATTTGTATGTCTGAAATTGAACCCTATTTTCTCATAGCATCATCTTGTACTCTCACCCAACGATTTAAAACCTTATTACCTTCTGTGTAAGTAATTCTACTGTTTTTCGTGGGCACACAACCACTTCTCTACAAACTGGGATTATTAACTTCTATAGTCCAATGAGGTCTAGATGTTATTGTCTCCTGAAACAACATGTGAAACATTTCTGTATATTTATGATTCTATTTAGATATATTATATAAATCATTTCTGTGACCATTTGTAATTAGTTGGTCTTAATAACATCAGTGAAATTTGTAGTGTAACTTTGGTGACATGAATGGAATTAGATATTCCTTTGATGTTGTTCTTATATTAACAATAACATCGAAGACAGTTTCTGTCTGTCAGACCCTGCTACACAGGTGTAAGTTCATGTGTGTACTGGGGCCATTTTCTCATAGCGCTAGCACTGGTCAGGTTGTTTTGCATCTCAATATTATACAATTCTCATTGCTCTTTCATGTGTTTTACAATCATGATGACCTGTTGAGAAAGTGAGAAGTTTATGTGATAACGGAAGAATGATGAGGATGCAGGGACTGAAATTATAAGAAAATGAGGATAAGAACAATGAGAGGTGGAGAATATAGATCTGTGCTGAGAAATAATCATATTCACTGTAATGAAAGTCACTTATTTTTTAGTCAGATTATATACAATTTATATAAATATCTAGTATTGCAATGTAAGACAGTGTTTTTTTTTTTGTATTACATATACAACCTGTTAACATGATAATGAATCGGATATTATTCATTAATTGATTTACATTTGTATGTCTGAAATTTAACCTGATTGTATAACAGCATCATCTTGTACCCTCACCCAACAGATTTAAACCTTATTACCCTCTGTGTAAGTAATTCTACTGTTTGTCTTGTGCACAGAACCACTTCTCTAGAAACTTATTATTGACTTCAATAGTCCAATAATGTCCAGATGTTATTGTTTCCTGAAACAATATGTGAAACATTTCTGTATAGTTATGATACTATTTAGGTATATTTTATAAAGCATTACTGTGACCTTTTGTAATTAGTTGGTTTTAATTAATATCAGTGACAAATGTAGTATAAAGTTGGTAACATCAATGGGATTAGATTTTAATTGTGATGTTGCTCTCATTATTAACAAAAACATTACACGACAGTTTCTGTCAGTCAGACCCTGCTACACATGTGTTAGTTCCAAGTCATAAAGATTAGATACAGGCTGAAAGAGGCAAAATAATAAATACAAAAAAAATAATGATAATGTCATTATCATTCATCATCTGCTTCCATGCTCCCGTCGATTAGATGGGTCATCAATGTCCAAGCCAGTTCTTGTTCAGAGTTAACATCCACTTTGACTGCTTGAGGTAGCCACACATCTCTCGTAAATACTCTGGATTTTCTTTGACAAGTTACCATCTTAACAGCAACCATTTTATAAAGTTTCTTGGGTATGTTTTATTGTAACACAGGCACTAATAAGATTGTCATCATCATCAACATTTTACGTCCATTGTCCATGCTGGCCTGCGTTGGACAGTTTGACCACAGCTGGCAAGCAGGGGCAGCACCAGACTCCAATGTCCACAATTAGATTGAACGTTCCACAGAAAATTATGCTGTCTCCTCTCATTTACCAATCACTTTCAAGTGTGTACTGGGGCCATTTCCTCATAGTGCTAGCACTGGTCAGGTTGTTTGCATCTCATAATATTATACAATTCTCATTGCTCTTTGATGTGTTTTTACAATCATGAAGACATGTTGAGAAAGTGAGAAGTTTAAGTGATAACGGAAGAATAATGAGGATGCAGGGACTGAATGTTACAAGAAAATGAGGATAAGAACAATGACTTGAAAGAGAGGTGGAGAATGACATGACCGAATGGTTGAAGCTAAGATACAATTATTTGTGAGATGGTTAATGATTTACTAACATCTTGAGAATCCAATAATCAGAGGGAGTGTTACTTACTAGAACATCAATGTTGGCTTGGTAAAGTTTGAGGCTCAATCACAAAATCTCAACAATCATTAGAAAATATAACTGTGAAATCATTTGGTCAGTGTTGCTGTGAATGTCCTTAATTGGTAAAAGTTTAGATTAATAATTATAGCTTTTTGTGTGAATGTGAATGCTGGTAAATTTTACTATAAATTATAACACTTGAAATTATGAATTTCAGACTCACACATGGAGGATGGATATGAATGCGAGATGGTGAGTATAAAACTGAAGTACCAAATCTATTTCTATAAGTTTTCTCTTGGGGACTAGCATTGGTCAGTTTTTCTTGCAGCCAGAAATTAGACAGTTCTTACTGCTCTTATGATGTGTTCTTTCATTCAAGGTGACACGTTGAGAAGTGATGACAGAAAAATAATGAAGATGCAGGGAGTGAAACGAGGATAAGAATGGTGATTTGAAAGAGAGGTGGAGAATGAGAAGACTGAGTGACTGTCATTTGTGAACCAACAGAGATGATTAATGATGTTATTAACATCTTGGGAAACTGACAATTAAAGTCAAAAGTACTTATAAGAACATCATTCTCAGCTTTCTAATGTAGGAGATTCAATAACAAATCTCAACTGGAAAGGTTTTTAAGTGGTAAAAATTGTTAAAGATAATTTCCTTTGTTTACAAAATTGTTCTCCAGAAGTTCTTCTTGATTTTTAATCATATGAAGATGTCAGAGATTTACATACTCTGATGTTTGATATGAGATATCATCTCTCACCGGAGTATCTTCCCAGAATGTTTCAGGTTAGAATATGTATTATAGTCTATATATATATATTCTTTTTATTCTTTCTTTTTATTCTTTTATTCTTCTACCTGTTTCAGTCATTTGACTGCGGCCATGCTGGAGCACCCGCCTTTAGTCGAGCAACTCGACCCCGAGACTTATTCTTTTGTAAGCCCAGTACTTATTCTATCTATCGGTCTCTTTTGCCGAACCGCTAAGTAACGGGGACATAAACACACCAGCATCGGTTGTCAAGCAATGCTAGGGGACAAACACAGACACACAACAAATACACACTCGCATACATATATATACATATATACGATGGTCTTCTTTCAGTTTCCGTCTACCAAATCCACTCACAAGGTTTTGGTCGGCCCAAGGCTATAGTAGAAGACACTTGCCCAAGTTGCCACGCAGTGGGACTGAACCCACAACCATGTGTTTGGTAGATAAGCTACTTACCACACAGCCACTCCTGCGCCTAAGAATGCATGTAAGTGTGAGTGTAAATGTGTGTCTGTCTGTCTGTTTGTATGTGTGTATCACTAAAACTAGAGAACTACCCACATGATTTCATTCAATTTTCACACAGGCCTTACTTAAGGTCCATGCAGTGTCATGGGCCAAACAAATTTTCAACTTCTTGCCTAATGTGTTCCTGGAGCAATCTCTTCTCTCTAACACAATTTCAGTATTACTTGTCAAAAGTGATACAATAAAATCACTATTGTAATGTGAGTTAATAGTTTCACTGTGATATATTTATGTATGCATATGTCTGTATATATATGCATATATATGTATGCATGTATATGTATGTTTACATGTATATGCATACATATCATATCAGATTGGAGCCTGGTTCAGTCTTCTCGCTTGCCAGAAATCAGTCAGACCTAAGCATAGAAAGCAGATATTAAACGACGATGACAATGATGATGATGATGATTTTGATGGAACGTCTACAATATAGATCTGTGCTGAGAAATAATCATATTCACTCTAATGAAAGTCACTTATTTTTTTGTCAGATTATATACAATTTATATATATCTAGTATTGCAATGTCAGACAGTGTTTTTTTTGTATTACATATACACCTGTTAACATGATAA
>NC_042998.1:61151495-61256495 GCF_006345805.1 Octopus sinensis | reverse complement strand
GCAGAGAGTGAAAGTTGTGAGAAAATGAGGATACAAATGGTGATTTGAAGGAGAGGTGGAGAATGATAAGACTGAATGACCATCAGTTGTGAACCAACAGAGATGTTTCATGATGTATTATCATGTTGTGAATCTGATAATTAAAGTCAAAATTACTTATAAGAACCTCATTTTCAGCTTTCTAATGTAGGAGATTCAATAACAAATTGCAAATAAAAACGTTTTCAATTGGTAAAATTTGTTAGAGACAATTTCATTTGGTTCCAGAATCGTTATCCAGAAGTTCTTGTTGATTTATCATCTTATGAAGATGTCACATTTTTAAGGTAGTCTGATGTTTGATATGAGATATGATCTCTTGCCGGAGTATCTTCCCAGAATGTCTCAGATTAGAATATGTATTATCTATATATATATGAAACTCAACTTGTTTGTCTGTGTGTGTGTCTGTGGGTTTAACTTCCTGGCACATCTCCTCCTAGCCAACAGATCGTAGAACCACCCTATTTTCTCATTGCATCATCTTGTACTCTCACCCAACAGATTTAAACCTTATTACCTTCTGCGTAAGTAATTCTACTGTTTTTCATGTGTACACAACCACTTCTCTACATACTGGGATTATTGACTTCTATAGTCCAATGAGGTCTAGATGTTATTGTCTCCTGAAACAACATGTGAAACATTTCTGTATATTTATGATTCTATTTAGATATGTTATATAAATAATTTCTTTGATCATTTGTAATTACTTGGTCTTAATTAACATCAGTGAAAATTTGTAGTGTAACTTTGGTGACATGAATGGAATTAGATATTCCTTTTGATGTTGTTCTTATATTAACAATAACATCGAAGACAGTTTCTGTCTGTAAGACCCTGCTACACAGGTGTAAGTTCATGTGTGTACTGGGGCCATTTTCTCATAGCACTAGCACTGGTCAGGTTGTCTTGCATCTCATAATATTATACAATTCTCATTGCTCTTTCATGTGTTTTCACAATCATGATGACATATTGAGAAAGTGAGAATTTTATGTGATAACGGAAGAATGATGAGGATGCAGGGACTGAAATTATAAGAAAATGAGGATAAGAACAATGACTTGAAAGAGAGGTGGAGAATGCCAAGACTGAATGGTTGAAGCTAAGACAAATTTATTTGTGAGATGGTTAATGATTTACAAATATCTTGAGAATCCAATAATCAAAGACAGTGTTACTTACTAGAACATCAATGTTGGTCTTGGTAAAGTATGAGGCCCAATCACAATATCTCAACAAACATTAGAAAATATAATCGTGAAATCATTTGGTCATTATTGCTGTGAAAGTCCTTAATTGGTAAATGTTTAGATTAATAATTATATCTTTTTGTGTGAATTTGAATGCTGGTAAATTTTACTATAAATTACAACACTTCATATTATGAATTTTATGTGATAACGGAAGAATGATGAGGATGCAGGGACTGAAATTATAAGAAAATGAGGATAAGAACAATGACTTGAAAGAGAGGTGGAGAATGCCAAGACTAAATGGTTGAAGCTAAGACAAATTTATTTGTGAGATGGTTAATGATTTACAAATATCTTGAGAATCCAATGATCATAGACAGTGTTACTTACTAGAATATCAATGTTGGACTTGGTAAAGTATGAGGCTCAATCACAAAATCTCAACAAACATTACAAAATATAACTGTGAAATCATTTGGTCTGTGTTGCTGTGAAAGTCCTTAATTTGTAAATATTTAGATTATTAATTATAGCATTTTGTGTAAATTTGAATGCTGGTAAATTTTACTATAGATTATAACACTACATATTATGAATTTCAGTCATAGAATTGCCGCCTAGAAAAGAACAGCCGGGCACAACCCGTCAAAGAACATCACCGTCAAATGGTGAGTATAAAACTGAAGTACCAAATTCATTTATATAAGTTTTCCTTTGAGCACTAGCATTGGTCAGTTTTTCTTGCATCCCATAAAATTTGACAGTTCTTACTGCTCTTATGATGTGTTTTATCATTCAAGGGGACACGTTGAGAAGTGTTGACAGAAGAATACTGAGGATGCAGGGAGTGAAAGTTGTGAGAAAATGAGGATACAAATGGTGATTTGAAGGAGAGGTGGAGAATGATAAGACAGAATGACCATCAGTTGTGAACCAACAGTGATGATTAATGATGTATTAACATCTTGTGAATCTGATAATTAAAGTCAAAATTACTTATAAGAACCACATTTTCAGCTTTCTAATGTAGGAGATTCAATAACAAATTGCAAATAAAAACGTTTTCAACTGGTAAAATTTATTAGAGACAATTTCATTTGGTTCCAGAATCGTTATCCAGAAGTTCTTGTTGATTTATCATCGTATGAAGATGTCACATTTTTAAGGTAGTCTGATGTTTGATATGAGATATGATCTCTTGCCGGAGTATCTTCCCAGAATGTCTCAGATTAGAATATGTATTATCTATATATATATGAAACTCAACTTGTTTGTCTGTGTGTTTGTCTGTGGGTTTAACTTCCTGGCACATCTCCTCCTAGCCAACAGATCGTAGAACCACCAAAAATGGGTCACTTAAAGTTTAGGCAAATGAAAATTGAACTGCGCTATTTTTGTTCCAAATTCATCTCGCAATTGCAAAAATCGATAATGCGTTTGTTTACGCCTTATCCCCTACGTTGAATAGTGAAAGTTAATCAGTCAGCTTTTTGACGTAATCTGTGTTCACCACGCGTACAAGCATGCGTAAATTACATGAAAAATCCAAAATCAAGATATAAAAACGAATCGCCATAAACATTAGAGGAATTCAACAAAGAAATGGCTTTTCGGGATATAGCCTGGTAGGTATTTTCGTATAAATCATTTGGACTATGTGAACACATACCAATTGTTTACATAACATTTTTATGCTTTGAATTAAATGTAACCATTTTGCATTGAGTCTGCAGTTTGAATCCCTTAACCAAATTTTAGCAGGCTGGATTTTGATTATCACGATACATCGCCAGCAGCTCCTGGATCTCTACCTTGAAATCCCCGTGAGAATACTGATATAAAAGAATAATTCAACAATGCAATTATTTGATCAACAAAAATTTATAAAACGCTTCTACGTACTTCCTATTGAGGAAATAGAACACATAAGGGTATAAAATGCTTGATTTTAAAACCAAAATAATTGAATTTTGATTGAACTTCATCCAAGTTTAGCTTAATTCACGCGTGCATAGAACACAAGAGCACACGAGCCGGGCAATACTGCTATTAGCCTATATACATATATTACATATGGTTGTGTGTTAAAGGATGAGGAGGAGGAGGAGGAGGAGGAGGATATTCTGCAATAGAGATCTGTGCTGGGACATAATCATATTCTCCGTAATGAAAGTCACTTCTTTTCTAGTCAGATTATATACAATTTGTATAGATATCTTTTATTGCAATGACAGACAGTGTTTTTTTGTATTACATATGAAACCTGTTAACATGGTAATGAATCAGATATTATTTATTAACTGATTTACATTTGTATGTCTGAAATTGAACCCTATTTTCTCATAGCATCATCTTGTACTCTCACCCAACAGATTTAAACCTTATTACCTTCTGTGTAAGTAATTCTACTGTTTTCCGTGGGCACACAACCACTTCTCTACAAACTGGGATTATTAACTTCTATAGTCCAATGAGGTCTAGATGTTATTGTCTCCTGAAACAACATGTGAAACATTTCTGTATATTTATGATACTATTTAGATATATTATATAAATCATTTCTGTGACCATTTGTAATTAGTTGGTCTTAATTAACATCAGTGAAAATTTGTAGTGTAACTTTGGTGACATGAATGGAATTAGATATTCCTTTTGATGTTGTTCTTATATTAAAAATAACATCGAAGACAGTTTCTGTCTGTCAGACCCTGCTACACAGGTGTAAGTTCATGTGTGTACTGGGGCCATTTCCTCATAATGCTAGCACTGGTCAGGTTGTTTGCATCTCATAATATTATACAATTCTCATTGCTCTTTGATGTGTTTTTACAATCATGAAGACATGTTGAGAAAGTGATAAGTTTAAGTGATAACGGAAGAATAATGAGGATGTAGAGACTGAATGTTACAAGAAAATGAGGATAAGAACAATGACTTGAAAGAGAGATGGAGAATGACATGACCGAATGGATGAAGCTAAGATACAATTATTTGTGAGATGGTTAATGATTTACTAACATCTTGAAAATCCAATAATCAAAGACAGTGTTACTTACTAGAACATCAATGTTGGCTTTGGTAAAGTATGAGGCTCAATCACAAAATCTCAACAAACATTAGAAACTATAACTGTCCAATCATTTGGTCAGTGTTGCTGTGAATATTCGTTATTGGTAAAAGTTTAGATTAATAATTATAGCTTTTTGTGTGAATGTGAATGCTGGTAAATTTTACTATAATTATAACACTTGAAATTATGAATTTCAGACTCACACATGGAGGATGGATATGAAATGCAAGATGGTGAGTATAAAACTGAAGTACCAAATCTATTTCTATAAGTTTTCTCTTGGGGACTAGCATTGGTCAGTTTTCTTGCAGCCAGAAAATTAGACAGTTCTTACTGCTCTTATGATGTGTTCTTTCATTCAAGGTGACACGTTGAGAAGTGATGACAGAAAAATAATGAAGATGCAGGGAGTGAAACGAGGATAAGAATGGTGATTTGAAAGAGAGGTGGAGAATGAGAAGACTGAGTGACTGTCATTTGTGAACCAACAGAGATGATTAATGATGTTATTAACATCTTGGGAAACTGACAATTAAAGTCAAAAGTACTTATAAGAACATCATTCTCAGCTTTGTAATGTAGGAGATTCAATAACAAATCTCAACTGGAAAGGTTTTTAAGTGGTAAAAATTGTTAAAGATAATTTCCTTTGTTTACAAAATTGTTCTCCAGAAGTTCTTCTTGATTTTTAATCATATGAAGATGTCAGAGATTTACATACTCTGATGTTTGATATGAGATATCATCTCTCACCGGAGTATCTTCCCAGAATGTTTCAGGTTAGAATATGTATTATAGTCTATATATATATATTCTTTTTATTCTTTCTTTTTATTCTTTTATTCTTCTACCTGTTCAGTCATTTGACTGCGGCCATGCTGGAGCACCGCCTTTAGTCGAGCAACTCGACCCCGAGACTTATTCTTTTGTAAGCCCAGTACTTATTCTATCGGTCTCTTTTGCCGAACCGCTAAGTAACGGGGACATAAACACACCAGCATCGGTTGTCAAGCAATGCTAGGGGACAAACACAGACACACAAATACACACTCGCATACATATATATACATATATACGATGGTCTTCTTTCAGTTTCCGTCTACCAAATCCACTCACAAGGTTTTGGTCGGCCCAAGGCTATAGTAGAAGACACTTGCCCAAGGTGCCACGCAGTGGGACTGAACCCACAACCATGTGTTTGGTAGATAAGCTACTTACCACACAGCCACTCCTGCGCCTAAGAATGCACGTAAGTGTGAGTGTAAATGTGTGTCTGTCTGTCTGTTTGTATGTGTGTATCACTAAAACTAGAGAACTACCCACATGATTTCATTCAATTTTTACACAGGCCTTACTTAAGGTCCATGCAGTGTCATGGGCCAAACAAATTTTCAACTTCTTGCCTAATGTGTTCCTGGAGCAATCTCTCTTATCTCTAAACTATTTCAGTATTACTTGTCAAAAGTGAAACAATAAATCACTATTGTAATGTGAGTTAATAGTTTCACTGTGATATATTTATGTATGCATATGTCTGTATATATATGCATATATATATATGCATGTATATGTATGTTTACATGTATATGCATACATATCATATCAGATTGGAGCCTGGTTCAGGCTTCTCGCTTGCCAGAAATCAGTCAGACCTAAGCATAGAAAGCAGATATTAAACGACGATGACAATGATGATGATGATGATTTTGATGGAACGTCTACAATATAGATCTGTGCTGAGAAATAATCATATTCACTCTAATGAAAGTCACTTATTTTTTTATGTGATAACGGAAGAATGATGAGGATGCAGGGACTGAAATTATAAGAAAATGAGGATAAGAACAATGAGAGGTGGAGAATATAGATCTGTGCTGAGAAATAATCATATTCACTGTAATGAAAGTCACTTATTTTTTAGTCAGATTATATACAATTTATATAAATATCTAGTATTGCAATGTAAGACAGTTTTTTTTTTTTGTATTACATATACCCTGTTAACATGATAATGAATCGGATTTATTCATTAATTGATTTACATTTGTATGTCTGAAATTTAACCTGATTGTATAACAGCATCATCTTGTACCCTCACCCACAGATTTAAACCTTATTACCCTCTGTGTAAGTAATTCTACTGTTTGTCTTGTGCACAGAACCACTTCTCTACAACTGGGATTATTGACTTCAATAGTCCAATAATGTCCAGATGTTATTGTGTCCTGAAACATATGTGAAACATTTCTGTATAGTTATGATACTATTTAGGTATATTTTATAAAGCATTACTGTGACCTTTTGTAATTAGTTTTTTTTAATTAATATCAGTGACAAATGTAGTATAAAAGTTGGTAACATCAATGGTATTAGATTTTACTTGTGATGTTGCTCTCATTATTAACAAAAACATTACACGACAGTTTCTGTCAGTCAGACCCTTCTACACAGGTGTAAGTTCCAAGTCATAAAGATTAGATACAGGCTGCAAGAGGCAAAATAATAAATACAAAATAATAAATGATAGTGTCATTATCATTCATCATCTGCATCCATGCTCCCAACCATTAGATGGGTCATCAATGTCCAAATCTGTTCTCATTCAGAGTTAACATCAACTTTGAATGCTTCAGGTACACACACATCTCACTTAAATACTCTGGATTTTACATGACAAGATACTCTTCTTAACAGCAAACATTATATAAGGATTTTGTTTCTGTTCTATTGTAACACAGGCAATAATAAGATTAACATCATCATCACCATATAACATCCAGTGTCCAAGCTGGCATGAGTTGGAGAGTTTGACCAGAGCTGGCAAGCTGATGGCAGTACCAGACTCCAATGTCCACAATTCCATTGTAGGTTCCACTCAAAATTAAGCTGTCTCCTCTCATTCACAAATCACTTTCAAGTGTGTACTGGGGCCATTTTCTCATAGTGCTTGCACTGGTTAGGTTGTCTTGCATCTCATAATATTATACATATCTCGTTGCTCTCTGATGTGATTTTACAATCATGAAGACATGTTGAGAAAGTGAGACGTTTAAGTGATGACGGAAGAATAATGAGGATGCAGGGACTGAAAGTTACAAGAAATGAGGATAAGAATATGACTTCAGAGAGAGGTAGAGAATGCCAAGACAGACTGGTTGAAGCTAAGGTACAATTATTGTGAAAAGTGAAACAATAAAATCACTATTGTAATGTGAGTTAATACTTTCACTGTGATATATCTATGTATGTATATGCATATATATGCATATATATGTATACAAATATATATATGTTTACATATATATGCATACATATCAGATCAAATTGGAGCCTGGTGCAGCCTTTAGGCTTGCCAGCCTTCAGTGAGACCTCAGCATCGAATGCGGATATTAAGCAACAATGATGATAATGATGATGATGATGGTCGTCGTCGTCGTCGTAGTTGTGTTGGTGGTGGTGGTGGTGGTGGTGGTGGTGGTGGTGGTGGTGGTGGTGGTGATGGTGGTGGTGGTGGTGATGATGGTGATGATGGTGATGGTGGTGGTGGTGATGATTATGATGATGATGATGATGATGATGATGTTGATGATGATGAGATATCATCACTTACAGGAGTATCTTCCCAGAATGTCTCAGGCTAGAATAAGTATGATAGTCGCTCTCCCTCTCTCTCCCTCTCTCGTTCTCTCTCGATATATATATATATATATTTATGTAACTGAGAATGAGTGTATCTGTGCGTGTAAATGTTTGTCTGTCTGCATCACTAAAATTCTAGAACTATCCAAATGATTTCATTCAAATTTCCACACATGCCTTACTTCAGGTCCATACAGTATCATGAGCCAAACAAATTTCAACTTCTTGTAAATGTGATCATGGATCAATCTCTTATCTCTTACACTATTTCAGTATTACTTGTCAAAATGAAACAATAAAATCACTATTGTAATGTGAGTTAATACTTTCATCGTGATATATCTATGTGTGTATATGTATATATATGCATATATATTTATACAAATACAGATATGTTTACATATATATGCATGCATATCAGATCAGATTGGAGCCTGGTGCAGCCTTTAGATTTGCCAGCATTCAGTGAGACCTTAGCATCGAAATTGGATATTAAAAAACAATGATGATGATGAGGATGACGATGATAATGATGACGATCATCATCATCATCATCATCATCATCATCATCAAAGACAGGGTTACTTAATAGAACATCAATGTTGGTTTTGGTAAAGTATGAGGCTCAATAAGAAAATCTCAACAAATATTTGAAAGTCTAACTGCGATATCATTTGGTCAGTGTTGCTGTGAATGTTCATGAAAAGTAAAAATTTAGATTAATAATTGTAGCTTTTTTTGTGAATGTGAATGCTGGAAAATTTTACTATAAATTAAAACTCTTAAATTATGAATTTCAGACATATATAGATTTGGACAGCCAAGTACAACATGTCAAAGTACATCACATCCACATGGTGAGTATAAAACTGAAGTACCAAATTGATTTCGATCAGTTTTCCCTTGAGGACTAGCATTGTCAGTTTTTTCTTGCATCCCAGGAAATTAGACAGTTCTTACTGCTCTTATGATGTGTTTATTCATTCAAGGTGACATGTTGAGAAGTGATGACAGAAGAATACTGAGGATGCAGGGAGTAAAAGTTGTGAGAAAATGAGGATAAGAATGGTGATTTGAAAGAGAGGTGGAGAATGACAAGACTGAGTGACTGTTAGTTGTGAACCAACAGAAATGATTAATGATGTATTAACATCTTTGGAAACTGACAATTAAAGTCAAAAGTACTTATAAAACATCATTTTCAGCTTCTAATGTAGGAGATTCAATAACAAATCTAAACTGAAAATGATTTTAACTAGAAAAAATTGTTTAAAGATAATTTCATTTGTTTACAAAATCGTCCTCCACAGGTCTTCTTGATTTATCATCTTATGAAGATGTCAGATATTTACGGTAGTCTGATGTGTGATATGAGATATCATCACTTACAGGAGTATCTTCCCAGAATGTCTCAGGCTAGAATGAGTATGATAGTCTCTCTCTCTCTCTCTCCATATATATATATATATATATATTATATATATATATGTAACTGAGAATGCATGTATCTGTGCGTGTAAATGTTTGTCTCTCTGCATCACTAAAATTCTAGAACTATCCAAATGATTTCATTCAAATTTCACACATGCCTTACTTAATGTCCATGCAGTATCATGGGCCAAACAAATGTTCAACTTCTTGCCTAATGTGATCCTGGAGCAATCTCTTATATCTAACACTATTTCAGTATTACTTGTCAAAAGTGAAACAATAAAATCACTATTGTAATGTGAGTTAATACTTTCACTGTGATATATCTATGTATGTATATGTATATATGCATATATATGTATACAAATATATATATGTTTACATATATATGCGTACATATCAGATCAAATTGGAGCCTGTTGCAGCCTTTAGGATTGCGAGCCTTCAGTGAGACCTCAGCATCGAATGCGGATATTAAGCAACAATGATGTTGATGATAATGATGATGATGATGATGGTGGTGGTTGTGGTGTGGTGGTGGTGGTCGTCGTCGTCGTTGTTGTGGTGATGGTAATGATGGTGGTGATGCTGATGATGATGATGATGATGATGATGATGATGTTGATGATGATGATGATGATGATGATGAAGATGATGATGATGATCATGATGATCATCTTCATCATCATCCTCATCATGATGATGATCATGATGATGATGATGATGGTGGTGTTGGTGGTTGTGGTTGAGGTTGTGGTGGTGGTGGTGGTGCTTGTCCTGGTGGTGGTGCTGGCGGTGGTGGTGGTGGCGGCGGCGGCGGTGGTGGTGATGGCGGTTGTGGTGTGAAAGGATGAGGAGGAGAAGGAAATTCTGCAAAAGAGATCTATGCTGGGACATAATCATATTCTCTGTAATGAAAGTCACTTATTTTCTAGTCAGATTATATACAATTTGTATAGATATCTTTTATTGCAATGACAGAGAGTGTTTTTTTGTATTACATATGAAACCTTTTAACATGATAATGAATCAGATATTATTTATTACTGATTTACATTTTGTGTCTGAAATTGAACCCTATTTTCTCATAGCATCATCTTGTACTCTCACGCAACAGATTTAAACCCTTATTACCTTCTGTGTAAGTAATTCTACTGTTTTTCGTGGGCACACAACCACTTCTCTACAAACTGGGATTATTAACTTCTATAGTCCAATGAGGTCTAGATGTTATTGTCTCCTGAAACAACATGTGAAACATTTCTGTATTTATCATAGTACTTAGATATATTATATAAATCATTTCTTGACCATTTGTAATTAGTTGGTCTTAATTAACATCAGTGAAAATTTTGTAGTGTAACTTTGGTGACATGAATGGAATTAGATATCCTTTTGATGTTGTTCTTATATTAACAATAACATCGAAGACAGTTTCTGTCTGTCAGACCCTGCTACACAGTGTAAGTTCATGTGTGTACTGGGGCCATTTTCTCATAGCGCTAGCACTAGTCAGGTTGTCTTGCATCTCATAATATTATACAATTCTCATTGCTCTTTCATGTGTTTTTACAATCATGATGACCTGTTGAGAAAGTGAGAAGTTTATGTGATAACGGAAGAATGATGAGGATGCGGGACTGAAATTATAAGAAAATGAGGATAAGAACAATGAGAGTGGAGAATATAGATCTGTGCTGAGAAATAATCATATTCACTGTAATGAAAGTCACTTATTTTTTTAGTCAGATTATATACAATTTATATAAATATCTAGTATTGGCAAGGTAAGACAGTGTTTTTTTTTTTGTATTACATATACAACCTGTTAACATGATAAGAATCGGATATTATTCATTATTGACTTCAATAGTCCAATAATGTCCAGATTTTATTGTTTCCTGAAACAATTGTGAAACATTTCTGTATAGTTATGATACTATTTAGGTATATTTTATAAGCATACTACTGTGACCTTTTGTAATTAGTTGGTTTAATAATATCAGTGGCAAATGTAGTATAAAGTTGGTAACATCAATGGGATTAGATTTTAATTGTGATGTGCTCTCATTATTAACAAAACATTACACACAGTTTCTGTCAGTCAGACCCTGCTACACAGGTGTAAGTTCCAAGTCATAAAGATTAGATACAGGCTGCACGAGGCAAAATAATAAATACAAAAAAAAAAATGATATGTATTATCATTCATCATCTGCTTCCATGCTCCCGTCGATTAGATGGGTCATCAATGTCCAGCCAGTTCTATTCAGAGGTTACATCCACTTTGACTTTGCTTGAGGTAGCCACACATCTCTCGTAAATACTCTGGATTTTCTTTGACAACTTATCATCTTAACAGCAACCTTTTATAAAGTCTCTTGGGTATGTTTATTGTAACACAGGCACTAATAGATTGTCATCATCATCAACATTTTACGTCCATTGTCCATGCTGGCCTGCGTTGGACAGTTTGACCACAGCTGGCAAGCAGAGGGGCAGCACCAGACTCCAATGTCCACAATTAGATTGAACGTTCCACAGAAAATTATGCTGTCTCCTCTCATTTACCAATCACTTTCAAGTGTGTACTGGGGCCATTTCCTCATAGTGCTAGCACTGGTCAGGTTGTTTGCATCTCATAATATTATACAATTCTCATTGCTCTTTGATGTGTTTTTACAAACATGAAGACATGTTGAGAAAGTGATAAGTTTAAGTGATAACGGAAGAATAATGAGGATGTAGAGACTGAATGTTACAAGAAAATGAGGATAAGAACAATGACTTGAAAGAGAGATGGAGAATGACATGACCGAATGGATGAAGCTAAGATACAATTATTTGTGAGATGGTTAATGATTTACATCTTGAAAATCATCTTGAAAATCCAATAGTCAAAGACAGTGTTACTTACTAGAACATCAATGTTGGCTTTGGTAAAGTATGAGGCTCAATCACAAAATCTCAACAAACATTAGAAACTATAACTGTCCAATCATTTGGTCAGTGTTGCTGTGAATATTCGTTATTGGTAAAAGTTTAGATTAATAATTATAGCTTTTTGTGTGAATGTGAATGCTGGTAAATTTTACTATAATTATAACACTTGAAATTATGAATTTCAGACTCACACATGGAGGATGGATATGAAATGCAAGATGGTGAGTATAAAACTGAAGTACCAAATCTATTTCTATAAGTTTTCTCTTGGGGACTAGCATTGGTCAGTTTTTCTTGCAGCCAGAAAATTAGACAGTTCTTACTGCTCTTATGATGTGTTCTTTCATTCAAGGTGACACGTTGAGAAGTGATGACAGAAAAATAATGAAGATGCAGGGAGTGAAACGAGGATAAGAATGGTGATTTGAAAGAGAGGTGGAGAATGAGAAGACTGAGTGACTGTCATTTGTGAACCAACAGAGATGATTAATGATGTTATTAACATCTTGGGAAACTGACAATTAAAGTCAAAAGTACTTATAAGAACATCATTCTCAGCTTTGTAATGTAGGAGATTCAATAACAAATCTCAACTGGAAAGGTTTTTAAGTGGTAAAAATTGTTAAAGATAATTTCCTTTGTTTACAAAATTGTTCTCCAGAAGTTCTTCTTGATTTTTAATCATATGAAGATGTCAGAGATTTACATACTCTGATGTTTGATATGAGATATCATCTCTCACCGGAGTATCTTCCCAGAATGTTTCAGGTTAGAATATGTATTATAGTCTATATATATATATTCTTTTTATTCTTTCTTTTTATTCTTTTATTCTTCTACCTGTTTCAGTCATTTGACTGCGGCCATGCTGGAGCACCGCCTTTAGTCGAGCAACTCGACCCCGAGACTTATTCTTTTGTAAGCCCAGTACTTATTCTATCGGTCTCTTTTGCCGAACCGCTAAGTAACGGGGACATAAACACACCAGCATCGGTTGTCAAGCAATGCTAGGGGACAAACACAGACACACAAATACACACTCGCATACATATATATACATATATACGATGGTCTTCTTTCAGTTTCCGTCTACCAAATCCACTCACAAGGTTTTGGTCGGCCCAAGGCTATAGTAGAAGACACTTGCCCAAGGTGCCACGCAGTGGGACTGAACCCACAACCATGTGTTTGGTAGATAAGCTACTTACCACACAGCCACTCCTGCGCCTAAGAATGCATGTAAGTGTGAGTGTAAATGTGTGTCTGTCTGTCTGTTTGTATGTGTGTATCACTAAAACTAGAGAACTACCCACATGATTTCATTCAATTTTTACACAGGCCTTACTTAAGGTCCATGCAGTGTCATGGGCCAAACAAATTTTCAACTTCTTGCCTAATGTGTTCCTGGAGCAATCTCTTATCTCTAACACTATTTCAGTATTACTTGTCAAAAGTGAAACAATAAAATCACTATTGTAATGTGAGTTAATAGTTTCACTGTGATATATTTATGTATGCATATGTCTGTATATATATGCATATATATGTATGCATGTATATGTATGTTTACATGTATATGCATACATATCATATCAGATTGGAGCCTGGTTCAGGCTTCTCGCTTGCCAGAAATCAGTCAGACCTAAGCATAGAAAGCAGATATTAAACGACGATGACAATGATGATGATGATGATTTTGATGGAACGTCTACAATATAGATCTGTGCTGAGAAATAATCATATTCACTCTAATGAAAGTCACTTATTTTTTTGTCAGATTATATACAATTTATATAGATATCTAGTATTGCAATGTCAGACAGTGTTTTTTTGTATTACATATACAACCTGTTAACATGATAATGAATCAGATATTATTCATTAACTGATTTACATTTGTATGTCTGAAATTTAACCTGATTTTATCATGGCATCATCTTCTACCCTCACCCAACAGATTTAAACCTTATTACCATCTGTGTAAGTAATTCTACTGTTTGTCTTGTGCACAGAACCACTTCTCTACAAACTGGGATTATTGACTTCAATAGTCCAATAATGTCCAGATGTTATTGTGTCCTGAAACAATATGTGAAACATTTCTGTATAGTTATGATACTATTTAGGTATATTTTATAAAGCATTACTGTGACCTTTTGTAATTAGTTTGTTTTAATTAATATCAGTGACAAATGTAGTATAAAGTTGGTAACATCAATGGTATTAGATTTTACTTGTGATGTTGCTCTCATTATTAACAAAAACATTACACGACAGTTTCTGTCAGTCAGACCCTTCTACACAGGTGTAAGTTCCAAGTCATAAAGATTAGATACAGGCTGCAAGATGCAAAATAATAAATACAAAATAATAAATGATAGTGTCATTATCATTCATCATCTGCATCCATGCTCCCAACCATTAGATGGGTCATCAATGTCCAAATCTGTTCTCATTCAGAGTTAACATCAACTTTGAATGCTTCAGGTACACACACATCTCACTTAAATACTCTGGATTTTACATGACAAGATACTCTTCTTAACAGCAAACATTATATAAAGGATTTTGTTTCTGTTCTATTGTAACACAGGCAATAATAAGATTAACATCATCATCACCATATAACATCCAGTGTCCAAGCTGGCATGAGTTGGAGAGTTTGACCAGAGCTGGCAAGCTGAGTGGCAGTACCAGACTCCAATGTCCACAATTCCATTGTAGGTTCCACTCAAAATTAAGCTGTCTCCTCTCATTCACAAATCACTTTCAAGTGTGTACTGGGGCCATTTTCTCATAGTGCTTGCACTGGTTAGGTTGTCTTGCATCTCATAATATTATACATATCTCGTTGCTCTCTGATGTGATTTTACAATCATGAAGACATGTTGAGAAAGTGAGACGTTTAAGTGATGACGGAAGAATAATGAGGATGCAGGGACTGAAAGTTACAAGAAAATGAGGATAAGAATAATGACTTCAGAGAGAGGTAGAGAATGCCAAGACAGACTGGTTGAAGCTAAGGTACAATTATTTGTGAAAAGTGAAACAATAAAATCACTATTGTAATGTGAGTTAATACTTTCACTGTGATATATCTATGTATGTATATGCATATATATGCATATATATGTATACAAATATATATATGTTTACATATATATGCATACATATCAGATCAAATTGGAGCCTGGTGCAGCCTTTAGGCTTGCCAGCCTTCAGTGAGACCTCAGCATCGAATGCGGATATTAAGCACAATGATGATAATGATGATGATGATGGTCGTCGTCGTCGTCGTAGTTGTGTGGTGGTGGTGGTGTATGGTGGTGTGTGATGATGGTGATGATGGTGATGGTGGTGGTGGTGATGATTATGATGGTGATGATGATGATGATGATGTTGATGATGATGAGATATCATCACTTACAGGAGTATCTTCCCAGAATGTCTCAGGCTAGAATAAGTATGGTAGTCGCTCTCCCTCTCTCTCCCTCTCTCGTTCTCTCTCGATATATATATATATATATATATATATATTTATGTAACTGAAAATGAGTGTATCTGTGCGTGTAAATGTTTGTCTGTCTGCATCACTAAAATTCTAGAACTATCCAAATGATTTCATTCAAATTTCACACATGCCTTACTTCAGGTCCATACAGTATCATGAGCCAAACAAATTTTCAACTTCTTGCTTAATGTGATCATGGATCAATCTCTTATCTCTTACACTATTTCAGTATTACTTGTCAAAATGAAACAATAAAATCACTATTGTAATGTGAGTTAATACTTTCATCGTGATATATCTATGTGTGTATATGTATATATATGCATATATATTTATACAAATACAGATATGTTTACATATATATGCATGCATATCAGATCAGATTGGAGCCTGGTGCAGCCTTTAGATTTGCCAGCATTCAGTGAGACCTTAGCATCGAAATTGGATATTAAAAACAATGATGATGATGAGGATGACGATGATATGATGACGATCATCATCATCATCATCATCATCATCAAAGACAGGGTTACTTAATAGAAATCAATGTTGGTTTTGGTAAAGTATGAGGCTCAATAAGAAAATCTCAACAAATATTTGAAAGTCTAACTGCGATATCATTTGGTCAGTGTTGCTGTGAATGTTCATGAAAAGTAAAAATTTAGATTAATAATTGTAGCTTTTTTTGTGAATGTGAATGCTGGAAAATTTTACTATAAATTAAAACTCTTAAAATTATGAATTTCAGACATATATAGATTTGGACAGCCAAGTACAACAGGTCAAAGTACATCACATCCACATGGTGAGTATAAAACTGAAGTACCAAATTGATTTCGATCAGTTTTCCCTTGAGGACTAGCATTTGTCAGTTTTTCTTGCATCCCAGGAAATTAGACAGTTCTTACTGCTCTTATGATGTGTTTATTCATTCAAGGTGACATGTTGAGAAGTGATGACAGAAGAATACTGAGGATGCAGGGAGTAAAAGTTGTGAGAAAATGAGGATAAGAATGGTGATTTGAAAGAGAGGTGGAGAATGACAAGACTGAGTGACTGTTAGTTGTGAACCAACAGAAATGATTAATGATGTATTAACATCTTTGGAAACTGACAATTAAAGTCAAAAGTACTTATAAGAACATCATTTTCAGCTTTCTAATGTAGGAGATTCAATAACAAATCTAAACTGAAAATGATTTTAACTAGAAAAAATTGTTAAAGATAATTTCATTTGTTTACAAAATCGTCCTCCACAAGGTCTTCTTGATTTATCATCTTATGAAGATGTCAGATATTTACGGTAGTCTGATGTGTGATATGAGATATCATCACTTACAGGAGTATCTTCCCAGAATGTCTCAGGCTAGAATGAGTATGATAGTCTCTCTCTCTCTCTCTCCATATATATATATTATATATATATATATATATATAATGTAACTGAGAATGCATGTATCTGTGCGTGTAAATGTTTGTCTCTCTGCATCACTAAAATTCTAGAACTATCCAAATGATTTCATTCAAATTTCACACATGCCTTACTTAATGTCCATGCAGTATCATGGGCCAAACAAATGTTCAACTTCTTGCCTAATGTGATCCTGGAGCAATCTCTTATATCTAACACTATTTCAGTATTACTTGTCAAAAGTGAAACAATAAAATCACTATTGTAATGTGAGTTAATACTTTCACTGTGATATATCTATGTATGTATATGTATATATATGCATATATATGTATACAAATATATATATGTTTACATATATATGCGTACATATCAGATCAAATTGGAGCCTGTTGCAGCCTTTAGGATTGCGAGCCTTCAGTGAGACCTCAGCATCGAATGCGGATATTAAGCAACAATGATGTTGATGATAATGATGATGATGATGATGGTGGTGGTTGTGGTGGTGGTGGTGGTGGTCGTCGTCGTCGTTGTGGTGGTGATGGTGATGATGGTGGTGATGCTGATGATGATGATGATGATGATGATGATGATGTTGATGATGATGATGATGATGATGATGAAGATGATGATGATGATCATGATGATCATCTTCATCATCATCCTCATCATGATGATGATCATGTGATGATGATGATGGTGGGTGCTGGTGGTGTGGTGAGGTTGTGGTGGTGGTGGTGGTGGTGCTTGTCCTGGTGGTGGTGCTGGCTGGTGTGGTGTGGTGGCGGCGGCGGCGTGGTGGTGATGGCGGTTGTGGTGTGAAAGGGATGAGGAGGAGAAGGAAATTCTGCAAAAGAGATCTATGCTGGGACATAATCATATTCTCTGTAATGAAAGTCACTTATTTTCTAGTCAGATTATATACAATTTGTATAGATATCTTTTATTGCAATGACAGAGAGTGTTTTTTTGTATTACATATGAAACCTTTTAACATGATAATGAATCAGATATTATTTATTAACTGATTTACATTTGTATGTCTGAAATTGAACCCTATTTTCTCATAGCATCATCTTGTACTCTCACGCAACAGATTTAAACCTTATTACCTTCTGTGTAAGTAATTCTACTGTTTTTCGTGGGCACACAACCACTTCTCTACAAACTGGGATTATTAACTTCTATAGTCCAATGAGGTCTAGATGTTATTGTCTCCTGAAACAACATGTGAAACATTTCTGTATATTTATGATAGTACTTAGATATATTATATAAATCATTTCTGTGACCATTTGTAATTAGTTGGTCTTAATTAACATCAGTGAAAATTTGTAGTGTAACTTTGGTGACATGAATGGAATTAGATATTCCTTTTGATGTTGTTCTTATATTAACAATAACATCGAAGACAGTTTCTGTCTGTCAGACCCTGCTACACATGTGTAAGTTCATGTGTGTACTGGGGCCATTTTCTCATAGCGCTAGCACTGGTCAGGTTGTCTTGCATCTCATAATATTATACAATTCTCATTGCTCTTTCATGTGTTTTTACAATCATGATGACCTGTTGAGAAAGTGAGAAGTTTATGTGATAACGGAAGAATGATGAGGATGCGGGACTGAAATTATAAGAAAATGAGGATAAGAACAATGAGAGGTGGAGAATATAGATCTGTGCTGAGAAATAATCATATTCACTGTAATGAAAGTCACTTATTTTTTAGTCAGATTATATACAATTTATATAAATATCTAGTATTGCAATGTAAGACAGTGTTTTTTTTTTTGTATACATATACAACCTGTTAACATGATAATGAATCGGATATTATTCATAATTGATTTACATTTGTATGTCTGAAATTTAACCTGATTGTATAACAGCATCATCTTGTACCCTCACCCAACAGATTTAAACCTTATTACCCTCTGTGTAAGTAATTCGACTGTTTGTCTTGTGCACAGAACCACTTCTCTACAAACTGATTATTGACTTCAATAGTCCAATAATGTCCAGATGTTATTGTTTCCTGAAACAATATGTGAAACATTTCTGTATAGTTATGATACTATTTAGGTATATTTTATAAAGCATTACTGTGACCTTTTGTAATTAGTTGGTTTTAATTAATATCAGTGGCAAATGTAGTATAAAGTTGGTAACATCAATGGGATTAGATTTTAATTGTGATGTTGCTCTCATTATTAACAAAAACATTACACGACAGTTTCTGTCAGTCAGACCCTGCTACACAGGTGTAAGTTCCAAGTCATAAAGATTAGATACAGGCTGCAAGAGGCAAAATAATAAATACCAAAAAAAAAATTATAATGTCATTATCATTCATCATCTGCTTCCATGCTCCCGTCGATTAGATGGGTCATCAATGTCCAAGCCAGTTCTTATTCAGAGTTAACATCCACTTTGACTGCTTGAGGTAGCCACACATCTCTCGTAAATACTCTGGATTTTCTTTGACAACTTATCATCTTAACAGCAACCATTTTATAAAGTCTCTTGGGTATGTTTTATTGTAACACAGGCACTAATAAGATTGTCATCATCATCAACATTTTACGTCCATTGTCCATGCTGGCCTGCGTTGGACAGTTTGACCACAGCTGGCAAGCAGAGGGGCAGCACCAGACTCCAATGTCCACAATTAGATTGAACGTTCCACAGAAAATTATGCTGTCTCCTCTCATTTACCAATCACTTTCAAGTGTGTACTGGGGCCATTTCCTCATAGTGCTAGCACTGGTCAGGTTGTTTGCATCTCATAATATTATACAATTCTCATTGCTCTTTGATGTGTTTTTACAAACATGAAGACATGTTGAGAAAGTGATAAGTTTAAGTGATAACGGAAGAATAATGAGGATGTAGAGACTGAATGTTACAAGAAAATGAGGATAAGAACAATGACTTGAAAGAGAGATGGAGAATGACATGACCGAATGGATGAAGCTAAGATACAATTATTTGTGAGATGGTTAATGATTTACTAACATCTTGAAAATCCAATAGTCAAAGACAGTGTTACTTACTAGAACATCAATGTTGGCTTTGGTAAAGTATGAGGCTCAATCACAAAATCTCAACAAACATTAGAAACTATAACTGTCCAATCATTTGGTCAGTGTTGCTGTGAATATTCGTTATTGGTAAAAGTTTAGATTAATAATTATAGCTTTTTGTGTGAATGTGAATGCTGGTAAATTTTACTATAATTATAACACTTGAAATTATGAATTTCAGACTCACACATGGAGGATGGATATGAAATGCAAGATGGTGAGTATAAAACTGAAGTACCAAATCTATTTCTATAAGTTTTCTCTTGGGGACTAGCATTGGTCAGTTTTTCTTGCAGCCAGAAAATTAGACAGTTCTTACTGCTCTTATGATGTGTTCTTTCATTCAAGGTGACACGTTGAGAAGTGATGACAGAAAAATAATGAAGATGCAGGGAGTGAAACGAGGATAAGAATGGTGATTTGAAAGAGAGGTGGAGAATGAGAAGACTGAGTGACTGTCATTTGTGAACCAACAGAGATGATTAATGATGTTATTAACATCTTGGGAAACTGACAATTAAAGTCAAAAGTACTTATAAGAACATCATTCTCAGCTTTGTAATGTAGGAGATTCAATAACAAATCTCAACTGGAAAGGTTTTTAAGTGGTAAAAATTGTTAAAGATAATTTCCTTTGTTTACAAAATTGTTCTCCAGAAGTTCTTCTTGATTTTTAATCATATGAAGATGTCAGAGATTTACATACTCTGATGTTTGATATGAGATATCATCTCTCACCGGAGTATCTTCCCAGAATGTTTCAGGTTAGAATATGTATTATAGTCTATATATATATATTCTTTTTATTCTTTCTTTTTATTCTTTTATTCTTCTACCTGTTTCAGTCATTTGACTGCGGCCATGCTGGAGCACCGCCTTTAGTCGAGCAACTCGACCCCGAGACTTATTCTTTTGTAAGCCCAGTACTTATTCTATCGGTCTCTTTTGCCGAACCGCTAAGTAACGGGGACATAAACACACCAGCATCGGTTGTCAAGCAATGCTAGGGGACAAACACAGACACACAAATACACACTCGCATACATATATATACATATATACGATGGTCTTCTTTCAGTTTCCGTCTACCAAATCCACTCACAAGGTTTTGGTCGGCCCAAGGCTATAGTAGAAGACACTTGCCCAAGGTGCCACGCAGTGGGACTGAACCCACAACCATGTGTTTGGTAGATAAGCTACTTACCACACAGCCACTCCTGCGCCTAAGAATGCATGTAAGTGTGAGTGTAAATGTGTGTCTGTCTGTCTGTTTGTATGTGTGTATCACTAAAACTAGAGAACTACCACTATGATTTCATTCAATTTTCACACAGGCCTTACTTAAGGTCCATGCAGTGTCATGGGCCAAACAAATTTTCAACTTCTTGCCTAATGTGTTCCTGGAGCAATCTCTTATCTCTAACACTATTTCAGTATTACTTGTCAAAAGTGAAACAATAAAATCACTATTGTAATGTGAGTTAATAGTTTCACTGTGATATATTTATGTATGCATATGTCTGTATATATATGCATATATATGTATGCATGTATATGTATGTTTACATGTATATGCATACATATCATATCAGATTGGAGCCTGGTTCAGGCTTCTCGCTTGCCAGAAATCAGTCAGACCTAAGCATAGAAAGCAGATATTAAACGACGATGACAATGATGATGATGATGATTTGATGGAACGTCTACAATATAGATCTGTGCTGAGAAATAATCATATTCACTCTAATAAAGTCACTTATTTTTTTGTCAGATTATATACAATTTATATAGATATCTAGTATTGCAATGTCAGACAGTGTTTTTTGTATTACATATACAACCTGTTAACATGATAATGAATCAGATATTATTCATTAACTGATTTACATTTGTATGTCTGAAATTTAACCTGATTTTATCATGGCATCATCTTGTACCCTCACCCAACAGATTTAAACCTTATTACCATCTGTGTAAGTAATTCTACTGTTTGTCTTGTGCACAGAACCACTTCTCTACAAACTGATTATTGACTTCAATAGTCCAATAATATCCAGATGTTATTGTTTCCTGAAACAATATGTGAAACATTTCTGTATAGTTATGATACTATTTAGGTATATTTTATAAAGCATTACTGTGACCTTTTGTAATTAGTTTGTTTTAATTAATATCAGTGACAAATGTAGTATAAAGTTGGTAACATCAATGGGATTAGATTTTACTTGTGATGTTGCTCTCATTATTAACAAAAACATTACACGACAGTTTCTGTCAGTCAGACCCTTCTACACAGGTGTAAGTTCCAAGTCATAAAGATTAGATACAGGCTGCAAGATGCAAAATAATAAATACAAAATAATAAATGATAGTGTCATTATCATTCATCATCTGCATCCATGCTCCCAACAATTAGATGGGTCATCAATGTCCAAATCTGTTCTCATTCAGAGTTAACATCAACTTTGAATGCTTCAGGTACACACACATCTCACTTAAATACTCTGGATTTTACATGACAAGATACTCTTCTTAACAGCAAACATTATATAAAGGATTTTGTTTCTGTTCTATTGTAACACAGGCAATAATAAGATTAACATCATCATCACCATATAACATCCAGTGTCCAAGCTGGCATGAGTTGGAGAGTTTGACCAGAGCTGGCAAGCTGAGTGGCAGTACCAGACTCCAATGTCCGCAATTCTATTGTAGGTTCCACTCAAAATTAAGCTGTCTCCTCTCATTCACAAATCACTTTCAAGTGTGTACTGGGGCCATTTTCTCATAGTGCTTGCACTGGTTAGGTTGTCTTGCATCTCATAATATTATACATATCTCGTTGCTCTCTGATGTGATTTTACAATCATGAAGACATGTTGAGAAAGTGAGACGTTTAAGTGATGACGGAAGAATAATGAGGATGCAGGGACTGAAAGTTACAAGAAAATGAGGATAAGAATAATGACTTCAGAGAGAGGTAGAGAATGCCAAGACAGACTGGTTGAAGCTAAGGTACAATTATTTGTGAAAAGTGAAACAATAAAATCACTATTGTAATGTGAGTTAATACTTTCACTGTGATATTTCTATGTATGTATATGCATATATATGCATATATATGTATACAAATATATATATGTTTACATATATATGCATACATATCAGTTCAAATTGGAGCCTGGTGCAGCCTTTAGGCTTGCCAACCTTCAGTGAGACCTCAGCATCGAATGCGGATATTAAGCAACAATGATGATAATGATGATGATGATGGTCGTCGTCGTCGTCTTCTTGATTTATCATCTTATGAAGATGTCAGATATTTACGGTAGTCTGATGTGTGATATGAGATATCATCACTTACAGGAGTATCTTCCCAGAATGTCTCAGGCTAGAATGAGTATGATAGTCTCTCTCTCTCTCTCTCTCCATATATATATATATATATATATATATATATATATGTAACTGAGAATGCATGTATCTGTGCGTGTAAATGTTTGTCTCTCTGCATCACTAAAATTCTAGAACTATCCAAATGATTTCATTCAAATTTCACACATGCCTTACTTAATGTCCATGCAGTATCATGGGCCAAACAAATTTTCAACTTCTTGCCTAATGTGATCCTGGAGCAATCTCTTATCTCTAACACTATTTCAGTATTACTTGTCAAAAGTGAAACAATAAAATCACTATTGTAATGTGAGTTAATACTTTCACTGTGATATATCTATGTATGTATATGTATATATATGCATATATATGTATACAAATATATATATGTTTACATATATATGCGTACATATCACATCAAATTGGAGCCTGTTGCAGCCTTTAGGATTGCCAGCCTTCAGTGAGACCTCAGCATCGAATGCGGATATTAAGCAACAATGATGTTGATGATAATGATGATGATGATGATGGTGGTGGTTGTGGTGGTGGTGTTGGTGGTGGTCGTCGTCGTCGTCGTTGTGGTGGTGATGGTGATGATGGTGGTGATGCTGATGATGATGATGATGATGATGATGATGTTGATGATGATGATGATGATGATGATGAAGATGATGATGATGTTGATGATGATGATGATGATGATGATGGTGGTGTTGGTGGTTGTGGTTGAGGTTGTGGTGATGGTGGTGGTGCTTGTCCTGGTGGTGGTGCTGGCGGGTGTTGGTGGTGGCGGCGGCGGTGGTGGTGATGATGGCGGTTGTGGTGTGAAAGGATGAGGAGGAGAAGGAAATTCTGCAAAAGAGATCTATGCTGGGACATAATCATATTCTCTGTAATGAAAGTCAGTTATTTTCTAGTCAGATTATATACAATTTGTATAGATATCTTTAATTGCAATGACAGACAGTGTTTTTTTGTATTACATATGAAACCTCTTAACATGATAATGAATCAGATATTATTTATTAACTGATTTACATTTGTATGTCTGAAATTGAACCCTATTATCTCATAGCATCATCTTATACTCTCACCCAACAGATTTAAACTTTATTACCTTCTGTGTAAGTAATTCTACTGTTTTTCGTGGGCACACAACCACTTTACTAAAAACTATGATTGACTTCTACAGTCCAATGAGGTCTAGATGTTATTGTCTCCTGAAACAACATGTGAAACATTTCTGTATATTTATGATACTATTTAGATATATTATATAAATCATTTCTGTGAGCGTTTGTAATTAGTTGGTCTTAATTAACATCAGTGAAAATTTGTAGTGTAACTTTGGTGACATGAATGGAATTAGATATTCCTTTTGATGTTGTTCTTATATTAACAATAACATCGAAGACAGTTTCTGTCTGTCAGACCCTGCTACACAGGTGTAAATTCATGTGTGTACTGGGGTCATTTTCTCGTAGCGCTAGCACTGGTCAGGTTGTCTTGCATCTCATAATATTATACATATCTCGTTGCTCTTTCATGTGTTTTTACAATCATGAAGGCATGTTGAGAATGTGAGAAGTTTAAGTGATAACGGAAGAATGATGAGGATGCAGGGACTGAAATTATAAGAAAATGAGGATAAGAACAATGACTTGAAAGAGAGGTGGAGAATGCCAAGACTAAATGGTTGAAGCTAAGACAAATTTATTTGTGAGATGGTTAATGATTTACAAATATCTTGAGAATCCAAAAACCAATCAGTGTTACTTACTAGAACATCAATGTTTGTCTTGGTAAAGTATGAGGCCCAATCACAATATCTCAACAAACATTAGAAAATATAATTGTGAAATCATTTGGTCAATGTTGCTGTGAAAGTCCTTAATTGGTATATGTTTAGATTAATAATTATAGCTTTTTGTGTGAATTTTAATGCTGGTAAATTTTACTATAAATTACAACACTTCATATTATGAATTTCAGGCAGAGAATTGCCGCCTAGAACTGAACGGCCGGCCACAACCCGTCAAAGAACATCACCGTCAAATGGTGAGTATAAAACTGAAGTACCAAATTCATTTCTATAAGTTTTCCTTTGAGCACTAGCATTGGTCAGTTTTTCTTGCATCCCATAAAATTTGACAGTTCTTACTGCTCTTATGATGTGTTTTATCATTCAAGGGGACACGTTGAGAAGTGTTGACAGAAGAATACTGAGGATGCAGGGAGTGAAAGTTGTGAGAAAATGAGGATACAAATGGTGATTTGAAAGATTTGGAGAATGATAAGACTGAATGACCATCAGTTGTGAACCAACAGTGATGATTAATGATGTATTAACATCTTGTGAATCTGATAATTAAAGTCAAAATTACTTATAAGAACCACATTTTCAGCTTTCTAACGTAGGAGATTCAATAACAAATTGCAAATAAAAACGTTTTCAACTGGTAAAATTTATTAGAGACAATTTCATTTGGTTCCAGAATCGTTATCCAGAAGTTCTTGTTGATTTATCATCGTATGAAGATGTCACATTTTTAAGGTAGTCTGATGTTTGATATGAGATATAATCTCTTGCCGGAGTATCTTCCCAGAATGTCTCAGATTAGAATATGTATTATCTATATATATATATGAAACTCAACTTCTTTGTCTGTGTGTTTGTCTGTGGGTTTAACTTCCTGGCACCTCTCCTCCTAGCCAACAGATCCTAGAACCACCAAAAATGGGTCACTTAAAGTTTAGGCGAATGAAAATTGAACTGCGCTCTTTTTGTTCCAAATTCATCTCGCAATTGCAAAAATCGATAATGCGTTTGTTTACGCCTTATCCCATGCGTTGAATAGTGAACTTTAATCAGTCAGCTTTTTGACGTTATCTGTGTTCACCATGCGTACAAGCATGCGTAAATTACATGAAAAATCCAAAATCAAGATATAAAAACGAATCGCCATAAACATTAGTGGAATTCAGCAAAGAAATGGCTTTTCGGGATATAGCCTGGAAGGTATTTTCGTATAAATCATTTGGACTATGTGAACACATACCAATTGTTTACTTAACATTTTTAATGCTTTGAATTAAATGTAACCATTTTGCATTGAGTCTGCAGTTTGAATCCCTTTAACCAAATTTTAGCTAGCTGGAATTCTGATTATCACGATACATCGCCAGCAGCTCCTGGATCTCTACCTTGAAATCCCCGTTGAGAAATAATGATATAAAAGAATAATTCAACAATGCAATTATTTGATCAACAAAAATTTATGAAACGCTTCTACGTACTTCCTATTGAGGAAATAGAACACATAAGGGTATAAAATGCTTGATTTTAAAACCAAAATAATTGAATTTTGATTGAACTTCATCCAAGATTAGCTTAATTCGCGCGTGCATAGAACACAAGAGCACACGATCCGGGCAATACTGCTATTAGTCTATATACATATATATACATGTATGTATGTGTATAACTGAGAATGCATGTTTGTGTGCATGTAAATGCTTGTCAGTCTGTCTGTATGTGTGCGACACTAAAACTCCAGAACTACGCGACTGATTTCATTCAAATTTCATACATGTCTTACATAAGGTCCATACATTTTGTAATGTGAGTTAATAATTTCATTGTGATATATCTATGAATGTATATGTATGTAAATATATATGCACATATACGGTTGCATGTATATGTATGTTTGCATATATGTGCACACATATGAGATCAGATTGGAACCTGGTACAGCCTTTAGGCTTCCCAGCCGTCAGTCACACCTCAGCGTGGAAGGCACATATTAAACAACGATGATGATGATGGTGATGGTGGTGGCGGTCGTGGTGGTGGCGGTGGAGGTGGTGCTGGTCCTGGTGGTGGTGCTGGCGGGTGCGGTGGTGGTGCTAGCGGCGGTGGTGGTGGCGGTGCCGCGGCGTTGGTGGTGGTGATGGCGGTTGTGGTGTTAAAGGATGAGGAGGAGAAGGAAATTCTGCAATAGAGATCTGTGCTGGGACATAATCATATTCTCTGTAATGAAAGTCACTTATTTTCTATCAGATTATATACAATTTGTATAGATATCTTTTATTGCAATGACAGACAGAGTTTTTTTGTATTACATATGAAACCTTCTAACATGGTAATGAATCAGACATTATTTATTAACTGATTTACATTTGTATGTCTGAAATTGAACCCTATTTTCTTATAGCATCATCTTGTACTCTCACCCAACAGATTTAAACCTTATTACCTTCTGTGTAAGTAATTCTACTGTTTTTCGTGGGCACACAACCACTTCTCTACAAACTGGGATTATTGACTTCTATAGTCCAATGAGGTCTAGATGTTATTGTCTCCTGAAACAACATGTGAAACATTTCTGTATATTTATGATTCTATTTAGATATATTATATAAATCATTTCTGTGACCATTTGTAATTAGTTGGTCTTAATTAACATCAGTGAAAATTTGTAGTGTAACTTTGGTGACATGAATGGAATTAGATATTCCTTTTGATGTTGTTCTTATATTAACAATAACATCGAAGACAGTTTCTGTCTGTTAGACCCTGCTACACAGGTGTAAGTTCATGTGTGTACTGGGGCCATTTTCTCATAGCGCCAGCACTGGTCAGGTTGTCTTGCGTCTCATAATATTATACAATTCTCATTGCGCTTTCATGTGTTTTTACAATCATGATGACATATTGAGAAAGTGAGAATTTTATGTGATAACGGAAGAATGATGAGGATGCAGGGACTGAAAGTATAAGAAAATGAGGATAAGAACAATGACTTGAAAGAGAGGTGGAGAATGCCAAGACTAAATGGTTGAAGCTAAGACAAATCTATTTGTGAGATGGTTAATGATTTACAAATATCTTGAGAATCCAATAATCAAAGACAGTGTTACTTACTAGAATATCAATGTTGGTCTTGGTAAAGTATGAGGCCCAATCACAAAATCTCAACAAACATTAGAAAATATAACTGTGAAATCATTTGGTCAGCGTTGCTGTGAAAGTCCTTAATTGGTATATGTTTAGATTAATAATTATAGCTTTTTGTATGAATTTGAATGCTGGTAAATTTTACTATAAATTATAACACTTCATATTATGAATTTCAGTCATAGAATTGTCGCTTAGAAATAAAAAGCCGGTCCCAACCCGTCGAAGAACATCACCGTCAAATGGTGAGTATAAAACTGAAGTACCAAATTCATTTTTATAAGTCTTCCTTTGAGCACTAGCATTGGTCAGTTTTTCTTGCATCCCATA
Organism: Octopus sinensis; assembly: GCF_006345805.1. NCBI lineage: Eukaryota > Metazoa > Mollusca > Cephalopoda > Octopoda > Octopodidae > Octopus > Octopus sinensis. The sequence continues at coordinate 61,227,485 of NC_042998.1, read as the reverse complement.
AAATTTGACAGTTCTTACTGCTCTTATGATGTGTTTTATCATTCAAGGGGACACATTGAGAAGTGTTGACAGAAGAATACTGAGGATGCAGGGAGTGAAAGTTGTGAGAAAATGAGGATACAAATGGTGATTTGAAAGAGAGGTGGAGAATGATAAGACTGAATGACCATCAGTTGTGAACCAACAGTGATGATTAATGATGTATTAACATCTTGTGAATCTGATAATTAAAGTCAAAATTACTTATAAGAACCTCATTTTCAGCTTTCTAATGTAGGAGATTCAATAACAAATCGCAAATAAAAACTTTTTCAACTGGTAAAATTTGTTAGAGACAATTTCATTTGGTTCCAAAATCGTTATCCAGAAGTTCTTGTTGATTTATCATCGTATGAAGATGTCACATTTTTAAGGTAGTCTGATGTTTGATATGAGATATGATCTCTTGCCGGAGTATCTTCCCAGAATGTCTCAGATTAGAATATGTATTATCTATATATATATGAAACTCAACTTGTTTGTCTGTGTGTGTGTCTTTGGGTTTAACTTCCTGGCACATCTCCTAGCCAAGAGATCGTAGAACCACCAAAAATGGGTCACTTAAAGTTTAGGTGAATGAAAATTGAACTGCGCTATTTCTGTTCCAAATTCATCTCGCAATTGCAAAAATCGATAATGTGTTTGTTTAGGCCTTATCCCATGTGTTGAATAGTGAACTTTAATCAGTCAGCTTTTTGACATGATCTGTGTTCACCACGTGTGCAAGCATGCGTAAATTGCATGAAAAATCAAAAATCAAGATATAAAAACGAATCGCCATAAACATTATAGAAATTCGGCAAAGAAATGACTTTTCGGGATATAGCCTGGAGGGTATTTTCGTATAAATCATTTGGACTATGTGAACACATACCAATTGTTTACATAACATTTTTAATGCTTTGAATTAAATGTAACCATTTTGCATTGAGTCTGCAGTTTGAATCACTTTAACCAAATTTTAGCAGGCCGGATTTTTGATCATCACGATACATCGCCAGCAGCTCCTGGATCTCTACCCTGAAATCACTGTTGAGAAATACTGATCTTAAAGAATAATTCAACAATGCAATTATTTGATCAACAAAAATTTATGAAACGCTTCTACGTACTTCCTATTGAGGAAATAGAACACATAGGGGTATAAAATGCTTCATTTTAAAACCAAAATAATTGAATTTTGATTGAACTTCATCTAAGTTTAGCTTAATTCACGCGTGCATAGAACACAAGAGCACACGAGCCGGGCAATACTGCTATTAGTCTATATACATATATATACATATATGTATGTGTATAACTGAGAATGCATGTATGTGTGCATGTAAATGCCTGTCAGTCTGTCTGTATGTGTGCGACACTAAAACTCCAGAACTACCCGACTGATTTCATTCAAATTTCATACATGTCTTACATAAGGTCCATACATTTTGTAATGTGAGTTAATAACATCACTGTGAAATATCTATGAATGTATATGTATGTAAATATATATGCACATATACGTGTGCATGTATATGTATGTTTGCATATATATGCACACATACGAGATCAGATTGGAACCTGGTGCAGCCTTTAGGCTTCCCAGCCCTCAGTCACACCTCAGCGTGGAAAGCAGATATTAAACAACGATGATGATGATGGTGGTGGTGGTTGTGGTGGTGGTGATGGAGGTGGTGTGGGTCCTGGTGGTGGTGCTTGCAGTGATGGTGGTGCGGCGGTGGGGGCGGGGGCGGCGGCGGCGGTGGTGGTGATGGCGGTTGTGGTGTTAAAGGATGAGGAGGAGAAGGAAATTCTGCAATAGAGATCTGTGCTGGGACGTAATCATATTCTCTGTAATGAAAGTCACTTATTTTCTAGTCAGATTATATACAATTTGTATAGATATCTTTTATTGCAATGACAGACAGTGTTTTTTTGTATTACATATGAAACCTGTTAACATGGTAATGAATCAGTTATTATTTATTAACTGATTTACATTTGTATGTCTGAAATTGAACCCTGTTTTCTCATAGCATCATCTTGTACTCTCACCCAACAGATTTAAACCTTATTACCTTCTGTGTCAGTAATTCTACTGTTTTTCGTGGGCACACAACCACTTCTCTACAAACTGGGATTATTGACTTCTATAGTCCAATGAGGTCTAGATGTTATTGTCTCCTGAAACAACATGTGAAACATTTCTGTATATTTATGACACTATTTAGATATATTATATAAATCATTTCTGTGACCATTTGTAATTAGTTGGTCTTAATTAACATCAGTGAAAATTTGTAGTGTAACTTTGGTGACATGAATGGAATTAGATATTCCTTTTGATGTTGTTCTTATATTAACAATAACATCGAAGACAGTTTCTGTCTGTCAGACCCTGCTACACAGGTGTAAGTTCATGTGTGTACTGGGGCCATTTTCTCATAGCGCCAGCACTGGTCAGGTTGTCTTGCATCTCATAATATTATACAATTCTCATTGCTCTTTCATGTGTTTTTACAATCATGATGACATATTGAGAAAGTGAGAATTTTATGTGATAACGGAAGAATGATGAGGATGCAGGGACTGAAATTATAAGAAAATGAGGATAAGAACAATGAGAGGTGGAGAATGCCAAGACTAAATCGTTGAAGCTAAGACAAATCTATTTGTGAGATGGTTAATGATTTACAAATATCTTGAGAATCCAATAATCAAAGACAGTGTTACTTACTAGAATATCAATGTTGGTCTTGGTAAAGTATGAGGCTCAATCACAAAATCTCAACAAACATTAGAAAATATAACTGTGAAATCATTTGGTCAGCGTTGCTGTGAAAGTCCTTAATTGGTATATGTTTAGATTAATAATTATAGCTTTTTGTATGAATTTGAATGCTGGTAAATTTTACTATAAATTATAACACTTCATATTATGAATTTCAGTCATAGAATTGTCGCCTAGAAATAAAAAGCCGGTCACAACCCGTCAAAGAACATCACCGTCAAATGGTGAGTATAAAACTGAAGTACCAAATTCATTTTTATAAGTCTTCCTTTGAGCACTAGCATTGGTCAGTTTTTCTTGCATCCCATAAAATTTTACAGTTCTTACTGCTCTTATGATGTGCTTTATCATTCAAGGGGACACATTGAGAAGTGTTGACAGAAGAATACTGAGGATGCAGGGAGTGAAAGTTGTGAGAAAATGAGGATACAAATGGTGATTTGAAAGAGAGGTGGAGAATGATAAGACTGAATGACCATCAGTTGTGAACCAACAGTGATGATTAATGATGTATTAACATCTTGTGAATCTGATAATTAAAGTCAAAATTACTTATAAGAACCTCATTTTCAGCTTTCTAATGTAGGAGATTCAATAACAAATCGCAAATAAAAACTTTTTCAACTGGTAAAATTTGTTAGAGACAATTTCATTTGGTTCCAAAATCGTTATCCAGAAGTTCTTGTTGATTTATCATCTTATGAAGATGTCACATTTTTAAGGTAGTCTGATGTTTGATATGAGATATGATCTCTTGCCGGAGTATCTTCCCAGAATGTCTCAGATTAGAATATGTATTATCTATATATATATGAAACTCAACTTGTTTGTCTGTGTGTGTGTCTTTGGGTTTAACTTCCTGGCACATCTCCTAGCCAAGAGATCGTAGAACCACCAAAAATGGGTCACTTAAAGTTTAGGTGAATGAAAATTGAACTGCGCTATTTCTGTTCCAAATTTATCTCGCAATTGCAAAAATCGATAATGTGTTTGTTTAGGCTTTATCCCATGTGTTGAATAGTGAACTTTAATCAGTCAGCTTTTTGACATGATCTGTGTTCACCACGTGTGCAAGCATGCGTAAATTGCATGAAAAATCAAAAATCAAGATATAAAAACGAATCGCCATAAACATTATAGAAATTCGGCAAAGAAATGACTTTTCGGGATATAGCCTGGAGGGTATTTTCGTATAAATCATTTGGACTATGTGAACACATACCAATTGTTTACATAACATTTTTAATGCTTTGAATTAAATGTAACCATTTTGCATTGAGTCTGCAGTTTGAATCACTTTAACCAAATTTTAGCAGGCCGGATTTTTGATCATCACGATACATCGCCAGCAGCTCCTGGATCTCTACCCTGAAATCCCTGTTGAGAAATACTGATCTTAAAGAATAATTCAACAATGCAATTATTTGATCAACAAAAATTTATGAAACGCTTCTACGTACTTCCTATTGAGGAAATAGAACACATAAGGGTATAAAATGCTTCATTTTAAAACCAAAATAATTGAATTTTAATTGAACTTCATCTAAGTTTAGCTTAATTCACGCGTGCATAGAACACAAGAGCACACGAGCCGGGCAATACTGCTATTAGTCTATATACATATATATACATATATGTATGTGTATAACTGAGAATGCATGTATGTGTGTATGTAAATGCCTGTCAGTCTGTCTGTATGTGTGCGACACTAAAACTCAAGAACTACCCGACTGATTTCATTCAAATTTCATACATGTCTTACATAAGGTCCATACATTTTGTAATGTGAGTTAATAACATCACTGTGAAATATCTATGAATGTATATGTATGTAAATATATATGCACATATACGTGTGCATGTATATGTATGTTTGCATATATATGCACACATATGAGATCAGATTGGAACCTGGTGCAGCCTTTAGGCTTCCCAGCCCTCAGTCACACCTCAGCGTGGAAAGCAGATATTAAACAACGATGATGATGATGGTGGTGGTGGTTGTGGTGGTGGTGATGGAGGTGGTGTGGGTCCTGGTGGTGGTGCTTGCAGTGATGGTGGTGCGGCGGTGGGGGCGGGGGCGGCGGCGGCGGTGGTGGTGATGGCGGTTGTGGTGTTAAAGGATGAGGAGGAGAAGGAAATTCTGCAATAGAGATCTGTGCTGGGACGTAATCATATTCTCTGTAATGAAAGTCACTTCTTTTCTAGTCAGATTATATACAATTTGTATAGATATCTTTTATTGCAATGACAGACAGTGTTTTTTTGTATTACATATGAAACCTGTTAACATGGTAATGAATCAGTTATTATTTATTAACTGATTTACATTTGTATGTCTGAAATTGAACCCTGTTTTCTCATAGCATCATCTTGTACTCTCACCCAACAGATTTAAACCTTATTACCTTCTGTGTCAGTAATTCTACTGTTTTTCGTGGGCACACAACCACTTCTCTACAAACTGGGATTATTGACTTCTATAGTCCAATGAGGTCTAGATGTTATTGTCTCCTGAAACAACATGTGAAACATTTCTGTATATTTATGACACTATTTAGATATATTATATAAATCATTTCTGTGACCATTTGTAATTAGTTGGTCTTAATTAACATCAGTGAAAATTTGTAGTGTAACTTTGGTGACATGAATGGAATTAGATATTCCTTTTGATGTTGTTCTTATATTAACAATAACATCGAAGACAGTTTCTGTCTGTCAGACCCTGCTACACAGGTGTAAGTTCATGTGTGTACTGGGGCCATTTTCTCATAGCGCCAGCACTGGTCAGGTTGTCTTGCATCTCATAATATTATACAATTCTCATTGCTCTTTCATGTGTTTTTACAATCATGATGACATATTGAGAAAGTGAGAATTTTATGTGATAACGGAAGAATGATGAGGATGCAGGGACTGAAATTATAAGAAAATGAGGATAAGAACAATGAGAGGTGGAGAATGCCAAGACTAAATGGTTGAAGCTAAGACAAATTTATTTGTGAGATGGTTAATGATTTACAAATATCTTGAGAATCCAATAATCAAAGACAGTGTTACTTACTAGAATATCAATGTTGGTCTTGGTAAAGTATGAGACTCAATCACAAAATCTCAACAAACATTAGAAAATATAACTGTGAAATCATTTGGTCAGTGTTGCTGTGAAAGTCCTTAATTGGTATATGTTTAGATTAATAATTATAGCTTTTTGTGTGAATGTGAATGCTGGTAAATTTTAGTATAAACTATAACAATTCATTTTATGAATTTCAGACACAGAATTGCAGACTAGAAATGTACAGCCAGGTACAACCCAGCAAAGAAAATCTCCGTCAAATGGTGAGTATAAAACTGAAGTACCAAATTCATTTCTATAAGTTTTCCTTTGAGCACTAGCATTGGTCAGTTTTTCTTGCATCCCATAAAATTTGACAGTTCTTACTGCTCTTATGATGTGTTTTATCATTCAAGGGGACACATTGAGAAGTGTTGACAGAAGAATACTGAGGATGCAGGGAGTGAAAGTTGTGAGAAAATGAGGATACAAATGGTAATTTGAAAGATTTGGAGAATGATAAGACTGAATGACCATCAGTTGTGAACCAACAGTGATGATTAATGATGTATTAACATCTTGTGAATCTGATAATTAAAGTCAAAATTACTTATAAGAACCTCATTTTTAGCTTTCTAATGTAGGAGATTCAATAACAAATCACAAATGAAAATGTTTTCAACTGGTCAAATTTTCCTAGAGACAATTTCATTTGGTTCCAAAATCGTTATCCAGAAGTTCTTGTTGATTTATCATCTTATGAAGATGTCACATTTTTAAGGTAGTCTGATGTTTGATATGAGATATCATCTCTTGCCAGAGTAATTTCCCAGAATATCTCAGCTGAGAATATGTATGATAGTCTATATATATAAATACAGATATAATTATGAATGCATATATCTGTACGCGTAAAATTTTATCTGTCTGTCTCTATGTATGTGTGCATCACTAAAACTCGAGAACTACCCAAATTATCTCATTCAAAATTCACACATGTCTTACTTTAGGTCCATGCAGTGTCATGGGCGAAATAAATTTTCAACTTCTTGCCTAATGTGATCCTGGAGCAATCTCTTATCTCTTACACTATTTCAGTATTACTTGTCAAAAGTGAAACAATAAAATCGCTATTGTAATGTGAGTTAATACTTTCACTGTGATATATCTATGTATGTATATGTATATATATGCATATATATGTATTCAAATATATATATGTTTACATATGTATGCATACATATCAGATCAAATTGGAGCCTTGTGTAGCCTCAGTCACACCTCAGCATGGAAAGCGAATATTAAACAACGATGATGACGATGATGATAATGACGATGATGATGGAACTTCTACAATATAGATCTGTGTGGAGACATAATCATATTCACTGTATTGAAAGTCACTTATATTTTAGTCAGATTATATACAATTTATATAGATATCTAGTATTGCAATGTCAGACGTTGTTTTTTTGTATTACATATAAAACCTGTTAACATGGTAATGAATCAGATATTATTCATCAACTGCTTTACATTTGTATGTCTGAAATTTAACCTGATTTTGTCATAGCATCGTCTTGTACGCTCACCCAACAGATTTATACCTTATTACTGTCTGCGTAAATAGTTCTACTGTTTTTCTTGGGCACGCAACCACTTCTCTACAAACTGGTATTATTGACTTTTTTAGTCCAATAAGGTCTAGATGTTATTGTGTCCTAAAACAAAATGTGAAACATTTCTGTATATTTATGATACTATTTAGATATATTATATAAAGCATTACTGTGATGTTTTGTAATTATTTGGTCTTAATTAACTTCAGTGACAAATGTAGTATAACGTTGGTAACAAGAATGGGATTAGATATTCCTTTTGATGTTGTTCATATATTAACAATAACATTACAAGACAGTTTCTGTCAGTCTGACCCTGCTACACAGGTGTAAGTTCCAAGTCCTCAAGATTAGATACAGGCTGCAAGATGCAAAATAATAAATAGAAAATAATAAATCATAGTGTCATTATTATTCATCATCTACTTTCATGCTGCTATCGATTAGATGGGTCATCAATGTCCAAGTCAGTTCTTATTCAGAGTTAACCTCCACTTTGACTGTTTGAGGTACAAACGCATCTCACTTAAATTCTTTGTAGTTTAGATGACAAGATACCCTTCTTAACACCAAACATTATATATAGGGTCTTGGTTATGTTTTATTGTAGCACAGGCACTAATAATATTGTCATCATCATCACCATTTAACGTCCATTGTCCATGCTGGCCTGGGTTAGACAGTTTCACCAGAGCTGGCAATCTGAGACACTGCACCAAACTCCAATGTGACCAATTAGATTGAAGGTTCCACTCAAAATTATGCTGTCTCCTCTCATTCACCAATCACTTTCATGTATGTACTGTGGCCATTTTCTCTTAGTGATAGCACTGGTCAGGTTGTCTTGCATCTCATAATATTATACAATTCTCCTTGCTCTTTGATGTGTTTTTACAATCATGAAGACATGTTGAGAAAGTGAGCAGTTTACAAGATAACGGAAGAATAATGAGGATTCAGGAACTGAAAGTTACCAGAAACTGAGGATAAGAACAATGACTTGAAAGAGATGTGGAGAATGATATGACTGAATGGTTGAAGCTAAGATAAATTTATTTGTGAGATGGTTAATGATTTTCTATCTTGAGAATTCAATAATCAAAGACAGTGTTACTTACTAGGACATCAATGGCAGCCCTCACTCAGACCTATGCATGGAGAGCGGGTATCAGTCGACGATGAAGATGATGATAATTGTGAGAAATATGAGGATCTTGAGCATTCTGTTCAACACTCTGAAGTTTATGATGGTGAGAATAAAACTGAAGTACCAAGCTGATTTCTTTAAGTTTTCCTTTGAGCACTAGTATTTGTCAGTTTTTCTTGTATCCAATAAAATTAGACAGGTCTTACTGCTCTTATGATGTGTTTCATCATTCAAGGGGACATGTTGAGAACTGATGACAGAAGAATAATGAGAAAGAAGGGAGTGAAAGTTGTGAGAAAACGAGGTTAAGAATGGTGATTTGAAAGAGAGGTGGAGAATGACAAGACTGAGTGACTGTTAGTTGTGAGCCAACAGAAATGATTAATGATGTATTAACATTTTGGGAAACTGATAATTAAAGTCAAAATTACTTATAAGAACCTCATTTTCAGCTTTCTAATGTAGGAGATTCAATAACAAATCTCAACTGCACATGTATTTAAGTGGTAAATATTGTTCAATATAATTTCATTTGTTTAAAAATTGTTCTCCAGATGTTCTTTTTGATTTATCATCACATGAAGATGTCAGATTTTTCAGTTGACTGATGTTTGATATGAGATATCATCTCTCGCTGGAGTATCTTCCAGGGGCGTGCACTCTCAGGTATGCAAGGTATGCATTGCATGCCCTGTGATTTTTTTATCCATATGATCGGAAAATTAGATAAAATAGTTACTTTGTTTCAAAGAAAATCCGTCCAGTTGTATTTTTCTCCCCTTCTCTCTCAGTGACTCTACTTCTGCTTTTAGAGGTCATGCATTGACAAGACCAGCATGTCAGACACTCCCTCTCTGTCTCAGTTTGTCCTTCCTCCCTCTCTCTCTCTCTCTCTCTCACTCTTAGTGACTTGTTTAAAAGACATGCTAAGGGGATAGGGCATTTGAAATATTTTTACCCCCTTCCTCTTTCTCTTAGTGGCTATGCTGTGGGACAACCGGCATGACCTCCCTCTCTGTCTCTTAGTTTGTCCCTCCTTCCTCCCTCTCTCTTAGTGAATTGATAAAACAGATGCTAGGAGGAAAGGTCATTCATAATATTTTGTACCACCTTCCTCTTTCTCTCAGTGGCATATCATGCTATGAGCTGACCACATGATACCCACTTTCTGTATCTTTCTGTTTTGTTGAAATTGACTTACAATTTACGTGTATATATAAGAACAGCCTTTTACGAAATGTGTGTTATAAACGATATTTTGAGAAATAGTTTTTCGAAAGGAGAATTCGAAGGAAAATAATTAATTATATCGGTGGGAGACCAACACCGAAAAGTGCTAATGCATTAGATAACATTGTTAAAAAAAAGATTTCCGAAGGCAACAGCCTCATGGCTTATTATTACCACAAAGAAAAATTATCATTTCATAATCAGCCTTTTTTCATATTTAACATCCTCCAGAGTAAAAGTCATGACATAGTGTATTGTAAAGATCAAATAGATAAAACTAGAACTGTACTCGAAAACAAACTTGATAATTTTTCAATCTCTTTTACTTGTTTCAGTCATATGACTGCGGCCATGCTCGAGCACCACCTTTAATCGAGCAACTCGACCCCGGGACTTATTCTATCGGTCTATTTTGCCGAACCGCTAAGTAACGGGGACATAAACACACCAGCATCGGTTGCCAAGCAATGCTATGGGGACAAACACAGACGCACAAACACACACACGCATATATATACATATATACCACGGGCTTCTTTCAGTTTCCGTCTACCAAATCCACTCACAAGGCTTTGGTCGGCCCGAGACTATAGTAGAAGACCCTTGCCCAGGGTGCCACGCAGTGGAACTGAACCCGGGGGAAAAATATGGAGTCGATGCAGGAATCGGAATTCAGAGATCCAAGAATATATCTATTGAGCCCCAACGACATTATAAAATGCTTTATAACAAAATTATCAGTACAATAGTTGACCAAATAAAAGCACGATATTCATCCTTAGAAGAGTTTAAATTCATGGAACTTTCGAATTTCAACAAATTTGATGAGTATTGCAAACAATTTAAAAATCATGTGTACTATTTAAGAAGGGTGGTCCCGGTGCGCGGTCCCGGTGCGTGCACCCGAGCATCCACGCCAGCTAGTCATGACTAGTCGATCCTTACTTTGTGTTTTATTTACTTTGTTTAAAACATTATTTACTTTGTGTTTTATATATTTTGTTTAAAAAATTTATTTACTTTGCTAGATAGTCGTAGGATCGACTAGCCAGCGCGGATGCGCGAGCGCGCCCAACTCTTCTTAAATAGTACCAGGGCGACGTTTTTTTTTTTTTATTCTAGGTCATACGGGATTGATTGCATATTCAGAATCTCCCATATGTAAATCGTCGGAATTCGAAAATTTTTTTTACTGAAAAATTGCCCGGGGGGGGGGGGAGGGAGAAATTCATTGCATGCCCAGCCCCGGACGTCACCGCACGCCACTGGTATCTTCCCAGGATGTCTCAGGCTAGAATATGTATTATAGTCTATATATATATACAACTGACGATGCATGTATGGGTGCATGTAAATGTGTGTGTGTCTGTCTGTCTCTATGTGTGCATCACTAAAACTCGAGAACACCCCTTCTGATTTCATTCAAATTTCACACCTGCCTTACTTAGGGTCCATGCTGTATCATTATTCAAACAAATTTTCAACTTCTTGCCTAATGTGATCCTGGAGCAATCTCTTATCTCTTACACTATTTCAGTATTACTTGTCAAAAGTGAAACAAGAAAATTGCTATTGTAATGTGAGTTAATACATTCACTGTGATACATTTATGTATGTATATGTATATATATGCATATATATGTATATGTATATGTATGTTTACATATATATGCATACATATCAGATCAGATTGTAGCCTGTTGCAGCCTTCTGACTTGCCAGACATCAGTCAGACCATGCAATCCATGCTAGCATGGAAAGCAGATATTAGACGACAGACACCATCATAAATACCAACTCTAATGTGCGTGCATGAATGTGTGTGTGCGTGTATGTGTGCATGTGCGTATGTGGGGGGGGGGGTGAGGATAAAATATACATGTACTCATACTTTGAGTTCTATCTTTCCTGTTTGCACCAACGTACCTATATATATATGTGTGCGTGTGTGTGTGTGTATGTTGTGTGTGTGTGTGTGTGTTTGTTTGAGTGTGTGTGTGTGAATGTTTGTATCTATGTATGTATGTATGTATACATGCAGATTTGTATGTGTTGTTTTATGTATGTAATCTCAAACATATTAGTCACATATCTAGACATGCTCATATAAATTTAAACAATAAACTTCTGGAAAGTTTTACAGATTTAAACAGTCACAGAAGATCTATAGATTTTGAATCAGTTTTCTCCTTTCTGGTTTTGAGAAGCCCAATTTCTCAAGATTGATATTTATGCAGTGTGTTACATATCCCAGTACCCCAATAGTTACAGGTATAAACATGTGTGTATGTATGTGTGTGTGTGTGTGTGTGTGTGTTTGTCTATAAGCAGGTACAAATGTGTATCTCTATGAGCATATATTTCTATGAGGTGGATGAAAACAACTTACCCAGTGGCCTGAAATTGCTGGTTTTGTGCCAAAATTCAAAACCAATATTACTGAAATCTCATAAAGTATCTACAAAGGTTAGTACAGTTGGTAATATGGATAACTTAGAATACAATGGAGTTAATCATCATCGTTTAACGTCCGTTTTCCGCGCTAGCACGGGTTGGACGGTTCGACCGGGGTCTGGGGAGCCAGAGGCTGCTCCAGGCTCCAGTCTGATCTGGCAGTGTTTCTACAGCTATTGAACTAAAAAGGGAAATATGTTATTACGTTGGCGTAAATAGGTAAGTTAATAGCAATATTTCTGCTTCGTTTTACAGGTGAGTTAATGACAATATTTTTTGTTTCTTTTAAATCTTTACTCGGTTTACTGATAGGTTATTATTGTTGTTGTTCTGTAGCCAGATATCTTTCGTAATCTGGCAGACTTGTGATAAAAACTGTCCCAAGTGTGACCACCCTGTCTTTTTTCACTTATTGTGAATCTGTAAATACATTAAACATATCTTAATATCAAAGTATCAAACTTTGGTTTGCTCCTAAGGTAAGCATTCTCTTTCTGTCTTCAAGATTAGATACAGGCTGCAAGATGCAAAATAATAAATACAAAATAATAAATGATAGTGTCATTATCATTCAGCATGAAGTACCAAATTGATTTCTATAAGTTTTCCCTTGAGCACTAGCATTGGTCAGTTTTTCTTGTGTCCCATAAAATTAGACAGTTCTTACTGCTCTTATGATGTTGTTTTTTCATTCAAGGGGACACATTGGGAGTGATGACAGAAGAATAATGAGGATGCAGGGAGTGAAAGTTGTGAGAAAATGAGGATAAGAATGGTGATTTGAAAGCAAGGTGGAGAATGACAAGATTGAGTGACTGTTAGTTGTGAGCCAACAGAAATGATTAATGATGTATTAACATTTTGGGAAACTGATAATTAAAGTCAAAATTACTTATAAGAACACCATTTTCAGCTTTCTAATGTAGGAGATTCAATAACAAATCTCAACTGCAAATGTTTTAAAGTGGTAAATATTGTTAAAGATAATTTCATTTGTTTACAAAATCATTCTCCAGAAGTTCTTCTTGATTTATCATTTTAAGAAGATGTCATATTTTTACAGTAGTCTGATGTTTGATATGAGATATCATCTCCTGCCGATGTATCTTCCCAGAATGTCTCAGGTGAGAATATGTATGATAGTCTTATAAAAATAGAATCACATGTGGTCGTATCGTATAGGGAATACAATCGCATGCGATCCCATTCTTAATGAAATATTTTACAGACCACATAATACATACAGCGGCAATAGAACACAAGTGGAATGACAACAAGATTTCTTTTTGAGATATATACATTATTTATTTTACATATTTTATAATCATGGAAGTTTGTAAGTGTTAGCATGTTTTTGTGTCTGTGTGTTCGTGAGGCATAAAAGGTACTGACCAGAGAAATAACAATGGAATTTGGTTCACAGTTCATGTTGTTGGTATCAGCCTAGCAACAGGTAGTAGCAGATGGCTTAAGGTAGTTCTTAGAAGAACTAGAACTCAAGACAGATAATTGATTTACCATTTATGAGGTACACGGAGGGTAAGAGTTCCATATCAAGATGTTGCATCTCGTAGTTGAGATTAATTGAATCACTTGTTGTGTTTTATCTTTCTCTTTATATGAATATACTTCCAGATATATTAACTGTAGCCGTTTTTCCCGTGGTGATATTTTCACACTAACAGTATCAGAGGAATCTGTAACATCTTGTATACAAGCTAAATCTTCGTGGATAGTTATGCTTGGCAATTGCCTGCCTTTCGAACCGGAACATAGTTGCTATGCTGTGTGGTCAGAGGTCCGCCCTGAAAAGGACTGTAACCTAAGACGAGCTCTGTGGTCAGAGGTTAGTCCTGAGAAGGACTAGAACCAAAGACGAACTCTGTGGTCAGAGGTTCGCCCTGAGAAGGACTAAAACCAAAGATGAACTTTGTGTGGTCAGAGGTTCGCCCTGAGAAGGACTAGAAACCTAAGACGAATATTTGTCTGAGAACCCTTCTTTATATAAGGTTTATTGGGCTCAAAATGAACTTCAGAAATGGAAAGCTGTGATTGGCTGCTTGGAACAATGGCGCGAAAATAAGCGGAGGCAAATCGCGTCACGTGACAACCAGCGGTGCAAACGTAGTAGAGACCACGTGTCAGCCAATCGAATTAGTGTTTACAACAATGTTAAACTAGCCGAAGATGTTTGTAATCTCAAACGAGATTATTCTTAATACTCTTCTCAAACAGTGAAGATAGCAATGAGTGTAACAATATCGCTACAGTCTATATATATACATATATATATATACTAGCATTATGACCCGTCCTTGCTGGATCATAGTGCTAGTGCATGTATATATGTGTATATATATGTGTACATATTACATGTACATCTATATATATACATCTACACATAAAATACAAAATACAAAGTTATATCTTGGTATCGCTAGTGATAACAATACTCAAAATATATAACAGACTTGAATTGTAGGCCCATCTCTTGCAATTTCGATCAATTGTATCTTGTCCTCCTTTTTGTATAGAAGTGTGGCTACAATCCATTTTTAATTTTTTATCCTGAACGTATATTTCCACTTTGCAAGTACTCCCTTGCACGCTCCGTTGACTCGAACCTTGCTTCTATTGTGGCGAATTTACTGCTTCTAGTTAGATATCTTTCATAGTCGCACGAAGACACTTTTCGAAGGTGCTTTCCTCCAGGTGTTCAAATCTTTTTTTTTTCTCTACATTGTATACTTTATAGACAATAGTCTTTTCTTTAATTTAATTTTTTATTTCGTTTGGTGGTGTTATCCTAGATTCACCCTCTTTATCGGTGATCAATCTGAAATAGGTTTGTATTTCTTCCATTTTAATTTTAATGAGTTCGCGCCCACCGATGGTTGCAGCGAAATTCATTTTTGGACTTTCTTCTATCGAAGGCATTCTAACAAAAATGCTTCCATATAAATGGTGAAAATATTGTCAATTTCCCCAACCAGGGACACAATTCAATTTTTAAACAATAAACAAAGCTCCTTCTCCCAAAAGGGGAGGGTTACAGTTTACAATTATTTAACAAATGCAACACAACAACGTTTCCCTTACGAGGAACCAACAAACGTGATAACAATAGTTAAACAGTTATAATAAAAACAACAAACCTTACTGTGAATCAAAAGCAGTACACAGTTGATTTAATTTAATTTATTCCCATTCATGTGAAACCACTAATTCAAGTTCAAGTCATTGATGCAATTTTATACCAATTGCTGTTTTTACTTTTGTTATGTTACAATTATATTATACTTTAGTTTGATTTTAATTATTACTTACTACATATAATTCAATTGTTATTATTATCTCTAATTTTTATTGTTACGGTGAAAGTATCTGACATAAAATAGAGAAATGTATTTGTTTCACTTTTAACACGTAATACTGAAATAGTGGAGAAGATATGATATTGCTATGGGCTCGCCCTAGGCAAGAAGTTGAACGTTTATTTTTTTTTGCCCATGACACTACATGGACACTAAGTAAGGCATGTGTAAAATTTGAATGAAATTGGTTGTGTAGTTCTCAAGTTTTAGGGAAACACACGGACAGACACACATTCTCAGTTTTATACATATAGAGATATATAACTGAGAATGCATGTATGTGTGCATGTAAATGTGAGTCTGTCTGTATGTGTGCATCTCTAAAATTTTAGAACTACCCAAAGGATTTCATTCAAATTTCACACAGGCCTTACTTTAGGTTCATGCAGTGTCATGGGCCAAAACAATTTTCATCTTCTTGCCTAATGTGATCCTGGAGCAATCTCTTATCTCTTACACTATTTCAGTAATACTTGTCAAACGTGAAACAATAAAATCGCTATTGTAATGTGAGTTAATACTTTCACTGTGATATATTTATGTATGTATATGTCTGTATATATATGTGCACATATATGTATGCATGTATATGTATGTTTACATGTATATGCATATATATCAGATCCGATTAGAGCCTGGTGCAGCCTTCTGGCTTGCCAGTCCTCTGTTAGACCGTCCATTCAATGCCAGAATGGAAAACGGATATTAAACGAAAGACACCATCATAAATACCAACTCTACTCTATGTGTGTGTGTTTGTGTGTGTATGTACATGTGTGTCTGGGCAGGTGTAAAATATGCAAATACTCATACTTTGAGATCTATTTTTCCTGTTTGCACCAGCATACATATATATGTGTGTGTGTGTGTGTGTGTGTGTGTGTATGTATGTATGTATGTATGTATACATGCAGATTTGTTTGTTTTGTTTTATGTATGCATTCTCATATATATTAGTCACATATCTAGACATGCTCATATAAATTTAAATGATAAACCTCTGGAAAGTTTTAGAGATTTTTACAGTTCCAGTGGATCTGTAGTTTTTGAATAAGTTTTCTCCTTTCTGGTTTGGAGAAGTCCAATTTCTCAAGATTGGTATTTATGCTGTGTGTTACATATTCCAGTGCCCCAATAATTACAGGTATAAAAAAGTGTGTGTGTGTATGTGTGTGATTGTGTGTGTATGTCTATAAGCATGTACAAATGTGTATCTAGAGTTAATATTGGACCAAAACAGGGAAATATATTATTATGTTGGTATAAACAGGTGAGTTAATGAGAATATTTCTCCTTTGTTTTGCAGGTGAGTTAATGACATTATTTTTGTTTGTTTTACATCTTTACTAGGTTTACTGATAGGTTATTAGTGTTGTTATTCTTTAGCCAGATATCTGTCATAATCTAGCAGACTTATGATAAAAAGTGTCCCGAGTGTGAACAGCCTGCCCTTTTTCACTTCGTTTAAATTGTTAAATACATTAAATATATTTTAGTATCAAAGTATCAAACTTTCATTTGCTACTAAGGTAAGAATACGTTTTCTGTCTTCAAGATTAGATACAGGCTGCAAGATGCAAAATAATAAATCATAGTGTTATTCTTATTCATCATCTACTTCCATGCTCCCATCAATTAGCTGGGTCATCAATGTCCAAGTCAGTTCTTATTCAGAGTTAACATCCACTTTGACTGCTTCAGGTACACACGCATCTCACTAAAATATTCTGGATTTTCTTTAACAAGATACCCTTCTTAACGCCAACCATTTTATAAAGGATATTGCATATGTTTTATTGTAACACAGACACTAATAAGATTGTCATCATCATCACCATTTAAAATTGTTCTCCAGAAGTTCTTCTTGATTTATCATCATATGAAGTTGTAAGTTTTTTTACGGTAATCTGATGTTTGATATGAGATAACATCTCTCGCCGAAGTATCTTTCAAGAATGTCTCAGGTTAAAATATTTATTATAGTCTACACATATATATATATATATATTCAAAATGTCACTGCTTGTGTACCATTGGCGATTTTTTTTCTTCTGTTTTCTCTTCTCTGGATCTTTCCTTCTCCTATGTTTCCGAGGAAGAGCTCCCTACTTCTTTCCTTCTTTCCTGAGCTTCCAATAATACTATATTTGTTCCACATCCTCGCGTTGTTGTGTTTTTTTGTACTTTCATGTTTGGATTAAGTATATGTATTTATATATATATATATATATATATATATAGTTGTGAAGATAGTTGTGTGCAAAAGTGCTACACCCTAGCAGTGGAGGGAACCTGTGGAAGAGGTAGACCCAGGAAAACCTGGGACGAGGTGGTGAAGCACGACCTTCGAACTTTAGGTCTCACTAAGGAAATGTCTAGAGACCGAGACCTATGGAAGTATGCTGTGCATGAGAAGACCCGGCAAGACTAGTCAGGCCATAACCCGTGGCCCCGACCTGGGACGTAGTCAGTCCTGTGCATACCTTCCTTCTTGTGACACTTATGAAGACCTGTTGAGGCAAGTGAAAATCAAATCAAATCAAAACAAATCAAAATAGATGAACATCAGTGGAATTGTATTCTTTGTGGTACCAGTGCCGGTGGCACACAAGAAAACCACCCAAACGTGGCCGTAACCAGTACCGCATCGACTGGCCTCCGTGCTGTGGGCACATGACAAACACCATCCGATCGTGGCCGTTCGCCAGCCTCATCTGGCACCTGTCCCGGTGGCACATAAAGACACCATCCGAAGACCCGGCGACGTAGTCAGTCCACCTGTGCATACCTTCCCTCTTATGACACTTGTGAAGACCTGTTGAGGCAAGTGTGTGACACTTGTGAAGACCTGTTGAGGCAAGTGAAAATCAAACCAAATCAAAATAGATGAATATCAATGGAATTTGTATCTTTGTGGTTCCAGTACCGGTGGCACACAAGAAAACCATCCGAAGTGGCCGTAGCTGGTACCGCATCGACTGGCCTCCGTGCTGTGGGCACAACAAACACCATCTGATCGTGGCCGTTCGCCAGCCTCACCTGGCACCTGTGTCGGTGGCACATAAAAACACCATCCAAAGACCCGGCGACGTAGTCAGTCCACCTGTGCATACCTTCCCTCTTATGACACTTGTGAAGACCTGTTGAGGCAGAGGCAAGTGTGTGACACTTTGTGAAGACCTGTTGAGGCAGAGGCAAGTGTGTGACACTTGTGGAGACCTGTTGAGGCAAGTGTGTGACACGCGTGACACTTGTGAAGACCTGTTGAGGCAAGTGAAAAATCAAACCAAATCAAAATAGATGAACATCAATGGAATTTGTATCTTTGTGGTTCCAGTACCGGTGGCACACAAGAAAACCATCCGATCGTGGCCGTTCGCCAGCCACATCTGGCACCTGTGTCGGTGGCACATAAAGACACCATCCGAAGACCCGGCGACGTAGACAGTCCACCTGTGCATACCTTCCTTCTTGTGACACTTGTGAAGACCTGTTGAGGCAAGTGACACTTGTGAAGACCTGTTGAGGCAAGTGAAAATCAAATCAAATCAAAACAAATCAAAATAGATGAGCATAAATGGAATTTGTATCTTTGTGGTACCAGTGCCGGTGGCACACAAGAAAATCATCCGAACGTGGCCGTAGCCAGTACCGCATAGACTGGCCTCCGTGCTTTGGGGACGTAACAAACACCATCCGATCGTGGCCGTCCGCCAGCCTCATCTGGCACCTGTGTCGGTGGCACATAAAAACACCATCCGAGCGTGGCCGTCTGCCAGCCTCGTCTGGCACCTGCCAGCCTCATCTGGCACCTGTGTCGGTGGCACATAAAAACACCATCCGAGCGTGGCCGTCTGCCAGCCTCGTCTGGCACCTGTGTCGGTGGCACATAAAAACACCATCCGAGCGTGGCCGTTCGCCAGCCTCGTCTGGCACCTGTGTCGGTGGCACATAAAATCACCCACTACACTCTCGGAGTGGTTGGCGTTAGGAAGGGCATCCAGCTGTAGAAACACTGCCAGATCTGACTGGCCTGGTGCAGCCTTCGGGCTCCCCAGACCCCAGTTGAACCGTCCAACCCATGCTAGCATGGAAAACGGACGCTAAATGATGATGATGATGATGATGATATATATATATATATGTAACTTAGATTGCATGTATCTGTGGGTGTAAATGCGTGTCTATCTGTCTGTATGTATGCAACACTAAAACCCGAGATCTAGCCAACTGATGTCATTCATATTTCACACATGCCTTAGTTACGGTCCATGCACTGTCATGGGTCGAAGAAATTTTCAACTTCTTGCCTAATGTGATTCTGGAGCAATCTCTTATCTCTTACCCTGTTTAGTTATTACTTGTCAAAAGTGAAACAATAAAATCGCTATTGTAATGTGAGTTAATACTTTCACTGTGATATATTTACATATGTATATGTATATATATGCATATTATATGTATGCATGTATATGTATGTTTACATATATAAACATACATATCAAATCAGATTGGAGCCTGGTGCAGCCTTCTGGCTTGCCAGCCCGAAGTCAGAATTCAGCATGGAAAGCGGATATGAAATGGCAATGTTAATGATGATGATGATGATGATGATGATGATGGAGCTTCTACAATATAGATCTGTGCTGAGACATAATCATATTCACTGTAATGAAAGTCACTTATTTTTTAGTCAGATTATATATAATTTATATTGATATCTAGTATTGCAATGTCAGACAATGTTTTTGTGTATTACATATACAACCTGTTAAAATGATAATGAATCAGATATTATTCATTAACCGATTTACATTTGTATGTCTGAAATTTAACCTTATTTTGTCATAGCATTATCTTGTACCCTTACCCACAGGTTTAAAACTTATTGCCGTCTGTGTAAGAAGTTCTAAAGTTTTTCTTGGGCACGGAACCACTTCTCTAAAAACTGGCATTATTGTCTTCTATAGTCCAATAAGGTCCAGATGTTATTGTCTCCTAAAACAATATGTGAAACATTTCTGTATATTTATGATACTATTTAGGTATATTTTATAAAGCATTACTGTGACATTTTGTAATTAGTTGGTCTTAATTAACATCAGTGATAAATGTAGTATAACGTTGGTAACATGAATGGGATTAGATATTCTTTTTCATGTTGTTCTTATATTTACAATCAAAATTTTCAACTTCTTGCTTAATGTGATCCGGGAGCAATCTCTTATCTCTAACACTGTTTCAGTATTACTTGTCAAAAGTGAAACAATAAAATCACTATTGTAATGTGAGTTAATACTTTCACTGTGATATATCTATGTATGTATATATATACATATATATGTATACAAATATATATATGTTTACATACATATGCATACATATCAGATCAAATTGGAGCCTAGTGCAGCCTTTAGGCTTGCCAGCCTTCAGTGAGACCTCAGCATCAGAAGCGGATATTAAACAACAATGACGAAGGTGATAATGATGATGATGATGATAATGATGATAATGATGATGGTGATGATGATTATGATGATGATGAGGATGATGATGATGATGATGGAACTTCTACAATACAGATCTCTGCTGAGACAATCATATTCACTGTAATGAAAGTCACTTATTTTTTGGTCAGATTTTATACAATTTATATTGATATCAAGTATTGCAATATCAGACAGTGTTTTTTTTGTATTATGATGACAGAAAAAATGAGGATAAGAATGGTGATTTGAAAGAGAGGAGGAGAATGACAAGACTGAGTGACTGTCAGTTGTGAGCTAACAGAGATGATTAATGATGTATTAACATCTTGGGAGTGTGATAATTAAAGTCAAAAGTATTTATAAGAACACCATTCTCAGCCTTTTAATGTAGGAGATTCAATAACAACTCTCAACTGCACGTTTTTAAATGGTAAATATTGTTAAAGATAATTTCTCTTGTTTAAAAATTGTTCTCTAGAAGTTCTTGATTTATCATGACATGAAGATGTCAGATTTTTTAGTTGACTGATGTTTGATATGAGATATCATATTTCACAGGAGTATCTTCCCAGGATGTCTCAGGCTAGAATATGTATTATAATCTATATATATACTAGCATTAAAGACCCGTCATTGCCGGGTCATAGTGCTAGTGCATGTGTATATATATGTGTACATATTTCATGTACATCTATATATATACATCTACACATAAAATACAAAATACAAAGTTATATCTTGATATCACTAGTGATAACAATACTCAAAATATATAACAGACTGGAATTGTTAGCCCGTCTCTTGTAATTTTGATCAATTGTATCTTGTCCTCCCTCTTGTATAGAAGTGTGGCTACAATCCAGCCTACCTCTACTTCTGGAGGAACATTTTAAATTTTTTCCGGGACGTCCTACATCCCAGATATAAAGGTAAAAATAAAATATTTCCACTTTGCAAGTTTGTGTCGAGTACTCCCTTGGACGCTCCGTTGACTCGAACCTTGCTTCTATTGTGGCGAATTTACCGCTTCTGATTAGACATCTTTCATAGTCGCACCAAGACACTTTTCAAAGGTGCTTTCCTACATGTGTTCAAATCTTTTTTCTCTACATTGTATACTTTATAGACAATAGTCTTTTCTTTAATTTAATTTTTTATTATCCATCTAGACTATTCCATTTCTGCACGCTAATTTTATTTTTAATTTAATCCCATTCATGTGAAACCCCTTATTCAAGTTCAAATCGTTGATGCAATTTTATACCAATTGCTATTTTTACTTTTGTTATGTTACGATTATATTATACTTTAGTTTGATTTTAATTATTACTTTCTACATATAATTCAATTGTTATTATTAGTTTTATTGTTAAATTGAAAGTATCTGACATAAAATAGAGAAATGTTTTTGTTTCACTTTTAACACGTAATACTTAAATAGTGGAGAAGATATGATATTGCTATGGGCTCGCCCTAGGCAAGATGTTGAACGTTTATTTTTTTTTTGCCCATGACACAACATGGACCCTAAGTAAGGCATATGTAAATTTTGAATGAAAATAGTTGTGTAGTTCTCAAGTTTTAGGGAAACACACAAACAGACAGAGAGACACACATTCTCAGTTTTATATATATAAAGATATATACAACTGAGGATGCATGTATGGGTGCGTGTAAATGTGTGTGTGTCTGTCTGTCTCTATGTGTGCATCACTAAAACTCGAGAACACCCCATCTGATTTCGTTCAAATTTCACACATGCCTTACTTAGGGTCCATACTGTATTATTGGCCGAACAAATTTTCCACTTCTTGCCTAATGTGATCCTGGAGCAATCTCTTATCTCTTACACTATTTCAGTATTACTTGTCAAAAGTGAAACAAGAAAATTGCTATTGTAATGTGAGTTAATACATTCACCGTGATATATTTATGTATGTATTTCTATATATATGCATATATATGTATGCATGTATATGTATGTTTACATATATATGCATACATATCAGATCAGATTGTAGCCTGTTGCAGCCTTCTGCCATGCCAGACATCAGTCAGACCGTCCAATCCATGTCAGCATGGAAAGCAGATATTAAACGAAAGACATCATCATAAATAAGTTTTACCTACAGTTGACGTCCATTGTCCATGCTGGCATGGGTTGGACAGTTTGACCGGAGCTGGCAAGCCGAGGGGCAGTACCAGACTCCAATGTTCACAATTAGATTGAAGGTTCCACTCAAAATTACGCTGTCTCCTCTCATTCACCAATCACTTACAAATGTGTACTGGGGCCATTTTCTCATAGTGCTAGCATGCTGTATCATGGGCCAAACTTCTTGCCTAATGTGATCCTGGAGCAATCTCTTATCTCTTACACTATTTCAATATTACTTGTCAAAAGTGAAACAATAAAATCTCTATTTTAATGTGAGTTAATACTTTCACTGTGATATATTTATGTATGTATATGTATGTATATATATGCATATATATATATGCATGTATATGTATTTTTACATACATATGCATACATACCAGATCAAATTTGAGCCTGGTGCAGCCTTCAGGCATACCAGCCCTGTCAGACCTCAGCATCGAAAGTGGATATTAAACGACGATGATGATGATGGTGACAATGATGATGATTTTCTCATAGTGCTAGGATTTGTCAGGTTGACTTGCATCTCATAATATTATACAATTCTCATTGCTCTCTGATGTGGTTTTACAATCATGAAGACATGTTGAATAATTGAGAACTTTAAGTGATAACGGAAGAATAATGAGGATGCAGGGACTGAAAGTTACAAGAAAATGAGGATAAGAACAATGACGTGAAAGAGAGGTGGAGAATGACATGACCGAATGGTTGAAGCTAAGATACAATTATTTGTGAGATGGTTAATGATTTACTAACATCTTGAGAATCCAATAATCAAAGATTGTGTTACTTACTAGAACATCAATACCAGCCCTCAGTCAAATCTGATGATGATAATGAAGAAGATGATGATGGTGGAGATGATGAAATTGATGATGTTGATAATGGTGAGTATAAAACTGAAGTACCAAATTGATTTCGATCAGTTTTCCCATGAGCACTAGCATTGGTCAGTTTTCTTGCATCCCATAATTTTAATCAGTTCTTACTGCTTTTATGATGTTGTTTTTCCATTCAATGTGATACATTGAGAAGTGATGATAGAAGAATAATGAGAAAGAAGGGAGTGAAAGTTTTGAGAAAACGAGGATAAGAATGGTGATTTGAAAGAGAGATGGAGAATGACAAGACTGAGTGACTGTCAGTTGTGAGCCAACAGAGATGATTAATGATGTATTAACATCTTGGGAGTGTGATAATTAAAGTCAAAAGTACTTATAAGAACATCATTTTCAGCTTTCTAATCTAGGAGATTCAATAACAAATCTCAACTGCACATGTATTTAAGTGGTAAATATTGTTAAATATAATTTCATTTGTTTAAAAATTGTTCTCCAGAAGTTCTTTTTGATTTATCATCACATGAAGATGTCAGATTTTTCAGTTATGTGGCGAGAATGGATGAAGATAGTTGTGTGAAAAATTGCCACACCCTAGCGGTTGAGGGAACCTGTGGAAGAGGTAGTTCCAGGAAAATCTTGGACGATGTGGTGAAGCATGGCCTTCGAACATTAGGTCTCACCGAGGCAATGACTAGTGACTGAAACCTTTGGAAATATGCTGTGCATGAGAAGACCTGGCATGACAAGTGAGGCCATAACCTGTGGACTCTACCTTGGATGTAGCCAGCCCACTTATGCATAACTTTCTTTCTAGGGACACAAAACTCTGCTTACGAAGACCTGTTGAGGCAAGTGAAATCGGAATCAAAATCGAAATCATTCAAAAATCAATGGAAATTGCAGTTGTGACACCAGTGCCTGTGGCACGTAAAAGAACCATCCGAACGTGGCCATTGCCAGCGCCGCAGTTACTGACCTCTGTGCCAGTGGCACGTAAAATGCACCAACCGATCGTGGCTGTTGCCAGCCTCACCTGGCACGTAAAATGCACCCACTACACACACAGAGTGGTTAGCGTTAGGTAGGGCATCCAGCTGTAGAAACACTGCCAAATCAGACTGGGCCTGGTGCAGCCTCCTGGCTTCCCAGACCCCAGTCGAACCATCCAACCCATGCTAGCATGGAAAGCAGACGTTAAACGATGATGATGATGAGGATGATATAACTGAGAATGCATGTATGTGTGTGTGTAAATGTTTGTCTGTCTGTATGTGTGCAACTCTAAAACTCGAGAACTACCCAACTGACTTCATTCAAATTTCACACATTCCTTACTTAAGGTCCATGCAGTGTCATGGGCCAAACAAATTTTCAACTTCTAGCCTAATGTGATCCTGGAGCAATCTCTTATCTCTTACACTATTTCAGTATTACTTGTCAAAAGTGAAACAATAAAATCGCTATTGTAAAGTGAGTTAATACATTCACTGTGATATATTTATGTATGTATATGTATATGTATTTATATATATGTATATATATGTATATATATATATATATATGTGTGTGTGTGTGTATATACATATATATATATATATGTACATACACATATATATATATATATGCATATATATGTATGCATGTATATCAGATCAGATAGGAGCCTTCAGGCTTGCAAGACCTCACATTCAGACCTCAGCATGGAAAGCAGATATTAAATGAAAACGACGACAAATATGATGATGGTGATGATGATGATGATGATGATGATGAAATTTCTACTATATAGATCTGTGCTGAGACATAATCATATTCACTGTAATGAAAGTCACTTATTTTCTAGTCAGATTATGTACAATTTATATAGATATCTTGTATTGCATGTCAGACAGTGTTTTTTTGTATTATATATACAACCTGTTAACATGGTAATGAATCAGATATTATTCATTAACTGAATTACATTTGTATGTCTGAAATTTAACCTGATTTTATCGTAGCATCATCTTTTACGCTCACCCAACAGATTTATATCTTATTACCATCTGTGTAAGTTATTCTACAGTTTTTCTTGGGCACAGAACCACTTCTCTAAAAACTGGCATTATTGACTTCTATAGTCCAATAAGGTCCAGATGTTATTGTCTCCTAAAACAATATGTGAAACATTTCTGTATATTTATGATACTATTTAGGTATATTTTATAAAGCATTACTGTGACATTTTGTAATTAGTTGGTCTTAATTAACATCAGTGATAAATGTAGTATAACGTTGGTAACATGAATGGGATTAGATATTCTTTTTCATGTTGTTCTTATATTAACAATAACATCACCAGACAGTTTCTGTCAATCAGACCCTGCTACACAGGTGTAAGTTCCGAGTCCTCAAATTTTCTGGTTTCTTGGTTACTACCCTATCAATGCCAACCACATTGATAAAGAGATATCAAAGGGGAAGGTAACTTTGTTTGATGTATAGATGAGATTTAAATAGAGGTAACCTATATTCTTGAGAATCCGTTCTGTTGTACCATTCCAGGTACTTTTGTTGCAATATATGGATGATATGTTATATGTAGCTTATGATGTTGAGTGCAAATGCATAGTATTTTAGGGCATATTACCACTGTCCATTTCACTTGTGTAGAACTAATCATTGCTCATTTTAAAAGAAACTGTTTTTCTAAGGAGGATGAATGACAAGCAAATGTTTTCAAATATTTCAAGAATCAGATGACATTCTGGTGAACTGTAATGTGGGTAGTTAAAATTCAAGATTACCAGTGGCAACCTTTAACAGAGAGAGAGAGAGTGAAAGAGAGAGAGAGAGAGAGAGAGAGAGAGAGAGAGAGAGAGAGAGCAGTTGTATGATGATCCTAATTGAAGTGGTGTGTCATGTGTTTGTGGCTAAATCTTAGATGGCCAAGCCCTGGTTGACATTGGAATTAAGCAGATGATGAGAAGAATATTGGTTAGTAAAGTCTAGATGTCAGAGGACAACGGCATATCATAGATATGACAGAAATATAACTAATGAAAGACAAATCTAAGTGATAAAAATCGTTAGCAAGTGGTAAATAAAAGAGATAATTGCAACTTTGTTAGATTAAGTAGGATGTCTTAATATAGAGAGGAGATTTAGGAAGTCTAGTTTGCTCTGTTGTGGACCTAGATATCAAGTTATTACATGGTACCACTGTAGAAAGTATAAAAATGTTGACTGAAATCACAGTGGTCACCAGTTGACCATTAATGATAGGAATATCTCACAACAATAAAATATAAATTCTAATAGAGATATAGAAATCTAACTATAAAGTCTAAAACTTTAAATATTTCAGAGGATGTAAGACTCACCAAGGAGAATCTCCAACAGTTGGTTGAAAGTTTAGCACAAAAGTGGAATCATGTTGGTAAGTATAAAATAAGAATACTTGATTGTTTTCTATAAGTTTGCTAGAATATCAGTGAACTTGTTCCATTCCTAATTTCCAATTGAAAGATTAACTGTAATGTAATTCTATAAAGGGAAATAATATTACTAAAATTCCAACCACGTTGATGAAGGAGATATCAAAGAGGAATGTAATTTTGTTTGATGTATAGATGAGATTTAAATAGAGGTAACCTATATTCTTGAGAATCAGTTCTTTTGTACCATTCCAGATACTTTTGTTGCAATATATGGATGATCGGTTATACGTTGTTTATGACATTGATTGCAAATGCTCAGTATTTGAGGGCACATTACCACTGTCCATTTCACCTGTGTAGAACTAATCTTTGCTCACCTGAAAAGAAACTGCTTTATTAAGGAGGATGAATGACAAGTAAATGTTTTCAAATATTTCAAGAATCAGATGACATTCTGGTGAACTGTAATGTGGGTAGTTAAAATTCAAGATTACCAGTGGCAACCTTTAACAGAGAGAGAGAGAGAGAGAGTAGGTATATGATGATCCTAATTGAAGTGGTGTGTCATGTGTTTGTGGCTAGATCTTAGATGGCCAAGCCCTGGTTGACATTGGAATTAAGCAGATGATGAGAAGAATATTGGTTAGTAAAGTCTAGACATCAGAGGACAACGGCATATCATAGATATGACAGAAATATAATTAATGAAAGACAAAACTAAGTGATAAAAATCCTTAGCAAGTGGTAAATAAATGAGATAATTGCAACTTTGTTAAATTAAGTAGGATGTCTTAATATAGAGAGGAGATTTAGGAAGTCTAGTTTGCTCTGTTGTGGACCTAGATATCAAGTTATTACATGGTACCACTGTAGAAAGTATAAAAATGTTGAGTGAAATCACAGTGGTCACCAGTTGACCATTAATGATAGGAATATCTCACAACAATAAAATATAAATTCCAATAGAGATATAGAAATTTAACTATAAAGTGTAAAACTTTAAATATTTCAGAAGCTGTAAGACTCACCAATGAGGATCTCCTACAGTTGGTTGAAAGTTTAGCACAAAAGTGGGATCTTGTTGGTAAGTATAAAATAAGAATACTTGATTGTTTTCTATAAGTTTGCTAGAAAATCAGTGAACTTGTTCCATTCCTAATTTCCAATTGAAAGATTAACTGTAATGTAATTCTATAAAGGGTACTAATATTACTAAAATCCCAACCACGTTGATAAAGGAGATATCAAAGGGGAATATAACTTTGTTTGATGTATAGATGAGATTTAAATATAGGTAACCTATATTCTTGAGAATCAGTTCTTTTGTATCACTCCAGATACTTTCGTTGCAATATATGGATGATCGGTTATATGTTGTTTATGACGTTGATTGCAAATGCTCAGTATTTGAGGACACATTACCACTGTCCATTTCACCTGTGTAGAACTAATCTTTGCTCACCTAAAAAGAAACTGCTTTATTAAGGAGGATGAATGACAAGTAAATGTTTTCAAATATTTCAAGAATCAGATGACATTCTGGTGAACTGTAATGTGGGTAGTTAAAATTCAAGATTACCAGTGGCAACCTTTAACAGAAAGAGAGAGAGAGAAAGTGAGAGAGAGAGAGAGAGAGAGAGAGAGAAAGTGAGAGAGAGAGAGAGAGCAGGTATATGATGATCCTAATTGAAGTGGTGTGTCATGTGTTTGTGGCTAGATCTTAGATGGTCAAGCCCTGGTTGACATTGGAATTAAGCTGATGATGAGAAGAATATTGGTTAGTAAAGTCTAGACATCAGAGGACAACGGCATATCATAGATATGACAGAAATATAATTAATGAAAGACAAAACTAAGTGATAAAAATCCTTAGCAAGTGGTAAATAAATGAGATAATTGCAACATTGTTAGATTAAGTAGGATGTCTTAATATAGAGAGGAGATTTAGGAAGTCTAGTTTGCTCTGTTGTGGACCTAGATATCAAGTTATTACATGGTACCACTGTAGAAAGTATAAAAATGTTGACTGAAATCACAGTGGTCACCAGTTGACCATTAATGATAGGAATATCTCACAACAATAAAATATAAATTCCAATAGAGATATAGAAATTTAACTATAAAGTGTAAAACTTTAAATATTTCAGAGAATCTAAACCTGAGCAAGCAGGATCTAAAGTTGGTTGAAAGTTTAGCACGTGTATAAAATAAGAATACTTAATTGGTTTCTATAAGAGTTACGTACAGTTGAACTTTTGTTTTCTAGAACGTCTGTGAACTGGTTCCATTCCTAATTTCCAATTGAAAGATTAACTGTAATGTAATTCTATAAAAGGTACTGATATTACTAAAATTTCATAAAATATCTACAGAGGTTAGCATGGTTGGTAATACTGATAAATGAAACAACACAATAGAGTTGATATTGTCTTTTGGAATTGGGAACTGAAATACACCGTTGTGTTGGTGTAAGCAGGTGGGTTAATGGTAATGTTTTTGTTTGTTTTACCTTTTTTTCTGAGTTTGTCGATAAGTTAGTGTTATTTAACCAGATGTCTATTGTCATCTGGCTGACATATGATAAAAAGTCTTCTAAGTGTGAAACCCCTGACTTGTGTGTGGGAGCATGTTATCAAATGTATCGTTTCTCTTGTACCTGTATTTCAAAGGACCAGCCTTGTCACACTCTGTGCCATGTTGAATCTCGCCGAGAACTACATCATGGGTATGTGTGTCTGTGGAGTGCCCAGCCACTTGCATGTTAATTTCACAAGCAGGCTGTTCCATTGATGGCATCAACTGGAACCCTTGTCATTATAACCGATGGAGTGCCACATATGTTCATGGGTGGATTCTATTCATTTAATGAAACACCAGTTATAAAATAATTATCCTAACTGATGTAAACTCAACTTGATTTTCTTTCTTGGTTGAAATCATTTCACTCCCCTCTACATTAAAATGCAATCTAGAAAGGCATGAAGATCGCAATATAGCATTTCTCCTTGTCTGAAAGTATAATAACATAAAATATTTATTTCTTTATTGCCCACAGGGGGCTAAACTTAGAGGGGACAAACAAGGGCAGACACAGGGAATAAGTTGATTACATCAACCTCAGTGCGTAACTGTTACTTATTTAATTGACCCTGAAAGGATGAAAGACAAAATTGACCTCAGCACTATTTTAACTCAAAACATAATGGCAGATGAAATACCTATTTCTTTACTAGCCACAAGGAGCTAAACACAGAGAGGACAAACCAAACAAGGACAGACAAATGGATTAAGTCGATTATATCGACCCCTGTGCATAACTGTTACTTATTTAATCGACCCTGAAAGGATGAAAGGCAAAGTCGACCTCGGTGGAATTTGAACTCAGAACGTAGCGGCAGACGAAATACCGCTAAGCATTTCACTTGGCGTGCTAATGATTCTGCTAGCTCACCACCTTTACAGCATAAAATATTATTTATACAATGTTCCTATTATTTACATCAATATCTTGTACCTCCCTATTGCACCTATCTACATCTAGGTAGACTGCACTATAGAGAGTTGTGTTTATCAGGGACAGAGAGCAGTGCTGGGGCTAGATTTGAACTGTTGACCCTTGACACAGGGAATCAATACAGTATCCTCTCAATCAGCTTATATCAATGATTTATTGAAAGTATGTGAAGGCATTATCTATGACATTGTCGACTTGTTATGCTTTTGAAATTGATACAGAATGTACCAGTCATATACTAGGGTAAAACCAATTCACCAACATCAGTTCATAATTATCATCATCATCTTAATGTCCATTTTTCCATGTTTGTCAGTCTTAGACAACTTCTCCAGCATAACTGTTGTGATTAACTTTTGCTATGCTTTTCCATCTCTTCCTCCATCGTTTTCTATAGGTTCTTTCCACTTGGAACCTTTATCTTCCATATTCCTTCTATATCTGTATCATCTCTTTTGTGCACTATCTCTGATTCTTCTGAGATCCACATTTTCTTCCAACTCATCTTAGTTCCAGCATTCCTTCATACTAACATACTTCTAGTGAAGTATGCTTACCTTATTTCTTGTCAGTTTTTATACATCCTCCGCATTCAATGCAGCATTACACTTTACAAATAAACATCATACAATCTACTCTTCATCTAGGCATGGAATCCCTTAGTTGCCAGTGAACATAATAGCTTTCAGTGCATTCTTCACTTAACTTTTTTTTCTCTAACTAAAATGTTACATACAAAGTGCTTTCGCTCTGTCAATCTACCTCTGATCCAACTATACCTCTAATGTATAATGGGTACGCCATATAGAATTCCTATCCCCACCCCCACCCACCTTTCTTGCATGTCAAATATGATAACTCTCCAGATGATAAAGATACTGATTGATGCAGTGATTCCTTCAGGACCTAACTGTTGTAGATGTAAGGTCCAGATGTTGGTGACTCCTGTCTTCTTTCCTGTTAACTAAAATTCTTTTCATTGCTTGGTTTCCTTTCAGACCTCTCCATTATCAACTTCTCTATAAAACTGTGGCCTTGATCCAGAGCAAAATTTCCTATGAGTCATGAACCCTAGTTCATGTTTATAGCTAGTGTGTTTTATAATATACGATGTCTATCAGACAATATTATATTTTGCATTTTGTGTAGCTGAGATTATTCTGGTATCATATTCGTATTTCATTGGTCTTGCTGCAGCCAATATTACTAGTATTGTTTGGTAGTCTAATCCCTGCTGTCTACATGTTGATATGTTATAAATATTAAATAGCCAGAGAAGGAGAGGCATTACATATGCCCTTTTCAGGAATTGATAATGTGATGTTATCAGGTGATCTTCAATGTTAGGAGCAAATGGTGTAACTGTTAATGATCTATGTTGATTCTTTTGGCTCTGATACACTTTTGCCTACACAAACACTTTTCCTTCCATTTGTTTACCAAAAATTTTCCCAAAAGTAATTTTCAATTTGTCTTTCATTTCTTCTCCACCTTCATCCTTTCTTTCAACCTCTGTTATTTTTATCAACATCTTTAAAAACTGAGAACAATGTCTTATACTGTTCATGTTTCTTAACAATGCTTATTTCTCTACTGATAAAGTTTCTTTATTATATTTATATTACTGCTAATGTTGTTGCAATTAGTTCTTGTTTTTGTGTATTTTGCAGGTATCTCTCTGGGCATTGCTACTGATGCCCTAACAAATATCGACAAGGATAATGGTAATAACGATATAATAATGAGCTTTCAGATGCTAGAAACATGGCTTACGCGCTGCAATAGTAACACAAATACATTTGAAATACTCAGAGAAGCTCTTGAAAATGCTAACTGTTTGCCTGCACTTAAATATCTACCATCAGGCAAAAAGTAAATTTCTGAGTAAATGCAGATGTTGTTTGGCCCCAGGCCAATCCTCGCCAGACAGAAACCTATGATTTAATGCATTCTGGCTGGAATGCATTAAATCATAAATTCACTGATCATTGCTCATTTTCTACATGAAAAAAAACTTTATGAATGTATATTTCAAAATAAATCCATGGATTAAATAACCGTGTTTGAACATTCTGTCACATAAAAATGATGATACAAGGCACTGGGGCAATATAATACTTTTTTCTTTTTTCTTTTTTTTGGGGAGTGGGCAGTACTGTTTGTCTAACACAATGAAAGAAAAGTTTTTTATGTGTGAATGAATTTGGTAAATGGAAATTGAAAGAAGCTCGTCATACATATTTTCATCATCATCATCATCATCGTTTAACGTCCGTTTTCCATGCTAGCATGGGTTGGACAGTTCGACCGGGGTCTGGGAAGCCAGGTGGCTGTGCCAGGCTCCAGTCTGGTCTGGCAATGTTTCTACAGCTGGATGCCCTTCCTAAAACCAACCACTCCGTGAGTGTAGTGGGTGCTTTTTACATGCCACTGGCACAGGGGTCAGAGGAGGCTAGCAAACAGCCACGATCGGTAGGTGCTTTTTTTGTGTCACCGACATGGATGCTCGTCAGGTGCTGCTGGCATCAGCCATGTTCAGATGGTTCTTTTTATGTGCCAGCAGCACAGGAATCTTAACTACAATTTCCATTTGATTTTTATTTTGATGTTGGTGTTGACGTACTTGACACAATAAGTCTCCTCAAGAGCAGGCCATCCTGCGTGCCATAAACTCACTTCAGTCGTCGGGCCTTCACAGTTACAGCATATCTCAGAGGTCTCAGTCTTTCGTCATTTCCTCTGTGAAGCCCAACATGCCACCGGCATGGGTATCACAACTACAATATCCATTTGATTTTTATTTTGATATTGATGTACTTGACTCAATAGGTCCCTTCAAGCACAGCAGGTCACCCTACGAACCAAGGTTAGCACAGCAGGCCATCCTGCGAGCCATGAACTCACTTCATTTGTTGGGTCTTCAAAGTCACAGCATATCTCCAGAGGTTTCGGTCTTTTGTCATTGCCTCTGTGAGGCCCAATGTATGAAGG
Organism: Octopus sinensis; assembly: GCF_006345805.1. Lineage (NCBI taxonomy): Eukaryota > Metazoa > Mollusca > Cephalopoda > Octopoda > Octopodidae > Octopus > Octopus sinensis. The sequence continues at coordinate 61,193,369 of NC_042998.1, read as the reverse complement.
TCATGCTTGAACACCTTATCCCATGTCTTCCTGGGTCTACTTCTACACCGGATTCCATCAACAGTTTGGGAGTGGCACTTCTTCACACAGCTATCCTCATCCATCCGTAGTACATGACCATACCAACGCAAATGTCTCTCCTGCACACCACATCTGATGCTTCTTATGTCCAACATTTCTCTTAGGGCGCTTACACTCTGTCATGCATGGACACTGACATTACACATCCAGCAAATCATGCTAGCTTCATTTCTTTCAAGCCCATGTTTCACTGCCTTGAAGCATGGCAATTTGCACACATGTGTTGTACAATCTACCTTTCACTCTGAGCAAGAGACCCTTTGTCATCAGTCGGGGTAGAAGCTTTCTAAACTTTGCCCAGGCTATTCTTATTCTAGTGGTAACACTCTCTGAGCATCAACCCCCACTATCAACTTGGTCACCTAGGTAGTGGAAACTATCAACTATTTCTAGTTTCTTCCTCTGGAGTGTAGTAGAATCTGTTTTCTGAGTATCTGTGGCGTCTATTGTCCCTGTGCATCTGCTGCACATGAAAGCTATCTTCTCGGTTATTTTTCCTTTGATGTTGCTGCACCTCTTATGCATCCATAGCTTACACTTGGTACATTTTATGGAGTTTCTACCTAAACTTTTCTACAGATCAAGCAGGGCCACCTACATGAGGGGTGGGGGTGATGAGTTCGCCTTTCTACTTAGTATAACTTTGGTCTTTGCTACATTGACTCTAAGGCCTTTTGATTCTAAACCTAGCTTCCACACCCAAAATTTATTTTCTAGTTCCCATAGCGATTCTGCTATGAGGGCCAGGTCATCAGCATAGAGGAGCTCCCAGGGGCAACCCATCTTCAATTCTTCTGTTATTGCCTGGAGGACTATGATGAATAAAAGGGGACTGAGGGCTGAACCTTGGTGGACCCCTATTTCTACCTTGAATTCTTCACTATACTCGTTGCCAATCCTAACCTTACTAACGGCCTCTCTGTATAGGGCCTGTACAGCCCTTATTAACCATTCGTCTATCTCCAGTTTCCAAGTTTGCTCACCAGATAAAGGATAGGGGGACTCTGTCAAAAGCTTTCTCCAAGTCCACAAAAGCTAAGTAGAGGGGTTTATCTTTAGCTAGGTATTTCTCCTGCAGTTGTCGAACCAGGAATATGGCATCAGTGGTGCTTCTACCCGGAACAAAACCAAATTACATCTCATCTAATCAGACTCTCTCCCTAATGAGATGGACTATGACCCTCTCTGTGACCTTCATCACCTGATCCAACAGTTTAATACCCCTGTAGTTATTTCTATCTAGAGCATCACCTTGTAGCTTGACGTCGTAGATTTTGGAGATTTGGATCTCCCTCGAGCCGAGCCACCCTCGCCCCCTCCACGAGTTCAAGAGTGTCACCAGAGATCCAGTTCCTATGATGGCAGCGAGTAGACCCGAGATGTTTTCGGGCCACCTCAACTGTTGCTTCCTTCAGCACTTGCCACTTCTGCTCCGGCTGTTGCTCCACCACATTACCAACCAACTGGAATCGAGTTTGAGTCGCAAGATGCTGATTCTCTTCTTGTGGTTAGGAGGAGGTTTCGCCTGCAGCCGCAAATGAAAGGTTGCCCAAACAAGAGTATGGTCTGACCAATGCTAGCTTCCCTTTATCAGCCCCGCGATATGCACGAGAGTCTACCACTGATCTAGCCCAGTGAGACCTGACCAGTATGTAGTCAATCTGATTGGCTGTTCTCCTGTCATTGGACCGGGCTGATCGAAATGCACACTGGCGTGCATTTGCGGAGCAGACAGAGAGAGCAGCAGTATGCGGCAACTCACGGAAGCTTTACCAACTGGTGAAGCAGGGCAGCCGAAGCAATCTGGGTGTCAGCGAGATGATCCATGATCGGAACGGTGTGGTCATTACCAACCTCAGTGACCGGGTGGGCCAATGGTGGGACTACTTCTCCGAGCTCCTCAATCACCTGCCTCCATCTACGACAACCGATGCGCAGCCGCCTGGAGAAGAGTACAGATGCAACACTGCCCCTCCAATGGTCGAGGAGGTGCGTGGTATCCTGAAAAATCTCCAGAACAACAAGGCCCCGTGTGAGGACGGTGTCCCAGCTGAGATCTACAAGACCGAGCCTGATGTCTTCGCAGCCTGGCTCCATCATGTTTTCTCTGCTGTGTGGGTGACGGAGCATTTTCCTGATGACTGGAGTGAGATAACTCTTTTACCTTTCTTCAAAAAAGGTGATAGAAAGCTGTGTTCCAACTATAGAGGCATCATCTTGATCGATGTGGTTGCAAAAACCTTTGCAATCCTTCTTCTGAAGAGGTTCCAGGCCATCCGTGATGTTCGTACTCGTCCTTCTCAGGACAGCTTCCATCCTGGGAGAGGGTGCGTTGATCAAATCTTCAATCTCCAGCAAGTCCTGGAACAGTGGTGGGCGCACCAACAACATATCGTTCTCTGCTTCATCGATTTTGTGGCTGCCTTTGACTTGGTGGGTCGGGAGGCCCTCTGGCATATTATGCAGGCGGACGGTATCCCTGTAAAGCTACTAAACCTCATACTGGGTTACTATCGTTCAGCGAGGGCTCGTGTGAGGGTCTATGGCAGGGAGACGGAGTCATTTGATGTCACTACAGGTGTTTGACAGGGTTGTACGCTCTCACCAATTATGCCATCGATTACATTCTCAACACTGTGCTTCGGGATTACCTAGGCATAGAGGCTGGGAGAGGAGTCGTGGTGATGGTCCTGGCCTATGCAGATGACATCACGCTCTTGGGCTCTAACCGGGTAGATGTCCAAGATGCTCTCAAAAGGGTGCATGCGGCAGCGGCAGCTGTCAGTCTTCGGATCAATACTGGCAAAACAAAAGGGATGATGTCTCTGGTCACAGCAGATGAATGGCAGCCAATCGTTCTTGAGGGCATGGAGCTGAAGGATGTGGAGTCCTTCGTCTACCTGGGTTCAACGGTGGTTCCAACAAGCCAGGGCACAGCCGAGGTCAAGCATCGCATAGGTGTTGCCAGGTCAGCATTCGTGCGTCTCCAGCAGTGCCTGTGGGACAGAAGAGAGATCTCCTTTGTGACCAAAGGGCAAATTTACCAGGCCATCGTTCATACTATCCTCCTCTATGGTTGCAAAACATGGCCTATTAGGGTAGCTGATCAGCGAAGGCTAGAGGTGTTCGACAATGACTGTCTCTGCCGCATTCTTCACTGCTGACGCATTGATCGGGTTCCTACAGTCTTTGTCATCGCCTGAATCTCCGGCCCCTTCCCTTTGATGCTTTTACAATGGCACTTAAGGTGGTTCGGTCATGCAGCCCACCGTCCAGAGGGGGAGCTGATTCATGATGTCCTCTTCCCAGCTGGCACAAATGCAGAGGCAGACAGCTGAAGACCTGGGCCACGACGATAAAGGAGGACCTCTCCGAACTATCAGGTCCACAGGTGGTCGGTCTGCGCAGAGGGAACCGCGAATAGCTCGCTATCTTCAGTGACCCCGCACGGGACCGTCAAGCATGGGCCACCATGGTTCGTGATACAGTTAGGACTAGAGGAGAAGCCGGCTCAACCCGCCCTGGGTGAATGCCATCACAAGTACAAGTAAGTACCCTTGGAGCAGTTGACTATGGTGCTGCTACGCCAGTTATTGGGTATGACTCCATTATGAACTACCTGGTTTACAATGCAGGTGGCTAGGCCATAGCCCACACCACCAGATGCTTTAAGCATCTCAGCAGTGATTCTAGATGGGCCGGGGGCTTTTCCTGGCTTCATGCCCTTAATTGCTTTATCTACTAGGGAGCTGTCTATTGGGATATCTGGTCCTTCTACTGGGTCAACATTTGGCAGGTTCTCCTCCTCCCATTCATTCTCCACATTCAGCAGTCTTTCATAATGGCTTCTCCAAGCCTCTTTCTTTTCAGAAATATTAAAAGCAAGTGCACCATCATATATGTATATATATATATATAGTTCTGTATAGAAAAAAATTGCTCTTTCTAAGGATGTCTTACATCCAAGTGTCCACTGGTTTATCTCTATATCGATTAATGTTTTCATCTTTTAGATATATGAGAACAGAATTTTAGTAATATCATATTAAAAAAATGGAGTGCTTGAACACAGCAAAATCAATTTCTTTACATAGTTGTCAATTTCATAATGCCTACGCATGTTTCAATATCTACCTTCATTTAAGGTGGTGAGCTGGCAGAAACATTAGCAGGCCAGGCAAAATGCTTAATGGTATTTCGTCTGTCTTTACGTTCTGAGTTCAAATTCTGCTAAGGTCAATTTACCTTTCATTCTTTTGGGGTCAATAAATTAAGTACCAGTTACATGCTGGGGTCAACGTAATCAACTGGACCCCTCCCCTAAAATTTCAGGTCTTGTGCTTAGAATAGAAAAGAATATCTACCTTCATTCATATTTTACATTTAAAAATGGCATCATGATTTTAGAAGGTAAAAATCACTTTCTGGCAAAAATTTTTCTTTTGAAGACATTTTTACTTTCTAAATTCATAGAGTGATGTATATTGTGTGTGGTGATCGACGATTCAAAGTCTATTTTCAGCATATTGGCATAGAAATCTTTTTTTCTTTTGCCCTTATTTATAATTGTTTATATATATATATATATATATATATATATATATATATAACAGACAGGAACCTACTCCCATCAGGTAGGTGGCCCTGTTCAGTTTGTAGGAAAGTTGTAGACAAAAACTCTATACAGTGTACCCAGTGTAAGCAATGGACACACAAGAGGTGCAGTGGATTAGTAGAAAGGCTATCAGAGAAGATAGTTTTCATATATGGAAGATGCACAGGATCCATAAAAACTTTAGAGACTCAGGAAATTGATTCTATCAAGTGCCCTGGTGACTTGTTAGAATTAGTAGATAATTTCTGCTATTTAGTGGACCAAATTAGTAGTGGAGAGGTTGCATGGAAAGTGTGAGAGTTAGAATAAGAATAGGATGGAGGAAATTCAGGGCATTGTCACCTCTGTTGATTTCTCTCTCCAAGTGAAAGAAAGATCGTATGATGCATGTATATGGACAGCAATTCTACATGGTAGTGAGACGTGGGTCCTGAATGCAGAGGACATCCAGAGGTTAGAAGGGAGTGAGGTTTGTATGCTCTACTGGATCTGTAATTCAAGTGTACATGTTCAACGGAGTGTTAGTATTTTGAGAGAGAAGTTAGCAATGAGAGGAATTGGTTGCTGTGTACAAGAGAGAAGACTGCACTGGTTTGGTCCTGTGATGTGGAAGGATGACGATAGCTTCATAAAGAAGTACCAATCTTTCAGTGGAACACATGGAAGTGGGAGAACAAGGAAGACATGGGATGAAGTACTGAAGAACCTCAGGGCAACGAACCTTTCAGGCAAGATGACAAAGGACTGAGATGCTCTACTCCAAGAAGACCCATACTCTGCAGCAGAAGAGTTAAGACTGGTCCCTTCTAGTGGTGAAAAGCACAGGTGGCTGTGCTGCATAAAGGTGTCCATGTGGTGCTACATAAAAGCATCCTGTGCTGTCATGTAAAAGCACCTGTGCAGTGTCACACAAAAGCACGAAGCACACTCTGTAAAGTGGGTGGCATGTTTGGAAAGGCATTCGGCAGTAAAAACCATGCTAAATCAGATTGGAGCCTGGCACAGCTCTCCAGCTTGCCAGCTCTGGTCAAACCATCCAACCCATGCCAGCATAGACAACGGATGTTCATTGATGATGATTATGATGATATATATATAAATATATATATATACATACATACATACATACATATATATATATACATATATATATATATATATATCACCATCATCATCATCGTTTAACGTCCACCTTCCATGCTAGCATGATGTATGTATGTATTAGCAATAATTATAACAGTATAGAATATGGAAACTGGTACATCCTCAAAATTTATTTCCTTTTATTTTACAATTCCATACAGCCCCCTCTTATTCATCATAGTCCTCCAGGAAATAACAGAGGAATTTGAGACAAGCTGCCCCTGAGAGCTCCTCTATACTGATGACTTTGCTCTCACAGCTGAATCACTACCAAAAATAAAGAAATTTCTGGCGTAGAAGCAAGGTTTAGAATTGAAGGGCCTTAGAGCCAATGATGCAAAAACCAAAGTTCTAGTGAGTAGGAAGGGGAACAAATCACAAACCTCTTCAGGTAGATGGCCCTACTCGATCTGTAGAAAAGGCGTAGATAGAAACTCCAGTATAAGCCATCAATGCATAAGGAGTGCAGCAACATCAAAGGAATATTAACTGGGATGATAGCTTTTGTGTGCAGCAGATGCACTGGTGCAATAAACACCAAAGATGCTCAGAAGACAGATTCCATCACATGCCAGGGTGAGAAACTAGAAATAGTTGATAGCTTCCGCTACCTAAGTGGCTAAGTCTGTAGTTGGGAGGATGCTCGGAAGGCATTGCCACTAGAATAAGAATAGCCTGGGAAAAGTTCAGAAAGCTCCTACCTCTACTGGTGACAAAAGGCCTCTTGCTCAGAGTGAACAGTAGACTGTATGATGCATGTGTGCATACTGCCATGCTACTCGGCAGTGAAACATAGGCCATGACTGTTGAGGACATATGTAGGCTTGAAAGAAATGAAGCTAGTATGATCTGCTGGATGTGTAATGTCAGTGTGCATACATGACAGAGTGTAAGTGCCCTGACAGAAATGTTGACATAAGAAGCATCAGATGTATGCGCTGGTATGGGAATGTGCTGCATATACATGAGGAGAGCTGTGTGAAGAAGTGTCACCCTCTAACAGTAGAAGGAGCCTGTGGAAGAGAGAAACCCAGGAAGACATGGTATGAGATGGTGAAGTGCAACCTTCAAACATTGGGCCTCACAGAAGCAATGACAAGAGACTGAGACCTATGGAGATATGCTGTGGTTGAGAAGATCTAGCAAGTAAAGTGAGATCACATTTGTAGCCTATACCAGTGACACATAACCAGCCCATTTAAAAAGTACCTTTGAATCATTGGGCGATACACCATGCTTGAGGAGACCTATTGAGTCAAGTAAAATCAAAAATCAAAATTCAAAATCAGAATCAGAATCTCAATCAAATCGAAATCAAAATGGAAATTGTAGTTGTGGCTGATATCAATGCCACCTGACTGATTCCCGTGCTGGTGGCACACAATAAGTACCATTTATGCATGGGTCATTGCCAGTGCTGCTTGATTGGCTCACCGTTCTGGGGGCACATAAAAAGCACCATCTGAATGCAGTTGATGCCTGCCCCCCCCCCTTCCCTCACCCCGACTGGCTCCTGTACAAGCAGCACATAAAAAGCACCATCTGAAAATGGCTGATACCAGTTCCACCTGACTGGCTCCTATGCAGGTGGCACATAAAAAGCACCCACTACACTTTCAGAGTGGTTGGCGTTAGGAAGGGATCCAGCTGTAGAAACATTGCCAGATAAGATTGGAGCCTGGTGCAGCCTCCTGGCTTGCCAGTCCCCAGTCAAACCGTCCAACCCATGCCAGCATGGAAAATGGCCGTTAAACAATGAAGATGATGATGAGGAGGATATGTTTATGGTTATGAGACTTACATGTTTCCACTGCACAGTGTATGGACATGCATCTAAGCATGATTTCCTATGTAGCTTCGTTCCGGGTGTGTCCATCTGCAAGTCTTGAAGGAAACTGAATACAGTTAGTTGTTTGTTGGTTAGGGTCCAGGGAGAAATGTGGGGAGTTTGTTTTGGATCTGAAATCTATTCTCTTAACGCACATTCTACATAACTCAATATCATGCACACAGATAGGTAGGAAAGGAAGGATAGAAGCACATATCTGAAACACACCAAATGCATGGCCTTTATATATATCATCGTAATCCTCATCAATGAACATCCGTTGTCTATGCGGGCATGGGTTGGATGGTTTGACTAGAGCTGGCAAGCTGGAGAGCTGTGCCAGGCTCCAGTCTGATTTGGCATGGTTTTTACTGCCAGATGCCCTTCCCAAAATGCCAACCACTTTACAGTGTGTGCTTGGTGTTTTTGTGTGACAGCACAAGATGCCTTTATGTAGCACCACATGGTCACCTTTATGCAGCACAGCCACCTGTGCTTTTCACCACTAGAAGGGACCAGTCTTAACTCTTCTGCTGCAGAGTATGGGTCTTCTTGGAGTAGAGCATCTCAGTCTTTTGTCATCTTGCCTGAATGGTTCGTTGCCCTGAGGTTCTTCTTCAGTACTTCATCCCATGTCTTCCATGTTCTCCCACTTCCATGTGTTCCACTGAAAGATTGGTACTTCTTTATGGAGCTATCGTCATCCTTCCACATCACAGGACCAAACCAGTGCAGTCTTCTCTCTTGTACACAACAACCAATTAGCCTTTTCATAACCAACCTAGTATATATGCTATCTACCTTCTTTGAGGAGACCTATTGAGTCAAGTAAAATAAAAAAATCATGGCATGGGTTGGATGGTTTGACTGGGGACTGGCAAGCCAGGTGGCTGCACCAGGCCCCAATCTGATCTGGCAATGTTTCTATAGCTGGATGCCCTTCCTAATGCCAACCACTCCAAGAGTGTACTGGGTGCTTTTTATGTGCCACCTGGTCAGGTTTGTTGGACACAATGTGAGACAACTGTTGTTATCGCTAGACCTAATTCATCGTAAAGAAAATACGACCATGACCGATATCCAAACTACAGCAGAAAAGGCTAGCCACTGGATTTGGTTAAAAAGAGACGATGAGTGATGACTATAAGAATATTGAGCTTTATTTAATAACCAGTTGATCTAGCAAGCAGGGCCTCATATCAGTGAGTGGGACCAGTGCGCATTGATGCCGTCAAGAGGTAGGCACTGAAACAGTGCGCATTCTCTCCTGATGACCCCATACACTTGCTGGATTGTGGTATGCAGAGTTCTCGGCTGGTAGCACTTGCATGTGAAGGTTATTTGCAAAAACCCCAGCATAATTTTCACAGCTACAAAATTATATAACTAAAAACGTTACATTACATGAACTACACTTGAAAATAATGTTATTAAGTAACCAACTACTACAATACATAATGAGGCCTGTCAAAACAGTAACATAAATTTTAACCTATTTTTACATGACTTCGGGCAGCATCTGGTGTGAAACTTGCACAAGCTTACAAACAGATCAGATTTCAGATTCAAAAGAAGCTCCCCTCATTTACTCCTGAATCTTAACCAACAAACAACTAACTGTATTCAGTTCACTTTGAAGCTAGCTGCTGAACAGACCTTCAACAAATCTGCACAGAAAATCATGCCCAAATGCACTGGAAACACGTGTAGGTTGTAACAAGGAATAAATTTTGAAGATGTACCAGTTTCTATATTCCATATCATTATAATTATTGCTAATATACACTTCAGATAATGTTAACATCCAGAGAAGCAAACATGGAATTACCCAATGGTGGAATTTACTGTGTAGTGATGCTGCTGTGTAAGGTTCAACGCACATGCGCAGAATGGGATTACTTTTGGTTGGCCACCGGAAGTCTTCCCTATGTGCATGTGCGGGAAACTAATCCCTAAAACGCGGTCCACTTACTCAGTCTTTCTGGCCCCAGCAGCACTCGAGAACGGACGTGTACTTGGCAGTCTCTGAGGACTTTATACCAACCAAGCAGCGAACCACAACGAATCATTTCGACTAACAAACAAGAATCAGTACTACAGATTCGGCTGTCGGTTTCCCTCCAGAGAACACGTACATCAGTTCTACATTACGACGAGAAATAAACAACATTTTGCTGTGTTCATAGATCGCCTGACTTGTCTGTTATTTTAACTAAAATTGAATGTGACAGGATCAGATCGGACACCCCTCCAGTGATACCGAATCTAGATCCTGTTACAATTGGTGACCCTGAGTAAAAAAAAAGAACAGAAGACGCAGCGAACAGGTTTTGCCAGTTAGCACACTGAACACTCAGTTTCATTTTCATTTTCTTTTCCTTTCAGGACGGCGAAGGTGCGTACAAACAAAAGTTTTATCCATCGCACTCAGTACACCGAAAAACAAAACAAAAAAACCACACACACATTATTTTTTCTTTTCTGTAGCTTTTGTTTTTCCTTTGTGCACACACACACCTATTTCTTTACTACCCACGATCTAAATTCGGTATCACTGGAGGGGTGTCCGATCTGATCCCGTCACATTCAATTTTAGTTAAAATAACAGACAAGTCAGGCGATCTACGAACACAGCGAGTGGCGCTGTGTTACAACACACAGTGGATGATCACACTCGACCTCTGGCTTTCTTTTCCCGCCAACTGCAACCAGCTGAACCACGATACAGCACTTTTGATCGTGAGCTCCTAGCGATCTATCTATCGGTTCGTCATTTCCAGCATCAACTTGAAGGGCGAGATTTTGTGATCTATACGGATCACAAGCCCCTTACGTTTGCCCTGTGTTCAAAAACGGACAAACTCTCGCCTCATGCTTTCCGGCACCTGGATTTTATCTCTCAAGTCACTAGTAACATTCGACACATACCTGGAAAAGAGAACATTCCTGCTGACGCTCTCTCTCGCCTTCCAGTCTGCGCCCTTTCGTCTCCTGCTGCTATCGACTTAACTGCCATCTTGCAGGAGCAGCCACCTTTGGCGTCGTTAGACTTAACTTCTCCCAAGTTCTCCTGTTGCCAGTTTTCCTACCTTCCGCTTCCGTCAGCCGAAGGCACCATTCTTTGTGATACTTCCACTGGTTCTCCCAGGCCACTCGTGCCTGAGAATCATCAACGCTCAGTATTTGAAGCACTGCACTCCTTATCACATCCTGGCATCGCTGCCACCCTTAAGCTGATCACTGCTCCGTTTTTCTGGCCGAATATGCATCGCACTATTACTTCTTGGACACGCACCTGCTCCAAATGTCAACGGTCCAAGATTCAACGGCACGTTCGTGCCCCGCTTGGACATTTTCCTCCTACAGAGGCCCGTTTTCGCCATGTCCACATCGATCTTGTTGGACCATGGCCTGTGAGTCGCGGGTTTTCTTATCTGTTAACTTGTGTCGATCGTTTCTCCCGTTGGCCAGAAGCCATTCCGATAGCAGACATTTCTGCTGAGACTGTTGCGCGAGCCTTCGTTTCGAACTGGATTTCCCGTTTCGGAGTTCCGTCCAGAGTGACTACTGATCGTGGACGTCAGTTTGAAGCTTCGCTATTTCGCGAATTATCGCGCATTTTAGGTGTGCATCATATTCACACTACCAGTTATCATCCAGCGTCTAATTGATTAGTTGAACGGTTCCATAGACAGCTCAAGGCCGCTCTTCATGCCTCTTCAGATCCACAGTCTTGGATTGAATTTCTGCCAATTGTACTTCTCGGTTGTCGCACTGCTGTCAAGGCAGACCTGGGGTTTTTTCTGCAGAGCTACTGTATGGTACCACACTGGCATTGCCTGGTACGATGTTGGTGCCAGACACTTCCCAGCCCCATGATCCAGCGACCTATGTCGCCAGACTGCGTTCCTATTTTTCAAATCTTCCGCCCATGGTTCCGAGGAAACATTCTCCACCATCCCATCTCCCACCGGATATGGATACTTGGTCGCATGTTTTTGTTCAGGACGACTCTGTCAAGGGATCTCTTGTTTCTCCTTATAAAGGACCTTTCCGTGTGCTTTCTCGCACACCTAAGGTTTTCACCATTGAAATGAATGGTCATACGGAGACCGTTTCCGTGGACCGACTGAAAAAAGCATATTTTGAGGCGTCTTCATCTCTTGATTATACCGTTGCCACACCTACCTATGCACCTTTAACAACACCTTCACCTTCACAGACACCTTTGCCTTCACCGGCTCCCACAACAACACCTTCGCCGTCAACGGGTGCCCCGAGCACACCGTATATTACAAGATCGGGCAGAACAGTACATTGGCCCAAGAAACTCTCAAAGACAATTTATATTTGACTTTCTTTCTTTTAAATTTCTTGTTTTTGTGCCATATTGTGTACCAAATCTTCTGGGGGATCGGCAGCCATCTGTTTTCTGCAGCCACTAATATTTTCTTGTTTCGTACTTCCGCACTCGAGGGGGAGCCATGTAGTGATGCTGCTGTGTAAGGTTCAACGCACATGCGCAGAATGGGATTACTTCCGGTTGGCCACCGGAAGTCTTCCCCATGTGCATGTGCGGGAAACTGACCCCTAAAACGCGGTCCACTCACTCAGTCTTTCTGGCCCCAGCAGCACTCGAGAACGGACGTGTATTTGGCAGTCTCTGAGGACTTCATACCAACCAAGCAGCGAACCACGACGAATGATTTCGATTAACAAACAAGAATCAGTACTACAGATTCGGCTGTCGGTTTCCCTCCAGAGAACACGTACACCAGTTCTACATTACGACGAGAAATAAACAACATTTTGTGTTCGTAGATCGCCTGACTTGTCTGTTATTTTAACTAAAATTGAATGTGACGAGATCAGATTGGACACCCCTCCAGTGATACCGAATCTAGATCCTGTTACAACTGCATGAATGACTACTCATAGAAGTCAGAGATATTAAATACTAATTGAAGCAGATAGCCGTAACCTGGAGCATAACTGAGAGCTATTACAGTATCTACCCAGATAATATATCCCTCTAAAGCACATTACTATATATATATATATATATATATATATATATATATACATATATATATTCTGTTGTGTCTGAGGAGCGTCATTTTCTTTTTGTGCCTTATAATGTAACACACTCACAGGTAAAATTTCCACTTTTTTTCTTATTTTTATTTTGCTCTTGAAAAGGTTGCAAGATGCAACGAAAATTTTAGGAAAATAAAAATAAGAAATAAGTGGAAATTTTACTGGTGAGTGTGTTACATTATAAGGCACAAAAAGAAAATGACTCTCCCCAGACACAACAGAATATGCTTCAACACATAAACTCATATAAAGAATCTTGCAAACCAAATCCAAAAAAGAAATATATATATATTGAGAGAGAGAGTAGTAATAATAACAATAGTCCTTGGATGAAATTTATAAACATTTAATAGATTGAATGCTTATAAATTCTATCCTAGGATTATTGTTATTGGTATTATATTTATCCTACATTATATCGGTACAATTTCAGGCACCCGCCAAAAACTTGTTCACCAGTCAGTATCATTAGACTGAGGCAGGCATAATGGGATAGGAGCTTTATTTGCATAGTCAAAATGATTCCCATTAACAAATTTAAAAGATATATAGAGAGATAGAGATTTATAATAGTATAAAATACAATTATAATTAAGGGCAGAGAAGAGACCATGCCTATGCTGAAAATAGATGCTAAATCGTGAAACCACTTAGAATTATCACTTTTATAGTATACATGTGTTGAAATCATGGGAGTAAGTTCACAGAATTTCATAAAATGATTAGCCTTGGCTTGATCAATTTCTGGATTAGTCTAATAATTTTTCCTCATCAGCCAGGCATACTAAGGGAAATAAATGAGATACTTATACATACCCACAGGAAAGCAAATGCAAAGCTACGATTACATACAAATACTACAAATTTGTCCGCATCGAATATCATGGTCTATTTGGTCAGAGAAGTACAGACATGCTAGACTATGCAATTCAATGTCGAACCACTAAGCTACAGGTAAGTAAACATACCAACATCGGTTACCACACAATGGTGGTGGAGAGACAAACACAGACACACAAATACATACACACACACATACATGCATACATACATACATACATACATACATACATACACACACACACACATATACAATGGGATTCTTTCAGTTTCCTTCTACTAAATCCACTCACAAGGCTTTGGTTGCCCTGAGGCTATAGTAGAAGACACTTGCTCAAGATGCCATGCAGTGGGACTGAACTCAGAACCATGTTGTTGGTAAGCAAGCTTCTTACCACACAACCACTCTTGCACATATATATGTATGTATGTACATATATGTGTGTCTTAGATAGATTCTTCATAGATTTCTGCAAAAAATGTACCAGTCAGTCCCATAAGCCACTGCAGTAATGATGCTTGTCCCCCTCTCCAATATATATTGTTTTTGCCTCCAAACAATGTGTATATATTTACAATGATAAACAGATGGTGACACTGTATCTTTTTCTTTGTATTATGTACTCTTGTTCATTATATACTTTTGATGGTTTCTTGTGAGAAATCTTAGGTCTTGTGCCTCAACTACATGACCTATCCTCATATCATAGTCTTGTGCCACTCAGACATTTGTGGCAGAGATTTTTCTTTATCAATTTCTCCTTTGTTCAATCTTGCCAAGCAGTGCCATTGTCTTCACATGTCTCTAGTCCTATTTTCAGCTTAATTTTCTTTTTCTTTGTAAACAGTGAAGGCATAAGAGTGACAACAGGCATAGGTGTGGCCGTGTGGTTAAAACCATTGCTTCCCAGCCACAAAGTTTTGTGTTCAGTCCCACTGAATGACAACTTGGGCAAGTGTCTTCTAGTATAGTCCTAGACTAAACAAAACCTTATGAGTAGATTTGGTAAATGAAAACTAAAAGGTCTGCAAATACATACATACATTTCAATGACTATAGATACAATCATGGAAACTGTATAAATCTGTAAAACTTCCCAGAAGTTTATCATTGAAATACATATGAGAATATCTAGATATGCAACTATATGCATCAGAATATATAGATAAAACATAAAAATCTGCACATATATACATACAAGAAAACAAACAAAAATACCCTGTTGAAATTCCAATGAAGGAACCTTGGATCTTGGTTAGAAACCGACTCTTTCTCTATTGGCAAGAAATCTTGTTTTATTGCTGGTTTGGTTACTGTTTGCATAACACTATATTTTTATGTTTCCTATTTGGAAATAGGTAAATATATTTTACTTTTGAAGTAGGAATATATATTGATAAACATGTCACTTATAACTTACTTATAAGTGTTATCATTATACATAAATCCTGACTCCAGTTACATAAACATCATAGCGAGAAATATATACTTTGAAACGCTAATGGACATTTTATGCATGCATGTATGTTGAAGATAAATAAATTTGTGTTTTTTTAACCACAGTTTCATAATTGCAGAAATAAATTTCATTAACAATTTGAAGAACGTGAAGTAAGAGAAAATAATTACTACATTATTTTATTTATGTACATTTAGCATTTATAGTACAATTGGAAAGTAAAGTCATTTTGTCATAGTGCTTTACGACTTAAAATTCACATTAGCTAATCCTTCATACTAACTACTAGAGTTCACAACAATTCAAATAAGTCTTGTTGGATTTTTATCATAGACATGGCATAAAAAATAGCTAATATCTCAATGAGTGAGTGTCGTGGAGTTTAGTAACATCCTACAAACACTGAGTAATTTCCCAAAACTCAGGATTTTTTATAACTGCTCATATCCAAATTCTAAGAACCATATTTTGGGAAAGGTTTCTTTGACGAAAGTTTAGAATTTGTATATGGGCAGTAATTTTAACCAATGAGATTACCAACAATTATACTTGTTTGGGTAAACAACCATTACATCATATTGCTGCCTTTTATGACTTGCTACACTTGAAATAAAACTGAACAATGGCATACATGCATGCATGCATGCATACATACATACATACATACATACATACATACGTACATATAAATCTGTAAAACTTATATATATATACACATAAAAACCATACGTCCATACGTATGTATGTATGTATGTACCATCATAAAGGTCAGCTATCCTGCAGATATAAATATCTCTTTGGAAATCAAAGAAAAAGAGGATATCTATGGACAACTACTTCGAAAACTCCAGCTTCTATATCCAAACTGTGAATTCATATTCATACCAATAACAATTGGAGCACTAGGTTTTGTTAGTAAATGCTCAAAGGATAATCTGGGTAAACTAGGATTTTCAGAAAGAGAAATCGGCCGGCTGATTCATACATTACAAGTTCAGTCTGTAAGTGGAACAGTAGAAATATGCAAAATTAAAAAATGATTATATATATAGAGATATATATATATATATATATATATATATATATATCATCACCATCATCATTTAACGTCCGTTTTCCATGCTAGCATGGGTTGGACGATTCGACCGGGGTCTGGTAAGCCATGGAGGCTGCACCAGGCTCTAGTCTGATTTGGCAGTGTTTCTACAGCTGGATGCCCTTCCTAACGCCAACCACTCCATTAGTGTAGTGGGTGTTTTTTACGTGTATATATATATATATACATATATATATATATCATTATCATCAACATCATTTAGTGTCTGCCTTCCATGCTGGAATGGGTCAGGCGGTTTGACTGAAAGTGGTAAGATGAAGAGCTGCACCAGCTTCCAATCTGAATCGGCATGGTTTCTACAGCTGGATGTCCTTTTTAATGCCAACCATTCCACAATGTTAAAGATATTAGTCAGTGCTGACTAATATCATACTTCAATGTTGATGGGAAGGTTTATATAGTGTGTTTGAAAGGTTAAACAATAAAAGCACAATTCACAAATTATGTAAACTTCTTTCTAAAAGGTTTGCGGAATTCTGCAATGGGAAATTGACCCCTAGATATTAGCTAACTCTAACCAGATGACATCAACGTATCCCTTGTTCTTTTTACACCATTGAATGGACTGCCAAACCCTCAGTACAAGCTCAATGCTTCCTAAAATTTCAAGAACCCCAATTTTTTATATAGATGTATCAACAAACCTGTTCTTCACAATAATATCCTTCATCCTTCATTCTAATTCAAAACCTTCCCACCAATGTTGAAGTGTTGCATTAGTTGGTACTGACTAATCTCTTTAACATCCTTCTCAGGAATCCTTGTCATCATCGTCATCATCATCATCATCACCACCATCATTTAAAATTCATGTTCCATGCTGGTTGAATGGTTTGACAGGCTCTGATGGTTCCAAGGACTACATCATGCTCCACTGTCTACTTTAGCCTAGTTTCAACGGCCAGATACCCTTCTTAACACAAACCACAAGACAACTTGTATTGGGTACTTTGTTTTTTCATGTCACCAGCACTAGTGAGGTTGCCAGGCAGTTTGCACCACTAAGAAACCTATGAGTGGTAGAGCTTTATGCATGGATCTGAGGGGTTAAAATATGAGAGAAGAGCCTAAGGTAGAGAATCTTCCTTGCTGCAGAAAAACTGCATGGTATGATCTGGGAAGAGATAAAAATGGTGAGGTGCAGGAGTGGCTGTGTGGTAAGTTGCTTGCTTACCAACAACATGGTTCTGAGTTCAGTCCCACTGCATGGCACCTTGGGCAAGTGTCTTCTACTATAGCCTCAGGGCAACCAAAGCCTTGTGAGTGGATTTGGTAGAAGGAAACTGAAAGAAGCCCATTGTATATATGTATATATATATGTGTATATGTATGTGTGTGTATATGTTTGTGTGTCTTTGTTTGTCCCCCCCCACCATTGCTTGACAACCGATGCTGGTATGTTTACATCCGCGTAACTTAGTGGTTCGGCAAATGAGACCGATAGAAGAAGTACTAGGCCTACAAAGAATAAGTTCTGGGTCGATTTGCTCGACTAAAGGCAGTGCTCCAGCATGGCTGCAGCCAAATGAATGAAACAAGTAAAAGAGGAGATGTCTGGGTAAACCATTTAAAAAGAAATTTAAAAAAAAACAATGAAGAAATATAAAAAAAAATTACTTTATCGAAATAATATTTTCTGTTACAAATATTTAATTCAACTGTATTTTTTTTTACATTAAGAGAGTTGGTTTTTCTTTTTTGTTTAAATTTTTCAAATTGATTTTGTAGATGTAATAAAATGAAAATGCTTTGCTCTCATTTGTGATTCCTCCACCATTTTCTTACATTTCCTGCAAATGGATAAACAAAATTTCATAAATTTTAATATAACGAATATGTGTCTATGTATGTAACTATCAAAATAAACAAACTTAAAAGGTATGGTGCATTTAAAACAGCAAAAACAGGTATCAAAATCACACAGTCATTAGTGAAAGGCCAAGGAATTATTATTATTATCATCAATATTCTTTTATTATTTTACCAGTCCTCTGTATCTATCTTGGTATTCACATCCTTTGCAAACTGATCGTACATTTTCTTTTCTTTCCATGGTTTTTCTTCTTTTTTTTTGTTCATTTCTTGTTTAAATTTTTTCTTTATTTTTATTATGATTATTATTATTATTATTATAGTTTTTTTTCCATCTATCTTCAAATTTTCTTCCATTTCTCACCGAGTGTTTTTCGTACACCTAGGGCAGAGAAGCACATTGTATGCATTCCTAGATTATACACGCAAATTCACAGGTAAAATATGTATTTAGAAAAATTAACAAATAAATAAATTCATGAATGCTCTTCTCAGTACATGGGTCATTCCAGTTAACACGATTTTTTGCACTTCCTGTAGGGATAGTAAGCCTGGTATCATTTTCAAATAGGTTTCAGTACCTTTTTCTATCATTCCTAGAGATCCTACAATCTCTGGTACTGTAGTCGCCTTGAGATGCCACATTTTTTCAATTTCTATTAGCAAATCTTTATATTTACTGATCTTGTCAAATTCTTTCGGCGCTATATTGTGATCGCAAGGAATACTCATGTCAATTAATAAACACACCTTTTTGTCTGATCTTTTATAATATCTGGTTTATTAGCTTTTATAATTTTGTCAGTATGTATAGGGAAGTCCCAGAAAATTGACACATTTTCTCCCTCAGTCACAGCTTCAGGATGGTGTTTATACCATTTGTCAGCGGTTTTGATTTTATAATGCCAACATATTGTCCAGTGTTGATTCTGTCATGTCTTGCTTTATATTCTACAGGTGCTAAGACTCATCATCCTGACATTAGGTGATCTATAATTTCAATTTCACTACACACTGAGATTAGGTGGTCTATAGTTTCAATCTCAATGTGGTCTGTAGTTTCAATCTCATGGTGGTCTATAGTTTTTCAATCTCATTATTATCATCATCATCATCATTATTATTCTATGTTTGACTTTTGCTTTACATTTGTACAAGTTGGCTCCAAGTCTCACCCAGAGACCTCAAGAGACAACAAGTTGGAAGTTCATGTTGGTGTTATGCCTAGCGTGCCATATATTTGGTTTTGTACTTAGTGTTGTACTAGTAAATGTCTAAAAAAACCATAGGAAAATTATGTTTGTTTTAAAACTTGAGATTACATAGAAAGTATTTTGCATAGGATATGAGCAGTTCCCATGAGCACTATCTTTTGAATTTCTGCCATTTTGGGGTTTCCTGGTATCTGAGTTACGTAGCAATCAGCCCCTTTTGCTATCATTCCTAGGGCACCTATAACAACAGGTATTGTTTTAGTCTTCAGGCTTACAAAGAATAAGTCCTGGGGTTAATTGCTTGACTAAAGGTGGTGCTCCAGCATGGTCATAGTCAAATGACTGAAACAAGTATTTGCATTGTCAACAGTTTTCGTATTCTTCTGTCAATATTACATATTTCAGTAATTCACCAGTTAATGATATTTAAACTGTAAGTCACGTCTGGTATGGCTAAAGCATTGATCGCTTCGATCCTGTTACTCGCATTCAGCTGTCTTGAGTATTGCTCTTACTCTGCAATAACATTCTCTCCTGATCCTTTCCTTCATCACTGAATGCCTTATTTCGTCCCCTTCAATTACCCCTAGGTACTTGTAGCTCTCCGCTGGGTCTAATTCTTTTATGACATTCTGCTGGTCAAGGTTAACGTTAGATGTTTCTGTCATTTTTCCTTTGATAAAGGTAGTGTTTGCACATTTATCGAGGCCAAATCGTACTAGGTTGTTACAAAACATTGTTGTAAAATTTTGTTAGCATATCATAACTCTCTGGGAAGGCATTCAACCAGAAGTTAGGAATTTTATCCTCTCTTGGAGACTTCCATTTGCTTGACCTCCTGAGAGCAGATCTTATATCTTCTACCTTGACACCCTACCACTTTTGCTCCTCTAAGGAGTCCAAGTCTGCAGATATTCTATCAATCCAAGGGGCCTTTTCGTTGTGTGTTTTTTCTTCTGCCCAAATTTTATTCCAAAATCCCTGCACTTTTTCTTTTGATGGTACAGACTTTACAGTAACTGGTGTTTTCCCTATCTTCCTGTAAAAAGTTTTGGAGTTATTTTTGAAGATGTTGTCCTTGAAGAATCTATCACACTTTTCATAGCTCGCTATGCAGGCAGCTTTAGCAGATACCTTTTGCTTGATGGTTTCTATGGTGACATCAATATCAAGTATAGTTTTCATATTATATTTTTTTCTTTAATTTTGGGGTTTTCGTAGGTTTGGTAGTCTTGTCAACCTTAAGGTTTTTCAAACATTCTATGTCAGACCAAAGTAGTTTAATTTGTTGTTGGATACACTCTTGCCAATTGTGTTGTTGCAATAAAAGTTGTGTTTACGTATTTGGGTAATATATTAAAGTTTTTAAGTATTTTTGAGATGTTCATTTGTCTGTCCGTTTGGAAAATACAATAAGACTTTTGAGATGGGAAGAAGAATGTTTACATTTTCGAATGCTCAGGGAGAGTCAAAAAGAAAAGAAAACAAGTTGTGGCTAGTAAAGTTCTAAGATTTACTAAATATGGTCTTTTGTATGATTGCACAGAGAGAAATGATAGTGTTCTTACAATAAAAATGAGGATGATATTTACATTTTCGAATACTCAGGGGGAAAGAGAAGGATACCTTGTCGTACATTAGTTGTAGATATTAAAGATTTTTTTTTTTTGTATTTTAAGCTGACCGTTTGTGTGTTCGATAGCTGTAGGTATGTAAGTTTCCTAACTTATTTTATTTTGAGGGAGATTTAAAATATTTACCTTTTGCTTGATAATTTATTATTATCGTCGTTATTATTATTATTATCATTTTCATTTGCCTCTTCTTTCAATTGTTTCCATTTATTATTATTATTATGATTATTATTATTATTATTATTATTATTATTATTATTATTATTATTATTATTATGTTTTGCATTTGTACAAGTTGGCTCCAAGTCTCACCCAGAGACCTCAAGAGACAACAAGTTAGAATTTCATGCTGGTGTTATGCCTAGGGTGTCATATATTTGGTTTTGTACATAGTGTTGTTCTAGAGAATATTCAAGAAACCATAAGAAAATTATGTGTTTGTTTTAAAATTTGAGATTACAAAGACAGTTTTTATGTAGGATATGAGCAGTTACCATGAGCACTATCTTTTGAATTTCTGCCATTTTGGGGTCTTTTGGTATCTGAGCTAGGTAACAATCATCCACTTTTGCATTCATGGAAATAATATCAGTCAAGGATTAATATTGTTTTATAATTATTTCTTCTTTAGATTTTTACAAATACTCTCTACCTAAAAGTGTTTTGCTTTCTTGCTTGTTTGAGTTCTCAACTATTTGTAGAGTTGTGGGGTGCAGCTATAATATATGAGGAAGGTACTAAAAATTTCTTCATTTTGGGCAAAAGAAAACACGGGAAGATCAGTTAATTATGATTTTATTCAACATATCCCCCCACTTGGGTTCACACACTTATTTTAGCTGTCCTTCAGTTTTTCTAAGCCCTGTGAAAGAAATCGGAAGACTGGGCCTCAAATCAGGCTTTTAGCAATACCCTGAAAGCCAGGAACTTTTCAGCATCCCCCTGTACTGTCCAGCAGTGTCCCCCATCTGCCATACTTGTATGTCTGAACTCAAAGTTCCACTATATATTTGGTTCTTTCTGTTTTGTTCACTACATTTCAATTCCTGGTCTGAATGTCTTCAAGACAAATTTTCTTTTTTATCTTTTACTTGTTAGAACTACAGCTATGAAGGGTTTAGTCAAACAAATCAGTCCCAGTGCTTTTTAAGTCAGATATTCATTCTATTAGTCTCTTTTGCTAAACTGCTAAGTTATAGTTTGTAAACCTGCCAACACCAGTTGTCAAGTAGTGGTGTGAAACAAAAACAAACATAAAAACACACACACATATTTATATGCATGTGCATGTGTGTGTGTATGAAAATATGTATGTTTATATGTGTCTGTATATATATATATATATATATATATATATTTGTTATATTTCGGAATGGTCATATTGCCAGTTTAGCCAATAAAAACACACGCACTATATATTTGGTGTTATTTTTGCTTCAGTGATATTTATTTTTTACATTAATCTTAATCTTATTTCGGCCAAAGTTCTTTCGTCACACTCCTGTGACCGCATCAGTGGTCCTTTGTTTTCTTCTCACTTACTTGTGTCTCTCCTTACTAACCGTCAGCCATTTTGTATTTCTATTGTATGTCTTCATTTGCGCATGCTTATATCTCCATGTGGGTCTATGTTTATTTAGTGTGTGTGTGGGGGGATGCCTGTAATATTTCTATCTTCTGTTTATATACATTCTTGTAATTTGTATCTTGTTTTTGTTGTTGTTGCTTTTGTTCGAATTTTGTTCATGTGTTTACATCCACCCATTATTATCATTACATATGCTTGTATGTATGTATAACAACAATATTAGTAATAATAATAATAAATCTAATCGAAAAAAAAAATATATATATATATACACATATATATATACATATATACACACATGTATACACATATACATATATATATACACACATACATATATATAGTTATTCATTTCTATTTCTTTAACTACCTCTGTATTTATTATGTTTGCAGGATCCACTATCGTCATATGTTGTGGTGTGTGCTATTGCTCCATTCTAGTTTTCTATTCAGGCTAGGTTTATTTTCTATTATATGTGTAGCTTCTGTAATTTGTCTAATTGTTGCATCTGTTCTATGTGTGGACAATATCTTAATCTCTATGTTATTGATTGATCCCCCGTGTTCTTGTTCGGCGTGTTGGTACAGAATCGATGGACTAACACAATATATAAAGATACCATGCATTCATCACTTCAAGCTAAAACTTATATTCTTTAAATATCATTTTTACTATTGTTGTTATTACTATCATTTTTATTATAAATGATATGACAATTTGAAATGCAATTGTCTATGCAGATTTATATTATTAGAAAATAATATAAATAAAGTGTTAAAATCTGAAAGTTAAGTTAACAAGCAATTATATAAAAAAGATAATGCAAATGAAGCTAAAATGATAGTTTTATAATTTGGGTTTTATTGAAGAAATCAAAAGAGTTGTCTCCCCTTACTCACAACACAGAAACTGAAGAACCAGGACCACAATTACTACTACTTCCTGTCCTGCAAACATGCTGAATTTAACAACACAAACACAACACAACACATGCTCTTAATCCCTTTGGATCTTAACACCTCAAGGTAATTTTTTCGTAAACAACCATAAAACTCAAGATACACAACGAACTCACAATGTATCGGAGAACTTATTTTTTAATTTTTGTACATTTTTATCATTATTCTTTTACAAAAAACAATGCAATTTTCTTTTTTTCCCCTTTCTAATTTAAAAAAAACTTCTTAAAACATAAATATTCTTGACAAGTCATACAATGACGAAAACCGGTTGAATAAATATATATTTATATATTTTATCATTTACTCATTTTATTAAAATTTTCTTTCATTTGAGCATTCTGCATTTTTAAAAAAATTTTTCCTTACTTATATATATATATATATATATATGTATATGTATATGTATATATATATATATATATATATATATATATATATATATATGGAGGCGCAATGGCCCAGTGGTTAGGGCAGCGGACTCGCGGTCATAGGATCGCGGTTTCGATTCCCAGACCGGGCGTTGTGAGTGTTTATTGAGCGAAAACACCTAAAAGCTCCACGAGGCTCCGGCAGGGGATGGTGGTGATCCCTGCTGTACTCTTTCACCACAACTTTCTCTCACTCTTACTTCCTGTTTCTGTTGTACCTGTATTTCAAGGGGCCTGCCTTGCCACTCTCTGTGTCACGCTGAATATCCCCGAGAACTACGTTAAGGGTGCACGTGTCTGTGGAGTGCTGAGCCACTTACACGTTAATTTCATGAGCAGGCTGTTCCGTTGATTCGGATCAACCGGAACCCTCGTCGTCATAACCGACGGAGTGCTTCCATATATATATATATATATATATGGAAAAAAAGTAAAGGTAGGAAATGCTAAAATAATTTTATAAAAAACATTTCAGTACTGGTTTCTCTTGTTTACTCTTGTGGGTTTGAGGTCGAACCCACAAGAGTAAACAAGAGAGACAGAGACAGGCAGAAACAATGAAAATGCCACTTGTATTTGAATACTATGCAAATATTCTTTTAAAAACCTTTTCTTTTAACTTTTCCAAAATTTAATTGTTTTCCATGCTTACAGTTGAAAAAGTCTCAATGACTGAAACTGGTAATGAAATGTTTTTTATAGAATTATTTTAGCATTTTCTACCTTGACTTTTTTATCCATATATATCAACTCATGTGTTCCTTTTCATCCTTCTACATATATATATATACTCTTTACTCTTTTACTTGTTTCAGTCATTTGACTACAACCATGCTGGAGCACCACCTTTAGTCAAGCAATCAACCCCAGGACTTATTCTTTGTAAGCCTAGTACTTATTCTATTGGTCTCTTTGCCGAACTGCTAAGTTACGGAGATGTAAACACACCAGCACCAGTTGTCAAGCGATGTTGGGGGGACAAACACAGACACACACACACACATATATGGACATTTCCACTTGTTTCTTTTATGTCCTGTTTTCAACTCTAGAATGGATTAGATGTGTAGTTTTCAACCGGGGTCCACATGACCCTTGTTAGTTCATATAAAATTTCGTTCTTAAAATTTATGTGCAGAAAATTTACCATACTTCTATAATACACAAAATGTTTTAACAATGTTTTTATGCAGTTCCTCATAATATTTGTTTATGGAAATACAAGAGGATTTTTTTTTAAACACCAAATGGTTATGGGGTCCAATAGAATAAAACAGAAACAAAGGGTTTCATAAATAAAAAAAATAATTTAGAAGAATATACTGCTGAAGCATTGTTTTACAGCCAGATGCTTTTCTTGTCACTGACCCTTACTGCTTTTCAAATAAGGGGTCATTGATTCCACAAATCTTTGAATGTGAAAAGCCAGTGAATGATTTATTGACAGGGGAAATGAAAACAACCTATAGCTCAGGGACTTTCAAAGAGACCCAAATGTTAACAAATGCATAGACATGCACACACACACATACACACATGCACGCATGCATGCACACACACACACACATGCACACACATGTAAACACATATGCAAGTGTGTACACATGTACACATGTGCAGACAGATGCACATGCACATGTGCACACAAAACATGCACACACACACAACAGGCTTCTTTCAATTCCCATCTACCAAAGCCACTCACAAGGCTTTGGTCAGCCTGAGACCATAACAGAAAACCTACCAGACAAGACACTTGACCACTGTGGGACTGAACTCAAAGCTATGTGGTTATCAAGTTAATTGCTTAACCACCCAGCCATACTTGTGCCCCGATGACTCAGCCTTAGTATTACAAATGATAAGTGCACTTACTTTCAAATACTCCAGTGTTTCTGAAATTTGGTCTTCTTTCTGTAACATAAAACAATCATGTTTTTTATCATTCAATATAAATCCCTGCACAAATAAACAGCACTCCTACACTTGAATATTACCCTAACACTTAAATACCATCCCTACACTTAAATGGTACCCTTACACTTAAATAGCACCCCTACACTTAAATAGAACCCCTACACTTAAATAGCAACCCTACACTTAAATAGCACCCCTACACTTAAATAGCACCCCTACACTTAAATAGCATTCCTACACTTAAATAGCACCCCTACATTTAAATAGCACCCCTATACTTAAATATACACCTACACTTAAATAACACCCTACACTTATATAGTACCCTTACAATTAAATAGCACTGCTACACTTAAATAGCACTGCTACATTTAAATGGCACTACTACTCTTAAATAGCACCCTTACACTTCAAAAGTACTGCTACATATAAATGGCACACCTACACTTAAATAGCACTGCTACACTTAAATAGAACTACTACAGTTAAATAGCAGTGTTACACTTAAATAGCACTCCAACACTTAAATAGCACCCCTACACTTAAATAAAACTCCTACATTTAAGTGATATGCTTACACTTAAATAGCACCCTTACACTTAAGTGGTACTACTACACTTAAACAATACTTCTAAGCTTAAACAACACTGATACATTTAAACAAGAGTCCTAGAGACAATTCTCCTAAACCCTAAAGACGACAGTGATATCAACAGATCAGAGAATCTTTCCGGATCAAGCTGCAACTTCTCTGTATTGAGAGGTCACAACCCTGGTACTATGGACTCGAAAGTCATAAGAAAGAATTACAAGATGGATTCTTCAAGTTGAGTCAACTGGCAGGAGACCTAGAGGTATATAGATATAGAGATGTATATACATATATGTATGCATGTATCAAGATATATATATATATGGATGTATGCATCCCCCACACACACACACAGAGTTAGGAGTCTTGTCATTCAAGTAACTTAGTGACCTCACTAGTGCTGGGACCATGAAAAGCACTCAGTATAGACTCTGAAAAGTGGTTGGCATGAAGAAGGGTATCTGGCCATGGGAACTATGCCCAAGCAAACATTGACCATGGTGTTGTCCTTCAGATTCTGTCAACCCATCTAGGCATTAAATGATGATGGTTATACAGTTCTCTATTTGAGAGATGAGGAATTATGTACATTATTTACATTATTTACATTTGATGGATATTTGTCCTCATCTTGTTTGCTTTTAACAAACCATTTCTGATGATGTACTCTCCAGCCTTCATCAGGTGTCCTGAGGGAATTTTGAATCTGGGTTCTCATTCCAAAGGTATTTTTCCGATGTTATTATTATTAATATTATTATTATTATTATTATTATTATTATTATTATTATTATTATTATTGAATGAGAGAGCAGTGCATGGCATCAAAGTGACACCAGGGTAAAATATACGAAGCCCAGTATACCCATCATGACTACCAATCTGATAAGGGTACACTAGGCACATGCATCACGACCATATTTGCACGACATGGTGATCTCATATCAAGATAAACAGCGCATGAGCTTGCAGGTGGGGCCCAGTTAGAATTTTCTTCTGGTCGAGTAACCCATCCCGCTCAAAAGGTCCCTGAATAAGGGTTGTTTAAGGATGTTGAAGGAAACATCCATGTTTTCAGAGGTGAATTATTCAAACCTCAAAGAATCCCTCTCAACACAAGGCTATGATGCTCCCCACTACTTCTGCTCATGATCAGAGATGTACATATTGTCAGCCACTAAGGGACATGCTCAACATGTTAAGGTCAAACAAATCTGTGGTATTGAGCAGAATATTTGCTGTAGCCCATCTTTTATACCAAGACAAAACAATGTACATGATAACACCTCCAGTCGGTTAAGATCTGAAGCCTCGAGAGCCACTGCCTGGTACTGTATCAAGGCATCTGTGGTATTGAGCAGAATATTTGCTGTAGCCCAACTTTTATACCAGAACAAAACAATGTACAGGACATCATCATCATCATCATCATCATCATCATCATCATCACCATCATTATTATTATTATTATTATTATTAATATTATTATTAATCAGGTCACTGCCTGGATTCAAAATCTTGGGGTTAGTAGCCCATGCTGTTGTTAACCACTATGCCTTATGCTTGTGAGCAATTATGGAATGAATTTTAGGGATTATAAACCTAATATTTTCCTTTCTGTCCTTAATACCAGTTCCCATATGCTATTCATATTGGCCACATATCTTTTGTATCTATTCAGAGAGGCCTTTCTCATAGTGTAGACAGAGTGTGGACAGTTTATTGGTTTCATCCTTTCTTTTCTTCATAATTGGAGTGGATAGTATGTTTTTGGGGTAGTTGTTGCTTAATAGATTGTTACTTAGCTTGATCATTTCTTTGTGGTGGATATCAGGATTGCTACTTATATTCTTTGCTCAATGTTTTAGGTACTGAGCAATCACTCTCTTTACACTGTGGAATTGAAGTTGAGGTATCGTCCAGTGAAGGTTGGCTTGCAGTATACAGATGTCCTGGATCCATAATTGGGGCATGTTAATAATACGTCCAGGAATGCTAACTGATTGTCTTTTTCCTTTTCTTTTGTGAACTGTATGGATGGCTTTATTGAGTTCACGTAATCTAACAGTACTTGAACATCTTCCTGTCAGGTCAGAGTATGAAGGTATCATCAACATATTGCAGCCATAGGATTGGTTTTAGTGGTGTTGATTCTAAAGCCAAATTCTTAAAAACAAATTCCATGTATATATTGGCTACCATCAGTGATAATAGTGAACCTATAGCTAAACCCTCTTCTTGTCCACATATATCAGTGTCCATTCTGAAGTAGGTACAAAAAAAAGATACAAAAGATATGCAGCCCATATGACATCAGGACAGTATTCAAGAGTAATACAACACTTCGCAAATATCTCCTTCGATTAAAACCACCAATAGAAGAGAATATGACCAAAGACTGTGTAATACTCCATCCCATGCAGCTGTGGTAGGTTATACTAAGATTAAACATGCTGCCCTCTCAAAATAAGGGTAGAGGAACATTGCAAAGCTGTGACATGAGGAGATATTGATAAATTGGGTATAGCTAATCATGTATGGAAAAATGGAGACCACCTTTCCCTGTGGGATGAAGTTAAAATAGACAGAGAACACCACTGGAAAATATGAAAACTAAAAGAAGCAGTACATATGGTAGGACACAACAACCTCCTAAGCAGACTGAGTGCAGTTAGGAACAGCATATAGAAACCGGTATTAAGGAAGGATAGGAGAATATTAAATTTATAAGCCCTTGTTAATAACAACACCAACATCGAAAAATACCTTTTCCTAAGACACCTGATGAAGGCTGGAGTGTATATCAGCCGAAACATTGTGTTAACAACAAACAAGATGAGGATAAATATCTGTCAATTGTAAATTCTTCATCTCTTAAATAGATGTCCATTCATGCGAATTACCGAACGGATGCCTCTGTACAAGGCATCTATCCAGCTGCGGAAGACGGGACCAAAACCAACCACTATGAGGACAGCCTCCAAGTATCGATGGTCTACCCAATCGAAAGCTTTGGATTGATCCAAATTGATCAGGGCCCCACTCATGCCAGGTTCCTTAACTACCCTGTCTATGATGTAGCGCATCAGATGGAGGTTGTTATGGATGCTCCGGCCTGGCATGGTGCATGTTTTACACCTTGTCAACCAGTTTCTCAATGACAAGCACCAACCTCTTGGCTAACACCATGGCCAAAATTTTCAAGTCTGCATTGAGAATAGTGATGGGCCGTAAGTTATATATTACGTTCCCCTTGTTTAGATCTTTCTTATGCAGTGTTATGGCTCCTCAGCCAGTTGCAGTACACTGCTGCCAAGACATCTCCAAACAAGTCTGGCATACAACTGTTAAGCTCATAGGGTAGACCATCTAAACCCGGTGATTTGTCCCTCGAGCATTCCGCCATTATGTCCCGCACTTGCGCCACCATGATGGCACCTTCGCAGCACTCTGCCTCTCTTGTCGAAAGTCGTGACAGGCTGTGCTGGTAGGCACTGAAATCCACCCTGCGTTCTCGCTCACTACTCATCCTGAACAGTCGGGCAAAATGCTGTTGAAAAGCCACACACATTTTACTTGGTTTGAGTAATTCGTGCCCTTATTCATCTACCAGAGACCGAATGTTGGCTTTGTTGCCCTTTTGTGCCTCTGCCACCTGGGCCTCTTATGCGACTCCAACACATTCGTTCCTTAAAGCACGCATCCTAGCTCTGACAACACACCATTCGTGTTTAGCATTGAAGTGTTGGTCGAGGGTCAACCTCGCCGTCAAAATGTCGAATGCGAAGCCACTTCTAATCGCTTCTTCTAGCTTCTAAACTAGGTCACCCTCTACACTGTTTCTATCTATTGCTAGTGCTTTACTATAATTAATCGCTTCCGCTTTTACTGCTCTCAAGGGTAAACCACCATTTGTTGTTGATGATGGCTCCCGTCGAAGCCCTCTTTACTAGTGTGCTAATCCGGTCTCTGAAAACCTGTCTCAACGGGAAACATGCATTCAGTTTCCAGTAACCGGGACCCTGCCTATCTGTCTTATCTATGTCTAGCGTACACGTCACAAATTTGTGATCTGTGTAGCTGACCATGTAGAATTGTGGACACCCTACGCTATCTCTATCTACTGTCCTACACAGTATCCTATCTAGATACTATCTCGACGACCCGATGCAGTTGCTCCATCTGTTTCCAAGGTAGCATTCCAATCCCCCACTCGAGGAGATCACTATAAAGTTTCTTGGAAGAGTACTCCTGGCATCTTCCAACCGCATTGGGGTAATTGGATTTTAGTGTGATGCAGGGTTGGTGTGATGTGCAATATTTTAATGTGTTCTGGTGGTGTTGTGTATAGGTAGTTGCTTGTTTTTATGTCTCCATGTGTCAGGTTTTTTTTTTGTGGTTTTGGCCAACTTACGTGGAGCCCATTTGAATAGCGTTTGTCTAGCAGATAGATAGATTAATATGAATATATATATATATATATATATGTATATGTATAAAGATATATATATATATATATACGTATATACGTGTGTTTGTATGTATATACATATATGTATGTATATGGGACAGGAAGTAAATATGTGCCGAGATATCAAAAAGGAGATCTCACGGAGAGTAAGGGCCGGATGGAAGGCATTTAATGGCATAAGGGATATCCTCAAGGGAAGGTTGGACAGGACCACCCATGCCAACCTCATTAACAGTGCAGTTCTGCCTGCAATGTTATATGGTAGTGAAACATGGGCTACCACAAAGAGAGAAGAGCAAAGACTGGTAACGGCTCAAAGTGCCATGGAAAGGTCAATGCTTGGTATCTCGTTGAGAGAGCACATCAGTAGCGAGATCATCAGAAAGAAGTCCAGTGTGAGAGATGTCATCGCAGAGTATACACGCAGCAAGTATAGATGGGCTGGACACGTCGCCCGGCTCACCGATAATCGGTGGACCCACGCAGTTGTCGAGTGGTACCCGCGCGAGCGGAAAAGACCACCCAGAAGACCTCCACGACGGTGGAGTTATGATTTCAGGAGGATGATTTGGATCACGTGGATGATAAAGGCGCGATCCAGAGAGGAGTGGACAGCGTGCTGTGACCAGCAGTGTCAAATGGACGCCTGACGGACTGGTCAGTCAAGGTGATCAAGGTGATATACATATATACATATAAAAGACAAAATAAAGTGAAAAACTTCAGAAGACTTGTTTATATGGTTAAAGAATATATTTAAATCGTCTTGTTTTTAAAAATGCTATAAATTTTTGTGTATAGTAACATTGTTTTTGGAGAAATAACCGGTTTCGTATTTGCTTCTCAAATTTCTCGAATTTTTTTACCGATACTGTGTCATCTCTTCACTATGATTTGAAGTATGAGAGTTTCAGACAGGGGAAGGTAATCAGGGATTTTTTCGGTATAAGAGAGATAATTATAAATATTGGGAATGACTAGGTTTTATTAATTTAAAATGATTTGGGTTAGAAAGAATAGAATGTTAGAAGTGGTTAGGTTTTGATTTATATATATATATATTTTCCAATGAGGTAAGTTTCCTCATTTAAAAATGCTAGAAAAAGTTAACTTTGGGCTTATATTATAAGTAGGTTTCCTTATTTAATCTAACTTGTGTTGGTGTACCAATAGCACATTGATAAAATGGAAAGATTAGAAATTGTGGCAGTAGTTACTTTGCTCATTTCTCAATGTGTTTACTAAAGGGTATCATTCTGTATGTTGGGAATGCAATCTGCTGTAAATGCAGAGTGCATCTGCATCTGAGTGATAATCCCGTGGACCCTATGTAGTTTTGGTGGCAGCCCGAGCATCCAGGGGACCTATAATTACAATCCATTATAGCTGAAATTCAGTTCTGGCTGAATCAATATCCAGAAGAAATACCGTAAAGAATCAGCAAAGAATTCATAATTGAATCGGTTGAATTCATCCTATGAAACAACCACTTTATGTTTGACAACATGTTTTATCAACAAAAATCCGGGACTGCCATGGGTACTAGGGCAGTCCCAGTCATTGCGAACCTAACAATGAGCTATCTGGAAATAATAATATACCAGGAATCTTTATCTACATTTGGAAACCCTCTTTCCCAATACATAAAAGAAAATTGGAAAAGATTTCTAGATGACTGTTTCAACCTCTGGAATGAAAACACAAATTCCTGAAATTCAAAAGACTTGAATATTTTTGTTTAAATTTGTAAAGTATTTCAGAAACTTTGTGATAAGGTTCCTGCCTAGGAACATAGCCATGACATCCCCAAAAATATCAACATCTTTATTTTGGTATTTAGGAAGAAATAAGAGGGAAATCATGCCAGGGTCAATACTGCAGTCCTTAACAAAAAAGGTTAAAAGGAACCCTCAAAACCTCAGTCTACCAACCAATAACCTAAGTTACAGTTGTCCCATTGTCATGGTTACACAAAATATCAGCAAAGGAGTCACATCACCATCATTATCATCATTTAACATCTGTCTCCCATGCTGGCATGGGTTGGACAGTTTGAGAGGAGCAGGTAAGCCAGTGGACTGTGTCAAGTTTGAGTCTGTTTTGGAATGGTCTCTACATCTGGATGCCCATCCTAATGCCAAACACATTACAGGGTGTACTGGATGCTTTTCATGGAGCACCAACATTGGAGACGTCTGTTTTGGCATAGACATGGACAAAAGATGGTGCTACAGGACCAAAGTAGATTAAATCATTGTATAAGAAGAAATAAGACGTTTTCAAATATTTTAAATATTTATTTATTTAAAAAAAACAGCCATATATAAGTACATGTTTGGTAAAGTTTTAGTAATATCAGGATCAGTTTTTGTTAATTACATTATAATTCGGTCTTTTTTCTTGACATTTCATGACCCACTTTTCCTACAAATCTCATCCACTTATAAAACAGGACCCACACTTATGTATACATTCTTTTATTTATTTCAGTCATTTGACTGTGGCCATGCTGGAGCACCACCCTTACTCGAGAAAATCGACCCTAGGACTTATTCTTTGTAAGCCTAGAACTTATTCTATCGGTCTCTTTTGCCAAACCGCTAAGTTACGAGGATGTGAACATATCAGCATCGGTTGTCAGGTGATGTTAGGGACAAACACACACACATATATATATATACGATGGGCTTCTTTTAATTTCTGTCTACTAAATCCACTCACAAGGCTTTGGTCGAAAACAGTTGACCAAGGAGCCACGCAGTGGGACTGAACCCAGAACCATGTAGTTGGTAAGCAAGCTACTTACCACACAGCTACTCCTGCACCTATATGTACACACACACACACACACTTACATACATATGTGTGTGTGCAATCATTAATCCAGACACATTTTCTTCTCTCTCTCCGTTTTTTTCTTCATTCCTTTCTGTAGGAAAGCATAGGCTTGAAGTGTCAAAGACTCTTCCATTTTTTCCTGAGCATCAAACTGACACTCCTTGTTTGTTCTTTTCTTGGCTGTCTTTGTACAATTTTCAACTATACATTTACACACACTAATACTTTTCCCTCAACGAGATATTCCTTTTAGCATGATAAGGCCTCTTGTGGACAGTTTTTTTTTATCAATGCCTACTGGTTACTCTGAGTATTGGTCTACATGTGTACCTCATATGCATAACATGCTGCATGTGTGTGCATGTATTTATATGTGTTTGTGTGCATGTATATTAGTAAAATTAAAATATTAGTGTATATTAGTAAAATTACAGTAAAGTGAAAAAAAGGTATAGCGAAGCTGACATGAAGAGTGGAAGATCCAACATTTCAAATAGACTCCTCCAGAGAAAAGTTGCCAAGAAAAAAATTAATAAGGGACAACAGCTTTACATCCTCTGCCATGTCTTTTGAATATCTCTCTGGTCAATTTCTCCATGAAAAAGGATTTCTTTCATTAAGTCTGTGTTAATCTTTTGTTTTACTGAGATAATTTTTGATAAAAAAGGATATTTGTTTCAAATGGTTTCTGATGTTGTTTTGGTGCAGTGGTTACTACAGCTGGAAGGGTTTACAAGAGATGCAACATTCGATTTCTGCAGGTACTCTTACGACTTATTTTTTATCTGATATGTGTGTGTGAAAATAAAGAAATATGTATGTATAGGTAATAGTAGAAAATAAACCAGAAGTGAAAGCAACACAAAAAAGAAGAAAATGACAGGATAAGCTATCATCATCTTAGGAAAATCGAGACATTTTATAAAGGTATATAAATATACTCCCATCACTTCTGGCTTATTCTTCTATCATTGTTATGATATTTCACTGTATACTTTCAAGAACTTTTAAATTATGTACATGTGTATATATATGTATACATACACACACACATACATATATATACACATATATAAACAGAGTTAGTGGTTATAGTAACCTACTAAGGGATAAAATATCCGTATATACTATCAGTATCTGTATTATCCCCAGGCGATGGTGTGAAGGCACAGCATACACATAGAGTATAGATAACAACAGGATAAACAAGAGTTTATCAAGAACCAAGGCAAGTAATTAGAAAATGGAGAAAACCATAAATTAACCAACATATCAATTGGACCACATTTATAACTTATTTATTAATACAAAGCATGACAAAACAAATCTTACAGCTGTTTCTAATCAGATTACCAGAATGCAGTCTATACATAAATGTGAGAATTCTTCATCTTCATAGGGTATTCGAATTAATTCATGCTGTGTATTAATAAGTAAGCTATAAATGTGGTCCAATCAATGTGCTGGTTAATCTATGGTTTTCTCCATTTTCTAATTACTCATACATACATACATACATACATACATACATAAATACATACAAAACACACACACACACGATATGCATATATGACTGTAAAAAAACATAGACTATTTATTAAGAAAATTAGTTATCAATATTTTCACTAACATATTTCCTATAGAATCATGAAACTAATTCCTTCCAAGTGTTTTCCTCAGGAGAATATTCTATCATAATATTTCTGTTGGAATATTGAAACCTTTACATCACACCTATTCATTAAATCAAAACAAATTTTAAATTTAATTTTTAGAAAAATTCAATTTTAATTTTAGAAAAAGTTCAATTTTAATTTTAGAAAAAATTCAATTTTAATGTTAGAAAATCTAACACAAGTATAATCAGTCCATGCCATGACAACCGGCTTAATTTTCAAGATGAAATATTAAAAGATCTTTCAACAACTCATAAGATTGTAGCAATAAACATGACCAAATAATTAAGTTTCCTATTCTGTTTTTCCTGTGTATCAAATAAGTCTTATCTCCAAACAAACAAGTTTTCCATCTGATGTTCTGCTAGACGTGTTCCAGTAAACTCAGATAGTCTGAAAGGATCTGTGATTCTTCTATAAGTAAGAAATCAAGGTAATCTTCGGAATCCCTGGGTAGAATTTTCCTGAAATTATCCAATACCTCCTTCTCCTTCATGTCTTGTTCTTGAGTATTTTCTGTCAAAATAGAAAGGATTATAAATGTAAAATGCCAGTTATCATTTTATCTTTTACTTGCTTCAGTCATTGGATTGCAGCCATGCTAGAGCACTACCTAGAAAGATTTAATCAAATAATTTAACCGCAGGACATATTTTCTTTTTAATCTGATACATATTCTATCAGTCACTTTTGGTGAACCATTAAGTTAAGGGGATGTAAATAAAACTGGGACGGACCCAAAGGGGGGAGGGGCCTTAGGGACACGTGCCCCTCTCAAGAAAAGAAGTGCACCCTTCTAAATAATATTACGCCCTTTTCTCCTGAAATTGTATTCCTTTCTGACCTTATGCCCTCCTTTTGAAAAATTCCTGGGACTGTGCCTGTAAACCAACACTTGTCAAGCAGCAGTGAGGACAAACACAAAGACACACACATTAGCGTAGCGATCGGGAGAGGGGTGGGGACAGCCTACCCCGAGTGGCACTTTTAAAGGAGCACCACTTTTGGGTTTGCTGTAGGTAATATGTGTTTCTTGTGGGGTCCGGGAGTAGCAAATAGAAGAGCTGCCCCAGGTGGCACACACTCTAGCTACACTATTGGACACGCATACACATATATTTGATATGCTTCCACACATGCACATATATATATGATACGCTTCCATGCCAGATTCAGTTACAAGGCATGGGTTGGCCTAGGGTTATAGCAGAAGACACTTGTGCAAGGTGCTACACAGTGGGGTTGAAGCAGAAACCATATACTTGGGGAACCAACTTCTTAATCACTCAACCACACCAACACCCATAAAACTCAATTAACTTTCTGACGCCAGGAATCAAACCCAGGCCAACCAGGTGAAAACCAATAATCCCAACCATTACCCACATCAGAAGATGGATATGAAAAAAAAACAAGGCATTTTGAGCAGACGGCATTCATTAGATAACCACAGGATACCTGGTGATGGAGTGATTAAGAAAAAGCTGGGTCAGGTGGGGAAAAAAACAAAACATAATAACCAGCTATTTTGTATGTATAGTCCAAAGTTAACTTTGATCAAAGGTATTCCAGTTATGGCCACTCCATCTATTTTTGACATATTGCATCAAGGATTGTTGTATATTCCTTCTCAAGCTATGCCAGGCTCATAAGGGCCAATTTCCCCACTTTCATTGGCGTCTAGGTTCTCCACCTGGATGGTCTATTGCAGGTGAGCTGCTAGATGCTGGAGGAAAGAGTGAGAGAAAGTTGTGGTGAAAGAGTAGGCAGAAGCTCGCCGTTACCTTCTGCTAAAGCCACGTGGAGCTTAGGTGTTTCACTCATAAACCCACATATCACCTTGTCTGAGATTCGAACCCGTGAACCCTCAACCATGAACCCGCTGCTCTAACCACTAGGCCATGTCCCTCCACATATCAAGGACTACATTATCTAATATATTCCTTTGTGTTTTTTTTTTTTATTTTTAGATGGTAGACAATGATTTAAGGAAGATTTGACTACTACTGTTGGCAGGTCAAGCAACTCATGCTACCTTGGGGTGGTTTGACAACTAGCGTTGGGAGTTGGGTGGAAATATCAAACAATTACCTTGGGGTGACTGAAGGGGTGAAGCTGGATTAGGGGGCAAAATTCCATCATATTTATTGAGAAGATTCAAGCTTTCTCTAAATCATTTTGGATGACTTTAGTGCTTCTTTAGAGAATTCTGTTATGTATCCAAGATCAACAATCTACAAGAAATGGAAAGAAATTATTATATTTTTAGACATTTATTATTATTATCATTATTAATTATTATTATTATTATTATTATTATTATTATTATTGAGTGAGAGAGAAATGCATGCCATCAAAGTGACACCGGGGTAAAATATACGAAGCCCAGAATACCCATCATGACAACTCATCTGATAAGGGTACACCAGGCACAAGCATCACAACCATGTGTGCGACATAGAGATCTGATACCAAGATAAATGGAGCATGGCCCTGCAGGTGGGGCCCAGTTAGAATTTTCATCAGGTTGAGTAGCTCATCCCACTCAAAAGGTCCCTGAATAAAGGTTGTTTAAGGATGATGAACAAAACACCATGTTTTCAGAGGTAAATTATTTAAACTCCAAAGAATACCTCTCAACACATGGCTATGATGTTCCCCCACTACTACTCATGATCAGAGATGCACATATCATCAGCCACTAAGGGAGATGCTCAACTGGTTATGGTCAAACAATTGACAAGTAAATCTGTGGTAATGAACAGAATATTTGCTGTAGCCCATCTTTTATACCAAGACAAAACAATGTACATGATAACACTTCCAATCATTAGGATCAGAAGCCATGAAAGCCACTGCCAGGTACTACATAAAGGCATTTATTATTATTATTGGCAAGATCATTAGCACACTGAGCAAAATGCCTGGTGACATTTTGCTTGTCTTTAAGTTCTGATTTTAAATTCCGCCAAGGTCAACTTTGCCTTTATCCTTTTGGGATCGAGAAAATAAGTACCAGTTGACCACTGAGTTTAATGCAATCAACTCATCCCTGCCTATAAAACTGCTGCCCTTGTGACAAAATTTGAAACCATTATTATTATTATTATTATTATTATTATTATCATCATTATTAAAGGTTGCGACCTGGCAGAATTGTTAACATACTGAGCAAAATGCCTGGTGGTATTTCATCCTGTTCTGAGTTCAAATTCTGCCAAAGTCAACTTTGCCTTTCCTTCTTTAGGGGTCATTAAAATAAGTACCAGTTGAACACTAAAGTCGATGTAATCGACAAGTCCCCTATCACAAAATTTCAGGTCTTGTGCCTATAGTAGAAAGGATTATTTATTATTATTATTATTATTATTATTATTGTTGTTGTTGTTATTATTAACCCTTTCATTACATTATTCCTAAGTAGAACACATCCCTTATGAGTTTCAATTAAATTCTAAAATCATCACAAATTTAGACTGGTTTCATTAAACAACTGTAATTTATCAGAGTGGTTGGCATTAGGAAGGGCATCCAGCTGTAGAAACATTGCCAGATCAACCCTCAGTCAAACAATCCAACTCATGCCAACATGGAAAGCAGATGTTAAACGATGATGATGATGATGAATTGAAGAAAAGTTTTCAATCAATTCTATTGCATAACTTTTGTCTCTAAGTGACTCTAATCACAAGCTAGCTTTTTTTATCTTGGTTTGTTTACTTTCTGTGAAATGATTTGTTTCCGTAGTGATTGCTGCTTACAAGCCTACATTTGCTTGACTTCTCCATATCTTCTGTTGAAAAGCCTTCAAATTCAGAATCCGTAATCCATTTTAAAAGTTGAAAAAAAATCACTGAAGAAAAAATGTGGGAAAAAAAAATCTCCCAAAATTCGCACAGCTCAGATATCAAACAATGTCAGATATTGTAACTCAACTATTTACAAAGTAAAATCAAATGTCTTCATCCTTTGTGCTGAAATTCACATTTAAATATCAATGGGTTCATTCAGATGGGTTGGTAATGAAAGAGTTAACGGCAACGAGCTAGCAAAATCATTATCACACTGGGCATAACTATTTAGTGGCACTTTAACTGTCTTTCCATTCTAAGTTCAAATTCCACTGAGGATAACTTTTTCTTTCATTCTTTTGTGATCAATAAATCAAGTACCAGTCAAGAACTGGGGGTTGATGTCATTAACTAGTTCCCTTCCCCAAAATTTCAAGCTTTATGTCTATAGTAGAAAGGATTATTATTATCATTATTCTTTGAGCTCAAATCTCTCTAGGAAAAGAAACAGATTTTTGAACCCCAGTTAAACTCCAGATCCTTCTGTCTCATACTTCGCTTGAAAGTCATGACATTTTGAAACCAGTTAAGTAAATGACTCCTGATAAAAAATACATTTTCCTCTATGTTTATAGATGGATGTGTGTGTATGTGTGTGTGTGCATGTATGCATTCTTTTATTTGTTTCAGTCATTTGACTGTGGCCATGCTGAATCACTGCCTTTAGTCTAACAAATCAACCCCAGGACTTATTGTTTCTAAGCCTAGCACTTATTCTTTGGTCTCTTTTTGCTGAACTGCTAAGTTACAGGGACGTAAACACACCAACATTGGTTGTCAAGCAATGGTGGGGGGACAAAAACATAGACACAAAATACATATAATATATATATATATATATATATATATCCGAGCGTGGCCGTCTGCAGCCTCGTCTGGCACCTGTGTCGGTGGCACATAAAAAACACCATCCGAGCGTGGCCGTCTGCCAGCCTCGTCTGGCACCTGTGTCGGTGGCACATAAAAAACACCATCCGAGCGTGGCCGTTTGCCAGCCTCGTCTGGCACCTGTGTCGGTGGCACATAAATCACCCACTACACTCTCGGAGTGGTTGGCGTTAGGAAGGGCATCCAGCTGTAGAAACACTGCCAGATCTGACTGGACTGGTGCAGCTTTCGGGCTCCCCAGACCCCAGTTGAACCGTCCAACCCATGCTAGCATGGAAAGCGGATGTTAAATGATGATGATGATGATGATGATATATATATATATATATATATATATATATATATATGTACATAAGTAATTAAGGGTTTAGCAACGAATTGCCTCACCAACACACCGAATTTAGAAATAGCAGTCAAAGAGATATAGCTATTCCTTCTACTAAAAGGGGGATCTCAGTAAAAACACAGCACTTGAAAGGCAAACACAGACAGGTAAGAAAGAAAGAATGAAATGACGGCAATCCATCATGCAATTATAAGTTACCTACGGACGTACGTTTCGAGATCAAGTTTTAGGATAGCATAAGAATTAGAAAATTCTACTTTACCCATACTTCTTCTCTCATCGGCGCAGGATACTACAATTATGAATAATTGTATATTAAATTTGAGATACTAGAATGCATCATCTCAACTCAGAGCGAGCTAAAGCATGACCAGTACCACGAAATTCAAAGTTTGAATGAAAGTTTGTGTCACCAGCCCCCTTCCACCCGCGTGTAGCCAAGACAAAATGCTGTGGTCATTTACTGGGATAAAATATGGTTATCAGTAATAATAAAAGGTGAAATTAATTAATTAGGGATAATTATCAATTACACCAAGTAGATTTCAGCATGTAAAAGCCCCATTCGAGGAAAATTTAAGTAATACTAAGTAATTAAGGGTTTAGCAACGAATTGCCTCACCAACACACCGAATTAGAAATAGCAGTCAAAGAGATATAGCTATTCCTTCTACTAAAGGGGGATCTCAGTAAAAACACAGCACTTGAAAGGCAAACACAGACAGGTAAGAAAGAAAGAATGAAATGACGGCAATCCATCATGCAATTATAAGTTACCTACGGACGTACGTTTCGAGATCAAGTTTTAGGATAGCATAAGAATTAGAAAATTCTACTTTACCCATACTTCTTCTCTCATCGGCGCAGGATACTACAATTATGAATAATTGTATATTAAATTTTGAGATACTAGAATGCATCATCTCAATCAGAGCGAGCTAAAGCATGACCAGTACCACCGAAATTCAAAGTTTGAATGAAAGTTTGTGTCACCAGCCCCCTTCCACCCGCGTGTAGCCAAGACAAAATGCTGTGGTCATTTACTGGGATAAAATATGGTTATCGGTAATGGTGACACAAACTTTCATTCAAACTTTGAATTTCGTGGTAATGGTCATGCTTTAGCTCGCTCTGAGTTGAGATGATGCATTCTAGTATCTCAACAATTTAATATACAATTATTCATAATTTAGTATCCTGCGCCGATGAGAGAAGAAGTATGGGTAAAGTAGAAAACGTACGTCCGTAGGTACTTATAATTGCATGATGGATTGCCGTCATTTCATTCTTTCTTTCTTACCTGTCTGTGTTTGCCTTTCAAGTGCTGTGTTTTTACTGAGATCCCCCCTTTAGTAGAAGGAATAGCTATATCTCTTTGACTGCATTTCTAAATTCGGTGTGTTGGGTGAGGCAATCGTTGCTAAACCTTATTACTTAGTATTATACTATTTTCTCATGGGCTTTTACCTGCTGAA